>NC_080166.1:115891390-116266390 GCF_950295315.1 Erinaceus europaeus | reverse complement strand
ACACCAGAAGACAGCGTTTTCTAGGATTCCCCCAAAGTCCTAGTTGATTGGCAGGGAAATTCCATAGATAATGAAAATACAGCAGATGGAGGCAGGAGACAGTAGCACCTAGCAGTGAGATGACTTTAATCATCTAGTAGAGCTGCTGCCAGCATCAAGGACTTTTGAGACTTGGCAAAGAACAGGGCTCTGGAAACCAAAGCTAATAGCCACAGTCAAGCCAGGAGCAACTTCATTGTCTGCTCATTTGGCCCAGAGTCATTTCTAAAAGGATGTCAAAAACCAGGAAAATAAGAAGATTGGTGTAGGAAGAAAGTCAAATTAATAATGAATTAAAACCAGGAAAAACTGTGAAATTCTGTTTTTTGTTGTTTTTTTTTTTTCTTTTCAGTTCTGGTTTTACGAATGGACACTTGGGCTCCTGAGATTTCAGAATTTCTAGCGCCCTGTAGTCCAGTGTCTGGGTAGTCATCCATGACTTGGGCTGTGCTCTCTTTTCTCAGGAGTTAAGTCTGAGAAGTCTAGTCTGTGAATCACATGACCCACAGTGTGTCACATGCTCTCTCTATGCATCAATTAGTGAAAACACTGAAACAAAGAGCATTCTCTTTCCTTGGTTAACAATTCAGGCTATTCTGCAAAACTCATTATAGGATTTAGTGTACAGGAACGTAAGGCAGGACGCTCATGGTGGCTACATACAGGCTGTTACCAGGAGCTTGAGTGGTATGTGGAGAAGATAAAGTGTCCTCTCACCATTGTCAGTACCTTGTGTAGGAAGGGTGTTCTCTGAAATTATATCCTGTGGTTACCATTTAAGACCAAATAGACAGCAGAGTCTGTATCTTCTGCTTGGTTCTCCAATGTCTGGTGGTCTAATAATTGAGCCTGATTTTAAAAGAAAAAAAATATCTCTCTGCAAATGCTAAAATTGAGTCTGTGTCCAAATTGAACACTTCATTTTCTTTAACACACACTTGATGTGGCACCTGCTATCTGCTAAATGCCATTGCAGTAAATTGAGAGGCTTTAGTTTTGTAAGACATAAGGAAAATGCCTCCATAAATTATCTAGGTCTGTTTTAAGTATACTGTTAAGTTTTGTAAGATTAAAATTCACCTCAAAATTGGTAAGTAAAATGTTTATTATACCCTGAAGTTAGAACTGTACATATGGCTTTAGGATGCAAAATGATAGTAATATTTGACATTCTTGTATTTTCTTTAAGGGCATTTGGTCCTCTTTGGTGCCATGAAGACATCACACCCAAAAATCAAAATTCAAAGAGTGCGGAACAACTCACTAACTTTCTACGTCATGTCGTATCTGTATTTAAAGATTCCAGATCAGGTAACTATTTATCCCCACATCCTCCTTTTGACACTTTTCTGTAATAAAGCTCACTCTGCCCATGGCTATAAGAGAAAGAGAGAGAGAGAGAGAGAAATGCTACATCTGATGTCAATAGAAAAATGCTATTCATAGGTGAGTTTGGAGGTTTATTTCAAATGTGCCTAAATGAGTACCAGGTAATGCCAGTTACATTTACATTATATGCTGATTTCACAAAGTCACTTTCCTATTTACTTCATCTGCCTTACCAAAAACCAACTGTGCCTATAATGTGTATTTTTCTAAAGACCATAAAAACTAAATTTAGTAATTGTCAATAGACTCAATTGTGAGAAATGGCCAGTCTTGCAAGTGATTTGAAAAACAAGAAGAAATTTCAGGCTGGGATGATAACTCCAAATCTAGTTTAGTCCCCAGCACCCTGTGAGAGCAACAGGCTGAGCTTCATGGATGCTAGAGAAGTACTTTGTGTGCATTCTCTCCCTCCCCCACCCCATATCACTCTAAAAAGGAAAGGATCCAGTAATAAGGCCCATGCAGAAGTTCCCTGGTAAAGAAAAAAAAAGATATTTTTTTATTGTGAAATGTTGTTTAAAAGTGTTTACTTACTAATAGGGGTCAGATGGTGACCCATCTAGTAGAGCATACATGTTACCATGCATGAGGTCCTGAGTTCAAGTCCCTAGTTCCCATTTGCAAGGAGGGGAAACTTCACAAGCAGGTATTTAGCCTCCCTCTCTCTCTCTCTCTCTCTCTCTCTCTCTCTCTTTCTCACTATTTCTCACTCTTGCTCTCGCTCTCTCTCTCCTTCGCTCTCTCTCTTTCTCCCCCCCACTATCTCTCACTGTCTCTCACCTCTATCAAATGAAAAAAAAATTTACTAACAATCTAACAATTCCTGTACAGGTAACCATCCAGCATTCCATGTACAGTAATATTCACTTAGACTATAGTCACACCCTATTAACATATTCCATTCAGACTTAACTTTATCTGGGCAGTTTCATGAAATCTAAAGGTGGTTCCTCAGCACCATGTAACAACTATCTTTATCTATGCCACATACCAGGCTGACTGTATTAAATACAGTTCACTGACATCCCCGGCTGCTCTGGTAGTTAATAGAACTCAAAGTTTAAAGCATGTCAGATTAGCCACATTGGTTTTCATGATCAGAAATGTCCTTATTAAAATTAATAATAATAATAATAAATGGCTGAAAACTAGAAAGAAAAAGTCATTCTAGGAATAGGACTGCCATTTCTTATTCTGAGTTCCCCTTTGGAATATCTTTGAAATATTAAGACTTTTTATATTGATATTGCCTCACACATTTAATAACTGCACATAAAACAGAAAATTACCTTTTGTATATGTTCTAATCATCTGCCTAAAATGTTTGAGAGTGTGAACAAAAGTGAGAAGTGCCTTATGTAGCATTCTCAGAGGGATATTAGGGCTTCTCGAAGTTTATTTGCACAGCATGTCCAAGATTTTTTTAATTATTTTTTTCACTTCACATGACATTGAGTTTCACATAAGAAAGTGAGAAAGAGAAGCCAGCATACCACTCTGGTACATATGGTGCTGAGGATCAAACCAGGAGTCACAGGCAAGCAAGCCCTGCACCCTACCACATGAGCTATTAAGTTGTGGGGAAAGTCATGACGTAGTTTTCCTGTGTAAAAATGGATCATGACTTTTCTGACAACCCGGTATTTACCCATCTGCTTAAGATAAAATTCATTACAGTTTCCTTATATACTCCAGCTTCTTGCTTTTTCCTCTACGTTACAATTGAATGTGTCCTGGAAACACCTTTATTAGGCAGAATATCAGAGATGTTATACCAAACAACCTCCAGAGTTCAAAGGCTAAGAACAATGGAAGTCTACTTCTGGAGCACTTATATGCAGTGTGGACATTTGGCAGGTGGCATTCCACCTGGTGCCTCAGGCTCTGCTACCCTCTAGGCTCAGGGGCCTCTATTAGATCCTCTGTGTCCATCCAATAGGTGGAGAAAGAGAGATGGGAGATTACACAAAAGGGGTTTACACACTAGCTTTAAACATGGCGTCCACTACATCTGCCGACATTCCACCAGTCACATTCCACAGGAACAAGGTCACACAACTAATTGCAAGGGAGGCTGAGAAATGTCACTTCAGTTTTTGCCCAGGGAGAGTAGGAAAATATTTCCTTTTCTCCACCACTCATATTAAATAACTTTCCCCCAAGGGATTTGCCATAGATGGTGGTGGGATTCTACAGTCCTACCAGTATTATTTTGACCTTTAGGTCTACTATGATTTAAATAGACTTCTCTTCATTGCCAGGGATTCTAAACCCCATATATAAAATCACTTAAGTAGGAATGTGTGTTTTGGAACACAAAATAAAGGCATGAAAAACTAGTGTTTTGGAAACATGATCCATTTCTAAGTTGTATGGGTTTAATTTTGTATTCACCATCCTGAATATGTCTGAACTCATTTTCCAAGACCATTTATTTTCTTTAAAGGAAAATTTTCATTTTTAACTTAATTATTTTCAAATCATTTTATTGGGAGGTTAACAGTTTATAGTATAGTTCTTAACACGTGGGTACAATTCCTCACCTCCCCATAATAGGTGTCTATAAATACCCTCCTCTCCACCACCATCAACTTAAGTCATTTTTCCACCATTGTGTGCCAGGGCCCTTGTTGCCTTTCCAGCACCTCCCAGCCCACCTTACCCAGACACTTTTGCTTTGGTGCAATCCACACAGTCTAAGTTTCACTTTGTGTATTCCCTTTCTGACCATCCTTGAGGAGCATTTTCTTATAAATAGGTTCCTAGGGTTAAAGAACCAAGCAGCTAAGAACAAGGACACTGAATCTGACCCCTGGTCCACTTTCATGTAACAATCAGTGGTGCCACGGAGCTCTCTAAATCACAGGGACAGCCAGCGTTGCTTTTCTATCGTGTCCTCTGACATGGTTTTCTCCCTGCTGGTATTCTCCCTGCAGAAAGCAGAGCGACAGCTACCACAAGTGTACGGTTAAATGCCCTAGAATTCAGCCACAAGCCTGACCTTACACTTTAATTTCCATCTGATTAGACATTTTTCCAATGATCGAGATTACCTTCATGCTATTAGAAGAACACACATTCAAGTCAAGATTAAATCTATGGCTGTCTCCTGTGTAGTGTCTGCATTTTGATACCTGTATATTTATAGACAAAGCTAAAGATCATGTCACAGACTGTAGTTCTGTTTAGAGATAACAGCTTTCTTCTACTTAGGTACTCTGACTATCAGTGTCTAACAAATTCCCTTAAAAAAAAAAAAAAAAAAAAAAGCAGGGGCCAGGTGGTGGCGCACCTGGTTTAAGCGCATACATTGCAGTGCACAAGGACCCAGGTTCAAGCCCCTGGTCCCCACTTGCAGGAGGAAAGCTTGATGAGTGGTGAAGTAGATTTGTAGGTGTCTCTCTGTCTCTCTCCCTCTTAATTTCTCTGTGTGTCTATCCAATAATAAATAAAATTTTTAAAAATACCAAAAAAAATCAGTATTTCATGTAAAAAGTAGTGCAGAATAAAAATGTAAAAAAAAAATCAGGGTAATTGACAAACTCTTTATTTGTGAGCACATATTATATCAGACATTACTAAGCACATTGTGAGTTTTTTAATTTTTACAACTCTGAGCTATAGGTACTGTTATTTACAAGTTAAAGGTCAGGAAACATGCTCATAGACAAGCTTCTTTCCAGAGTCCCCAGACCTCTAATGCAGGACTGCATGATTCTAAAACCTTGACTCTTTCTGCTGTGTTGTACCTCTATCAGATTTACTCAAATTTGGGTGTGTTCTTTCCCCCATTTTGAAACTGTCTCATTTCTAAATAAGTACCATCTAGATGTCTGTCTGTGAAGTTTATCTGTCTTGAACTGAAAGATACGAGATTCAAGTCTAGCAGCCCTAGACTTTACAGAACAGTTACTGATACGTTTCCTGGCCTTTTGGTTTCTCAGGCTTTCATCTGGAGCAGCACTTGAGTGAAGTTGCGTTGCAGACAGCTCTCGCAAGTTCTTCAAGGCACTACGCTGGCCGGTCCTTCCAAATATTCCGGGCACTAAAGCAGCCATTGTCAGCGCATGCCTTGTCTGACCTTCTCTCGAGACTGGTAGAGGTAATTGGAGAACATGGAGATGAGATCCAGGTATGGAAGGGAAGACCACAGAATTTGTCCTAGTTGCTGGCTGTCTTCCTCTAACCATTGCTAGTATTTTACTATTTTTAAAGAATGACTTTTTTTTTTCCTTTTCCAAGTCACTATCTCAGTGAAAGTGTCCACAGCAGCAAAGTTTCCTTCACTGTGGTGGGGCTGGGCTTGAACCTGGGCTGTGCACATGGCAAAGCAGCACACTATACAAGTGAGTTTTTTTGCCAGCCAATGAGTACTTTTTTTTTCAGCCCTCCCTATGATAAGTGTCTGCATACCATACCCTCCACCATCATGCACTGCATCCTCCAAACCTCCTTCAACATCCTACTATTTCTCCACTTCAGAGTCCTTGGCTCTGCTGCAGTAGGCTACAGTGAGTCTAAGGTTTAACCTCTGTTTTCCCTTTTGAGAATGACTTCTGTTTACAAAAAAAAAAAAAAAATCCAAGGAACTTAGGAACTTTGGTCTTACTAATGCAATGAATATTGTTCTATGGAGCCAGCAAATGAAATCTTTCTTTGCTGCTTTTGTTGCTGGTTTAATTGACAGGGACTGGAGAGAATAAGTTGATAAGTTGTTTTGTTTATAGTCTTTTGCCACCTGCTTAGGAAGTGGTTTTGCTACCTCTCTATTGCCAGACGGGCTCTGTAATGTACCTATGCAAAGCTCTACCTATCGCTGTATGGCTAATTTTCAGTAAGTCAAGAGGAACTGAAGGAGATCCTTGAGAGAGTAGATGCCCCAGGAACACCCTGTAGAGTGGTGGCCCAGAGCCTAGGAAGCTGGGCAGGTTGAAAGCTTTACCAGTTCTGAATCATGAGCTAGCTCTGCTTTTTCATAAGAAAGGTCTGTTCCTACATTTCAGGAGGACTGCAAGCCTATAAACAATAGCTTTTGCCACCATTGGAATTTAAAATGCCAGCCCTTTACTTGGGAAGGGTCCTTGCTTTGCCATGCACATAACTCAGGTTTGAGCCCAAGTCTGAAGTATCAGTGCTGTGATGTCTTTCTTTCTCTGTCTGTCTGTTTCTATTTATAAAAGTCAGCTGGTGACGACAAGAATAAATTAATTAAAATGGCAGTCCTTTTCATACCTTAACTGTTTTCTTTTTAATTTTTTTATTTGTAAAAAGGAAACACTGACAAAACCATAGGATAAGAGGGGTAAAATTCCACACAATTCCCATCACCAGAATTCCATATCCCATCCCTCCCCCTAATAGCTTTATTCTTTATCCTTCTGGGAGTAGGGACACAGGGTTATTATGGGATGCAGAAGGTGGAAGGTCTGGCTTCTATAATTGCTTCCCTGCTGAACATGGGCATTGACAGGTCAATCCAAACTCCCAGCCTGCCTCTCTCTTTCCCTATTGGGATGGGGACCTGGGGAATCAGGGCTCCAGGACACATTGGTGGGGTTGTCTGTCCAGGGAAATCTGGTTGGCGTCATCGTAGCATCTGGAACCTGGTGGCTGAAAAGAGAGTTAACATATAAAGCCAAACAAATTGTTGACTAATCATGAACCTAAAGGCTGGAATAGTACAAATGAAGAGTTGGGGGGTCTCTGTTTTATAGATAGCTAGTAGGCCTATTTTAGTTATATTCCAAAGGGCCTGTGACTATACTAGTTTTTTTTGTTTGTTTGTTTGTTTGTTTTTGCTTTGTTTTTTGTTCCCTGAGCCTGAAAACTGATATGTAGGGGGATGCAAGTTATTGTCTGGGGAGATGATGTCACGGCTGGAAAACAGACCAGAAAACTGGATCAGGGAAGAGAGTAGTTCCCAGATATGAGAAAGGTATATAAATATTGTTGACTGTAAACCCCATGGATTTAATCTCATCTGGGGCCCATATTCAGCTTAGGAGCCTATGTGACTTCTGCATCCCTGTAGATCTGAGCTCACTCACATTCTGTGGTCATGGGTAGGAACGTTCCAAGCTCTTAATCACTAACCTTTGGAATTTCACATACCCACCATCTCCCACATCAGAGTACCATGCTTGCCACCTTAAACATGGTCCCCCTACCCAGTAGGTTTTAAGTGAAACTTAATAGCTATTAAGAACTTCAAACCTAGAGTAATCTAAGTTCCTGTGGTAGCACAGAAAGACAGTTTGGTGGAGGGTGAAGTATACTGCCACCTATCTCAGGGAAATGTGGAAATGTCCCCTTATGACATTATAAATCAGGATTCCCTCAATAAAGTGAAACTGAAGTTGAAAGAAATAAACTAAATAAATCTTTGTGATATCTCACAAGTCTTAAGAAACTTTAGTCCTTACAATCTGTTTTTAGACTTTTTATAAAATAGCAATGATTGCCTCATTTTCAATATTCACAGAATTTAAATAAAGTGTATGCTGATTAAATTTGTCTTCAGGAAGTTGACAGGAGTTTTCAGTATGATGGTATGTTGTCTTTGCATATTTGGCAGGGTTATGTAATGGAAGCTCTCCTTACATTGGAAGCAGCCATAGACAACCTTTCTGACTGCTTGAAGAACAGTGACCTCTTAACCGTATTATCCCGGTGAGAATCAGCTTCAGTTTGAAACTAAATATACTGCACTGAATTTTGGGGAGATGTCTGGACTTCAGGCAAAGTGTGAAGAATAAATCTAATTTTTGAAGTCTATTTATAACAGAAAGAATGTGCATACTTTCTTGAGCTAGAAAATATAAGGTTGTGATACATACATATTGATATAATAAAATATTTTATAAAAATTCTTGTGGGCTAGGAGGTGGCTCATTGGATAAAGCACTGGACTCTCAAGCATGAGGTCCTGAGTTTGTACCAGAGTAATGTCTGGTTCTTTCTCTCTCTCCTCCTTTCTCATTAAAAAAACAAAGAAAATATTTTAAAATAAATAAAAATTCATGACAATAGACAAAAAAGTTACCTCTAAATAATTCAGATATTAATGATTTTTCATTTTCCTGTTGTCTTTGAGTATTTTTCAAATTTATATAATTATCCTATTTATTATATTATTAACAAAAACAAAAGCTAAATATGATGTTTATAGTGAATCTATTCCATACCTTATCTTAGCCATCACTACAGAAGTAGTTGGAATAAATGTTTATTTAATTCGAGGAAATTCCTACCTTAGGGTCTTTATTTCTTTAATACTCTTGCTCCTACCAGTGTTAAATAACTCATTTTAAAATCATCACAACTCTGTATTCTGTTTGTGTTATTAAGCTTATCTTGCTTGAAACTGAATCAGTAATATTATCTTATATCACACTGAGCTTTGTTTCATTTTTAAGTTGAATATTTTTATGGGTCAGTAATTTTAGTATGATTATAGTATCATAGATGTCTATAATAACCTGCAGATTTATATAAATCAGTAAAAATTTAGCAGGAATGTTGATAACAAGTCTTATCATTTCAGCCTGAAATAGACTTACAGACACGTAATTATAAGTGGAAAAAATTTTATTTGACATAAAGATTTAATTTCTTCTTCCTAAGTAACAATTTGATTTCTATTATCCTTATCATTGATTTAATAGAATATTAAAGTTGTACCTGTGAAATACATTTTGTTTCATAATTACTTCTATCCAAATTCAAATTTAAAAAATAATGAGAGATCAATAAACTTTACAATCAACTACTTACTTAGCCATTTAATAAATGAAAATCAGTATTAAGCTTTGTTGTTTTTCTAGTGAGGATTGTTCTTGCTAAGATTAGTTTGTCACAGCTTTAATCTCACAAATAAGAAAATATACTCATGGGAGTCGGCGGTAGCACAGCGGGTTAATCGCAGGTGGCACAAAGCGCACAGACCAGTGTAAGGATCACGGTTTGAGCCCCCGGCTCCCCACCTGCAGGGGAGTCCCTTTACAAGCGGTGAAGCAGGTCTGCAGGTGTCTATCTTTCTCGCCTCCTCTCTGTCTTCCCCTCCCCTCTCCACTTCTCTCTGTCCTATCCAACAACGACAACAAGAATAACTACAACAATAAAACAACAAGGGCAACAAAAGGGAATAAATAAATAAATATTTTAAAAAAAGAAAATATACTCATTTAAGCTAAAGGAAAAAAATAATAGAAAATAGTATGTCCAAAGAATGATTAAGTAAGAAGGCTAGCTTTTCACTTGAGTATGCTGCTTTGGAATAAACCCTTCCCTTTTTATGTCCAGCTCTTCATCACCAGATTTAAACTCTAGCACCAAACTCACAGCAAGCAGAAAGAGCACAGGACAACTAAATGTGAATCCTGGAACAGCCAGTGGCAACACAGCAACTGCAGAACGGAGCCGGCATCAGAGAAGCTTCTCTGTCCCCAAGAAGTTTGGCGTTGTTGACCGATCCTCAGACCCACCTCGAAGTGCCACACTGGACAGAATCCAGGCTTGTACCCAACAAGGCCTCTCCTCAAAAACCAGAAGTTCCTCCTCCTTGAAAGACAGTCTCATAGACCCATCGCACATAAACCATCCAACCAATCTGTTGGCCACCATCTTCTGGGTGACAGTGGCCTTGATGGAGTCTGACTTTGAGTTTGAATACCTCATGGCTTTAAGGCTGCTGAATAGATTGCTAGCCCACATGCCACTGGATAAAGCTGAGAACCGAGAAAAACTAGAGAAGCTCCAGGCACAGCTCAAGTGGGCAGACTTCTCAGGGTTACAGCAGCTTCTGCTGAAAGGATTCACCTCCCTCACCACCACAGACCTCACCCTACAGCTTTTCAGCTTGCTGACACCAGTGTCCAAAGTATCTATGGTGGATTCATCCCAAGCCATTGGTAGAGAAGCATCACTCATTCTCTTACTACTCTAGTAGTGCTGATTATATAGATTGTTAATGCACTAAGATAATATGCATTACATTATAAACATTTTATAAGATACTTACAAAAATTTCATAGAAATAATTTTTAGGGGGCGTGGGTGGGGGTTCCCCTGGTAGAGCACACATGTTACCTTGAGCCGTGACCCAGATTCAAGCCCCTAGTCACCACTTACAGATGGGAGGCTTCATAAGTGGTGGAACAGTGCTATAGGTGACTCCCCTTCTCTCTGTCTCTTGTTTCTCTCTGTTCCTGTCTCCCGCCCTCTATCAAAAGAAAAATAATGGCCACCAGAGTAATGTAGTCATGTATGAACTGAGTCCCAACAATAACCCTGGTAGCAAAATAAAAAGGAAGGAAGGAAGGGAGAAATGGTACCTTCGGAATATGGTGTTTTTTATTTAAAATTTTATAACAATGTTATTTACACTGTGAAATATATATATATTTATACATATATGTATATATATTTTTTAATTGGGAGGATTAATAGTTTACAGTCAACAGTAAACACAGTTGTTGGTACATATGTATGATTTCTCAGTTTTCTACAAAAACACTGTAACCCCCGCCTAGGCCCTCCTCCACCATTGTGCACCAGGTCCTAAACCCTACCCGACCCCAGAGTCCTTTACTTTGGTGCAATATGCCAAGTCCAGTCCAAGTTCTGCTTTGAGTTTTCTCTTCTGTTCTTATTTCTCAACTTTTGTCCATGAGTGAGATCATCCCAAATTTGTCCTTCTCTTTCGGGTTTATCTCACTGAACATAATTCCTTCAAGTTCCATCCAAGATGAGGTGATAAAGAAGGTGAATTCATTTTTAATAGCTGAATAATACATACTATGTGTTAGTCACAAATTTCTCAGTCACTCATCTGTTGTTGTATACCTGTCTTGCTTCCAGGTTTTGGCTATTATAAATTGTGCCACTATGAACATAGATGTACACACACTTTTTGTGTGTTTGGTTTCTTAGCATATATCCCCAGGAAAGGAATAGCAAGGTCATAAGGTCCATTTCTGGCCTTCTGAGAGTTCTCCAGATTGCGCTCCACAGTGGTTGGACCAATTTACACTCCCACCAGCAGCACAGGAGGGTTCCTTTGCTCCCACAACCTCTCCAGCATTTGTGGTTGCTGTCGCTTCTGATGTATGACAATCTCACAGCAGTGAAGTGGTATCTCATTGTTGTCTCTTTATTTGCATTTCTCTCACAATCAGTGACCTGGAGCAATTTTACTTTTACATCTGTTGACCTTTTGGATCTCTTCTTTTCTTTTGTTTGCCTCCAGGGGTATTACTGGGGCTTGGTGCCTGCATTATGAATCCACTGCTCCTGCAGCCATTTTGCCAAATTTTTTTGGTGGGGGGAAGGGAATAGGACAGAAAGAAATTGAGAGGGGAGAGAAGATAGAGGAGAAAGATAGACATCTGCAGACCTGCTTCACTGCTTGTGAAGTGACCCCCCCTGGGTGGGGAACCAGGGTCTCAAACCGGGCCCCTTGCAAGGGTCCTTACAC
Source organism: Erinaceus europaeus (assembly GCF_950295315.1). Lineage (NCBI taxonomy): Eukaryota > Metazoa > Chordata > Mammalia > Eulipotyphla > Erinaceidae > Erinaceus > Erinaceus europaeus. Next base: position 116,254,488 of record NC_080166.1, on the reverse strand, counting down.
TAAATCTATATGTGCTTAACCCAGTGCATGACCACCTGGCCCCCCCTTTTGGATCTCTTTTTTTGTTCATATCCTCTCCCCATTTTTGGATGGAGTCATTTTTTTATTTGTTTGTTTTTGTTACCGAGTTTGGTGAGCTCATTATGTACTTTGGTAATTAGCCTCCTGTCTGATGTGTGGCAGGTAAATATCTTCCCCCATTCTGTATGGAGTCTCTTGGTTAAGGTGGTGGGTTTTTTTGCCGTGCAGAAATACTTCAATTTGATGTAGTCCCATTGTTTTATTTTTGCTTTCGTCTTCTTTGCAGTTGGATTTGTATCACTGAAATATGCCTATAAAATTTAGATAGAAGAGAGTATTACCAGTATCTTCCTCCAAGTATTTTATCATTTCTGGTCTAACATCCAACTCGTTGGTCCATTTTGCAGTCTCCTTTTGGATGTGGTGAAATGTAGTGGTTCAGTATGGTTCCTGTACATGTTTTGTTTCAACCCATTTTTTTTTCTAACACCACTTATAAATACTTTAGTCAGTTTGGCTCCCTTGTAGAAAACTAGATGTTCGTAGGTGTTGGGGTTTATTTCTGGGCTCTCAGTTCTGTTTTACTAATCTGTGTCTCTTTTTGTTCCAGTACCAGGCAGTTTTGATTACAGTAACCCTGTAATACAGTCTTGAGATCTAGGAGTGTGACGCCTCAAGTCCTCTTCTTTACTTCTCAAGATGGTTTTTGTGATTTTAGGTGTTCTTAAACTTTTGTAGCTTTTGTTCTATCCTCTTTAAAAAAAAATCTTTGGGACCTTGAAGATTGCATTAAATCTGTGTATGGATCTGGGTAAAATATTCATTTTGATGATGCTAATTCTTAAGGAAAATATTTTTAAGGCAATCACATAAAAGAGGTAGAAGTAATATATCTCCTTTTTGTGTGTGTATCCTTATAGAATTGACTTAACATACAAAAACAATGTAACTTATATGTTCTTATTCTTGTGCTTCCATCATTTGATTACATACACACTGTTCTGCATTTTTTATCATTGACTTAATAGCTTAGGTTCAGAGAATTATGTGATTACAGTGCTCCACACTGCACCCACACCAAGGTCTGTGCCCCCCACCCCCCAGCTCTTGCCACCAGAGTTCTCCCAAAGTCTTAGAGACAGTTTGGATGCTTCTGGGTTTTGTTTTTGTAATTCAGTTCCTATATTTCAATTTTTTTTATCTAATATCCCTTATTTACATTTAGTGTTACAGTATGAAATATGCTAAACATGTTTTGTTTTGTTTTTATCCAAAGCACTGATCATCTCTGGCTTATGGTGGTATGGGAAATTGAACCTGAGATTCTGGATCCTCAGGCATGAGATTCTTTCTGCATAACCATTATATGATATAACACCCCCCCCCCAGTTAAATGTTTTTTTAAGGTTATTCTAGGTACTTCCAACATCTCCTAGCCACTTTATTTCTATGAGTTTGTTTTTTTGTTTGTTTCCTTTCTTTTACAAAAAAAAAAAATTATCTCAGCTTTTGCTGATTATCTCCTAGTCTTGGGAATAGCTGTTTTTCCAGAAATGGTTACTATTTGTAGTCATTATTCAGGTGCTGAGTGGCACCAAGTTTTCATGCCTTCAAATCTTAATGAGCCACAGAACAGAGTTCAAATCCCCAAAACACAAAGTACAAAAAGCAAGAAATTAGCCTTCTCCTCACGCCTAGCCAGAGTCCTAACCTCAAGATGATGGCTTGTAGTTGTAAGATTTTTTTCGACTTTTTAGGTTTGACATATGAATGAAACCATCCAGTAGTTGTCTTTCACCTTTTTACTTACTTTATTAACCATAATTACCTCCAGTTCCATCCATTTGTCCTCTTATAGTTGGAGAGTATAGTGTTCCAGAAAGCATAATATGTGTCATTTCTCTATATTTTCCAGATAAAGTTGTAGGTACTCTGTTTAGTTCATTGATCTTACAAAGACACACACACACACCTTTTTTTTTTTTTTTGCACTTAACTCTCTTTTTCCTCTTGAAACTTCTCTCAGTTTTCTGTTGTTCCGACTTAAGTCAAATCCTGGAATTCTTTTTATGAAACTAGAGACAGAATGATACAAAGTCAGTCCTTCTCATTTGTTTGCTTTTTGCCACCAAGGTTATCACTGGGGTTCGGTGACTACATGACTCCACCACTCTCAAAGGCTATTTTTTTCTTTTTCTTTATATTTGATAGACTGTGAGAAACAGGGAGAAAGAAGTAGAGAAAAGGAGAAACATCTGCCTGCAGGTGGGGACTAGGAGTTTGAATCTGGCTTGAGCCACCAACTGGCCCCTCGTTCATCCTTATTTTAAGAGGTTTTTCTTTTGCATGAGTAAGGCTTAAATAGATTTGCCTGTATCTTCTTATATGACATTTTCTTTAAACTAGTGCTGCAGTTCATTTTAGACTGCTTTTGGAAAAATCGGTATTGGACATCCTTTTCTAGTCACTAGCAAGATAGTCACTAAATCTGATCTTTCTGCACAGCTTTCTTTATAATGGTGTCATTCTGGTTATACATGTCCCCAGGATTTTGTGTTAGGTCACACAGAAGGTGGTTCAGACAGCTGCTTTTTCACCACCTCAAAATAAAATCATAGGGAGTTGGGCGTTAGCGCAGCAGATTAAGCGTACATGGCGCAAAACCCAAGGACCGACTTAATCCCGGTTTGAGCCCCTGGCTCCCCACCTTCAGGGGAGTCACTTCACAGGCGGTGAAGCAGGCCTTCAGGTGTCTTTCTCTCCCCCTTTCTGTCTTCCCCTCCTCTCTCCATTTCTCTCTGTCCTATCCAACAATGATGACATCAATCATAACTACAATAAAAAAAAAAAAAAAGGGCAACAAAAGGGGAAAAAATGGTCTCCAGGAATAGTGGATTCGTGGTGCAGGCACCTAGCCCCGGAAATAACCCTGGAGGCAAAAAATAATAAAATTTAAAAATAAATAAAATAAAATCATAATGTACCGTATTCATATCTTTCCACTGTATCTTTCTAATACAGGATTTCCTCTGAATGTCTTGTGTCTCCTGCCCCAGCTGATTCAGCATTTTGAAAATCCCAACCAGTTCTGTAAGGATATAGCTGAAAGGATTGCTCAGGTATGACTTATGGTCCCACACTCAGACAAATCCATACAGATTTTCAGAGAGGCCCAATGATAGAAATTCCCAGGGCAAGACCTAAAATCTATAGCTTGCATCACTAGACAGTTACATTGCTGGGTGAGTGATATGTATTGTCTTTTTCATTGTTTTGCATTGTTCAGATGGAAAGAATTTGTGGAGATTTTATTAGCTAGTTACTAAGATAAGCACTTCAGTAGCATGTCACCCCTAATAATAAATTAAATAAATAAATAAATAAATAAGTGTAGCCACCTGTGTTCAATACTGCCAGAACCTAGAGCTAAAATCTGCTAACATTTCTTTCTGTTCAGCGAACTATTTAAATAACTAATTTTTCTTTTCTAAAAAGGTATGCTTGGAAGAGAAGAACCCCAAGCTTTCTAATCTTGCACACGTGATGACTCTGTATAAAACACACAGCTACACTCGGGACTGTGGCTCATGGGTCAACGTGGTATGCCGGTACCTTCATGAAGCCCACGCGGACATTACCTTGAATATGGTGACCTATCTGGCAGAGGTATGTTCACTAATTAAGGATAAGAATCTATTCTGATGTCCGTGGGTAAAATATTCATCTAGTACTTTTAACTTTGTTTTTTTTCATATTTATTTATTTATTTTATATATTTATTTATTTTATATTTATTTATTTTCCCTTTTGTTGCCCTTATTGTTTTTTATTGTTGCTGTAGTTGTTATTGATGTCATTGTTGTTAGATAGGACAGAGAGAAATGGAGAGAGGAGCGGAAGACAGAGAGGGAGAGAGAAAGATATACACATCTGCAGACCTGCTTCACCGCTTGTGAAACAACCCCCCTGCAGGTGGGGAGCCAGGGGCTCGAACAGGGATCTTTACGCCGGTACTTGGGCTTTGCACCACGTGCGCTTAACTCGCTGCACTACAGCCCGACTCCGTAGCACTTTTAACTTTATTTACTAACTTTATTTATTGGATGTTTCCTATTACCATAAGTGCTGTTTGGGATCATCTTGATTCTTTTAATATAATTTTTTGTTTTTTAATGTTATTTATTTGATTTGATAGGATGGAGAGAAATTAAAAGAGGGAGATAGGGAGAGAGACACCTACAGACCTACTTCACCACTTGTGAGCTTTCCCCCTGCAACTGGGGCCCAGGGACTTGAACCCAGGACCTTGCACACTATAATGTGTGCACTTAGCCAGCTTCGCCCTCCCCTGCCCCACCCACACCCACCCTTTTCCTTGGAAAGCAAGTAAGAGTCACAGAGGGGGAGGGACAGAGACCACAGCACTGCTCCACCACTTGTGACACTTTCCCCAATCAGTACTTCCAAGTTCTTCTTCTTCTAGCGTTTGCCCTTCTTCCATAGCCAGTCAACAGCCTCAGGTTGAAAGCTATCAGGAGCTGTTTGTTGCTGGCTTTGAAAGTGACTGGGATCCATGTGGATTCAGTCGGCTAGGAAGGATCGTCAGTTTCCCCAATGAATGGGTACTCACGGGATGCACCACGAGAAGGTCGATCCAATGCATCCCAGTACTTCCAAGTAATAGCCAGGGGCTCAAACCCAGGTCCTTGTGCATGGCTAGAGTGCACATTCAACTGGTGAGTCATCTTGAGAACCCCAAGGATCATTATAAGTCTTCACAACTAGGTGATGCAAATACTATTATAACAGAATCCTCACAGCCACATTAAATAATTACCTAGAAGTTTAAGGCAGCAGATTCAGCCTTTGGAAGGCATCTATGCTCACCACTATACCACCACCGCCAGATTCAGCCTTTGAAGCTAGCTATAGCTGCCTCTAAAGCTTAAACCTCTCCATTTATTATACTAGTTCCTGTCAACACATGAGAAGAAATTTTGTACTAATGGTTCTAGGTGTTTGAATCTTAAGGAGTTACTTACTGTGTGACTTGATGTGTGAAAATGATTGTTTGCTCTGAACTAATGAAACACATTTTGGGGTCAGGTGGTGGCATACCTGGTAGAGTACATACATTACCAAAACATTCATTTAGGAATGAATTTTTTATTCTGCACCTTTTATGTTTAGTTTTAAAACTGAGATGGATTCTTTATCCTCACACAAATGTTTTTCGGGCTTACTCACGAGGAGCCCCAAATCTGACTTCTATGCACTTTTGTAGCTATTGAATGGAAATTCACAGCTTATTTGGCAAGTGATGAAACTCATCCCAGACAGAACCTCCAGCTTCCCCAACATATTTAGTAGACAGTCATGGAATCTCTGAGGCAAATGATTGGTAGCAGCCACCTTATTCTAGCATTTTCAGTGTTGTTTTCATATCAGGATATGCATGTGTGCCTCTTGCTGACATCTTGCCAAAAGTGATGAAGACAGTCCATTCAAATGTTTCTTTAGCTGTGAATTGGACTGTTCATAGTGAACTTGCTGTAATGCAGACAGATGTTGGTTTATAAATATTCAGACCTGAGGGCTGGGGCAGTAGTAGCACAGCGGGTTAAGCGCACATGGTGCAAAGTGCAAGGACCAGCATAAGGATCTTGGTTTGAGCCCCCAGCTCCCCACCTGCAGGGGGGTCGCTTAACAAGTGGTGAAACAGGTCTGCAGGTGTCTGTCTTTCTTTCTCCCTTTCTATCTTCCCCTCCTCTCTCGATTTCTCTCTGTCCTACACAACAACGACAATAACAATAAATACAACAACAAGGGCAACAAAAATGGGAAAAAATGGCCTCCAGAAGCAGTGCAGACCCCAAGCCCCAACAATAACCCTAGGGGCAAAAAAATAAAATAAAAATAAAATAAACATTCAGGCCTGGAACCAATTCTGTTGTAATTTGATGTCTCCTCAATAGAAATTATTGAACAAAAAAAAAATGTCAGACACCTATCATGATGAAATGGGAAATTTTACCCACATGTCAGCAACTGTACTGTCAACCGATAAGATTTTAAAAATGGTTGTTATACATTTTGTTATCCATATGTATTATCATAATAAAAAGTAAATCAAGATAGATTACCTAACTTGCTGTATTCAGCTCTTTATCACAAGTTATTAAGAAATATGCTGTTATAAAATTAATTTTCCATAATGTAACATATATTCAAGTCCAGTTGCAGTTCTTACATATAATTTAGGTAGCTGTGGTATTTCCATTGAGCTTGCTCTATTCATGGAACAGTTTAACTTTATGTGTGTTACTTCTATGTGCTGACATAGTTCACAGAGCATCATTTTGAACAATTGGATTAAGTGTATATAATTTGCTTAACCACCTCCCTTTTGTTGCTATAATCATAATTTTTCTATTAAAAATAGTGCTTTTATATAGGCTTTTTCCAGATTATATTTGGATCATTTCTTCTGTTGGAATTCTTTTTCTCTTAACATTTCTTTTTTATAACTTTATTGAGGGTTAATGGTTTACAGTGCCGTTATTGGCAGGTGGGTACAATTTCTCATTTACAAAAAATACCTGTGGTAGGTGTTTGCAAAACACTCTCTCCCCTGACTTGGGCCATTTTCTACAATCATGCACCAGGACCCCAACTCCCTTCCTACCCTCCACTTCAGAGTCCCTTGCTATATTGCAATACACCACTCACAGTCCAAATTTTTTTCAAAGTAACTATCTAGGCAAAGGGCATGAATATATGCCTCTATTACTTAGTTCTTCTTCACATTTGAGAAACTGGTCTCATGGAGATTTCCCCAGTTTACATTACTACAAACTATAGCTATCTGTGTTTTCCCACAATCCCATTAAATTTTATAAATTCATTTATTCAGTTAGGTTTTTATTTCATTGATACTTTAAAGTTACTCTTTTTATTTCCTTTATAGTAAAAATGTTCATTTTTTCCACAAAATAGGTTTGCATAATTGTTTATTTTCTCTTGTATTAACCACTAAGTTATTTCTTTTGATCACTTTTGATGTGGAAATTCAATGTATAGTTGAGTAATTTCTGTTAATTCTTTATTTAGAATAATAACCTTTCACCATGATGTCTGTCACATAAATTTTCTTATTATGTTGCTTACTGTTTTGAAAATCCTAATATTTTCCCCCATTACAAAAACAGCATCTGTTGACAAAAGGAAACTTGGGAGATACATAAAAGAAAAATCATCTAATTATGTTGCCTAGAGAGAAGCACTATTAACATTTTGATGGATTTCTTTCCAATTTTCTTTCAACATAATGGTTGAATATGCTTTCATCTTTTATGTACAAATTGAATATTTCTTAGTAACATCTGATAGCTCTTATATCTTCACAAATGTCATTATATTAACTACATGATATTTCATCATGCAATTTGACATAACTTATATATCCATTTCCATAAGGTTTAACATTTAAATTGTTTACAGAGGCTTCTTGACTTAACATCTGAGTGAACAGTTTAGCATTATAGATACATAAATCTTAGTATTCTCTAGATAGAGAAACTTGCAAAATTTGTAATTTCTGTTTCATAAGACATGACTCATATGATTTCTCTCAATCTCAGTTGCTAAATTATCTAATTTACATTTTCATGGATGTGTAAGAACATGTTGCCTTGCACAAGGACCAGGGTTCAAGCCCCTAATCCCAACCTGCGGGGGAAGGGGGAAGCTTCACAAGCAGTGAAACAGTGCTGCTTATGTCTCTTTTTCTCTCTCCCTCTCTATCCCCATTCTCTCTTAATTTCTACCAGAAAAAAAAATGAACAAAGGAAAAATAGCAACCATGTACTATTAAATATTATTAATATCTAACCTTTATCATTTTGATACTTTCAAATTAGATCTTTCATTTTTATTTCTATAATCTCCAAAATATGGAATGTTTGGTACTTAGGAGTGTATGATGCATTTCGTAGTTGTGTTTCATTATGTGGCTATTACATATTCAGACCCACCTACATCAACTTTGATAGTATCTTCATTTCTTCAGCAGTTAAGGTTTTCTTTTCCCACTTAAGTAACCATGCAGTCCTAGGAGTTCAGGGGAACACCAGCTCTTCGACAAGACAATCTAGCTTCCTTCTGACCCAGGCTGTGCTTTGTGTTCCGCAGTTACTGGAGAAGGGCCTCCCCAGTATGCAGCAACCCCTCCTCCAGGTCATCTACAGTCTGCTCAGCTACATGGACCTCTCAGTGGTTCCAGTAAAGCAGTTTAATGTGGAAGTTCTCAAGACCATTGAAAAATATGTGCAAGTGAGTAGTTGGGTTGTTTCACTTATGAACTTCAATGTTCCCAGAGAATCATTACAGAAGGGCTGAGGCTTTACAGGCAGGCACCTTATACTTGGCTAGCGAGATACATGGGTGCCTGGCCACACATTCATTGATGTCTGTAACACACTGAGAGCCATCAAGAGTGATAACTGGAAGGGCTTGGCAGTGGTTGATCATACATATTACAGTGTCCAAGGACTGTGATTTGAGCTCTCTTGTCCCTATATGCAGGGTGCAGTGGTAAAGCAGTGCTGCCGGTGTCTCTCATTCTTTCTCCTCTGTTCCCCCTGTTTCCTCTTGATTTCTTTCAATCTCTATACATAAGTAGATATATTTTTAAAAGACTTTTAAAAAGAGTGGTAACTGGCATTCTCTACGTGGTACACACATAGAAAATCCAGTGTCCCTAAAGCCTTCAGAGGACACACATATCTACCTCTTGACAGCTCTTCTAGCTCTTAAAGGCTGAGTGTGTTAGAAGCACACAACTGGCTGAAAGGGCAGGACAGGTCTTTTTGTAGTACCCTGTTTTAAAGATGGAAAAGGAACTTGCATGTGTCAGAGTCTAAGCCAGGTGTCTTAACTTCTGAAGAATTAATTCCAGAGATAAAATCATCACTTTAGCACTATGGGAACTAATTTAAGAAACTTGCATAAGTGTACATGAAAACTAATCACCAACCAAACATAGGTGTGTGCCTGGTGACTTGCAGAATCCAAGAGCAGTTAGTGGTTTAATTCATTGACCGTGCAGTACAATGTAAAATTTTAGGAATTCTTTCCATCTCCACTTTGCCAATCACATTGCTTACCAAAAAAAGTGATTTCCAAATTTTTTGCTTTCTTTTTATTGTTGTTGTTTTCTCACGTGGCACTGATCCAGTAATAGTTGTATGACATGCTAAGCCATTCCAGAACACTTTCTTACTTCACAACATTCACAGGACACAAAGGATCAGTCCACATTCTCCTGCTATCCATGTGTCCCTGTCTACTTTTTTATTTTAATTTGGTCACCTGTTTACTGTTTACAAAGAATAGATATTTGATAAGTCAGTAAGAAGAGGAAGGACATTCCAGAATGGACATTCCAGAATGAGGGGAGAGCATAAGTTAAAACAGAGGCCAAGAGACTTTGCCTGGTTGGGAGATAGAGTAGCCTTGAGATTACCCCAGTAGCAATGTTCAGAGTGCAGGCATCACCCTGCCCACCAGAGGTAACTCTGAATGGACTTTAAAAACGGGAGTGGTATGGGGAGTTCTGGAAAGGTCACAGTAAACTGGAGGGAATATAATGGGCTAGAGTAGAGGCTACATATAGGTAAGTCAAGGAAATGCTCCAAGCAGTGGCCAGAGAGGGTCTAACTGAGCTGGTACCAGCAAGATTGGAGAAAAGAGAGCGGATGATCAGAGGGAGGGGAAAAGAGGAAAGAAATATGGCTTCCAGATCCTACATTGTGTCATGAAGACAAGGCAGAGAAGAGGTATTAGGACAGAGCTTACGCACCCAGGAAGCCTGAGGCAGAAAGGGGGAGAGGAATAAGAAAGGGGCCAAGGAAGACTGAATATTGAAGGTAAATAATTTTGAGACATTGGTCAGTAGCATAAAATACAATGAGGGGTGTGTTTGGTTTCAAATTAAGGAGTGACCTCACTAGAAGAAAAATGGCACCGTACTATTTTAAACATTTATTTATGTGGATAAGGTGAAGACTGATCCTTTAGGAATCTGCTTGTTTTCTGAATATCGCTCATCTGATACCTAAATTGTCTTTTTATGCCATTTGCCTTTTGCTCATCATAGAATTTCCTGCACTGATTTAAATCAATGAATTCTAACTGGTCATAAACATTTTAGTAACTGGCATTATGTTTGTTTTTGAAAGTAAAATTATGTTTAACATCTGAAATTGTATTTCCTTCAGAGTATCCACTGGAGAGAGGCTCTGAATATATTGAAGCTGGTGGTTTCCCGGTCTGCCAGCCTAGTTTTGCCTTCCTATCAGCAGAATGACCTCTCAAAGATAGAAATACATCGAGTGTGGACCAGTGCTTCCAAGGAGTTACCTGGAAAAACCCTGGACTTCCACTTTGATATTTCAGAGGTGTGTTAACTACTTCTGTAAATGTTAGCATGAGTATATAATGGCAGAGGTAAAAATAAAATAAAATAACATAGGAGGGAAAGAAAGAAAATTATTTCCTGGAGAAGAGAGGAACTATACACTTACTTCAAATGAAAACATCTAGGGCCTAAATTAAAGTTTGCTTTTAGGAACATATGAAGTGTCAGATTCTCTGGAATTGTGAAACTGACAGATTTGAAAAATGGAAACTGGTCTCAGCTATATTAAAAATGAGTTTTCAAAAAAGATAAATACTGGGGAGGTAGCATATCAGACTTTTTTTTCTTTTTTTACTTTACCAGAATACCCCTCATCTCTGGTCTGTGGTGGTGCTGGGGATCAAACTTGGGACCTCAGAGGTTTAAGCATGAAAGCGTTTTGTATAACCACTATGATATATCTCTGTGACCCAGCATGGTAGACTTTTAGGCCTGAGCTCCCAGAGATTCCAAGTCCAGTTCCCCAATACTATTGTATGTCAGACTGAGCAGTGCTCTGACCTCTGCCTGCCTGCCTGCCTCTCCCCCCTCCACATCTTATGAAAATAAAATAAATATTTTAAGTGGCTTTAAATCAGAATGATCTTAAATATTTTAAGCCATGACCTTTACTCGCTATTGATCTGGCCATCTCTATGTCCTATCTTTATATCTGCACTTTCTCCCTGAACTACATCCAAACCAGCAAAAGACCAAGATTTACAGGAATACAGAAGCCACCTTGAGGGAGATGAGAGTATGATAGAAGAATGGGAGGGGAACAGGGGAGCAGAAAGGACAGGAAAAACCAAGCTAAGGAGTCAGGGAGAACAGAGGTAACATGACATCGATCAGTAGCTGATCGATGTCATGTGTGTGACCCAGGCTTGAGCCTGGCCCCACTATATTGAAGGAAGTTTTGGTGCTGTGATCTCTCTCCCTCTCCCTCTCTCCCTCTCTTTCTATTCCTCTCTCAGTCACTCCCTCTCTCCCTCCCCCTCTTTTCCTCTCCCTCTCTCTCCCTCCCTTTCTCCCTCTCTGTCTTCTTTGTCTATACAAAAGAAGAGAAGGAGGAAGAGCAGTCTAGAGGAGGAGAATAATTAAAATAAGAATATATAAAGATTCGGGGGTCGGGCGGTGGCGCAGTGGGTTGGGCGCACGTGGCGCAAAGCGCAGGGACTGGCATAAGGATCCCGGTTCGAGCCCCCGGCTCCCCACCTGCAGGGGAGTCGCTTCACAGGTGGTGAAGCAGGTCTGCAGGTGTCTATCTTTCTCTCCCCCTCTCTCTCTGTCTTCCCCTCCTCTCTCCATTTCTCTCTGTCCTATCCAACAACAAAGCAACGTCAACAATGGCAATAATAACTGCAACGAGGCTGCAACAACTAGGGCAACAAAAAGGGGGGGAAATGGCCTCCAGGAGCGGTGGATTCATGGTGCAGGCACCGAGCCCAGCATCCTGGAGGAGAAAAAAAAAAAAAAAGGAAAAAAAAAAAGAATATATAAAGATTCATAGTTTAAGGTTTTCTAACCTTAAAGGAATGAGGTCTCTTTCACTCTTAGAAAATTATTTGCTTAAAGCATTAATCCCCGAGTAAAGAAATTTAAAAAATAAAAAAATAAATGATTTGCTTCCTGGATTTGCTTCTGAGCTTTATCAGTGGTCTCTACAACCTGCTGAGAACAAGCAGTTGGATATGTTTTCAGCTCCTGCAGAGGGTTGGGAAAATGTTGAAAATGAAGAATGATTCAGAATGTCTGTTTGAATGTCAGGGAAAGGAGGCTGCTTATAACACTGAACTTCTCTTATTTTAAAGCTGCTTTGGGTGATGCTGGGTAGAGTGATTTTATACTTTATGGAACTATTTTTATTACTATTCTTTTGACCAGAGCACTGCTCAACTCTTACACTGCTACCCAGAAGACATGAGGTATGTTTTGTGTAAACCACTGTGCTATCTCTTCAGGTCTGCACAGAAGTATTAGTCATATAGTTTCTGTGCTTTCCCCTTCTTTCTCTCTGAAGACGCCCATCATCGGGAGACGATACGATGAGCTCCAGAACTCTGCTGGGCGTGATGGGAAACCTCGGGCCATGGCTGTCACCCGGAGCACCTCCTCCACCTCATCTGGATCAAACTCCAACGTCCTTGTTCCTGTTAGCTGGAAAAGACCTCAGTACTCTCAGGTATAGAATCCTAGACTTGGGCTGGGGAAGGCGTTCAGGGGACCTATGGTGTGGACTTCCTCTGTCCCAGCATTCAGCCGGGTATGTTGCCAAACCTGGATGCCTCCATCAGTGCTTCAGTTCTCAGGGAGCCCATTTTGTCTTTGAACAGTTCAGTGCAGGAAGATAGCATAATGGTTATGCAAAGAGACTCTCATGCCTGAGGCTCCAAAGTCCCAGGTTCAGTCCCCCCATACCACCATAAGCCAGAGCTGAGCAGTGCTCTGGGAAAAAACAAATGTTTATTTATGTATTTACTTGAGAGAGGAGAGAAAAGGAGAACAAGAACCAGAATATCACTCTGGCACATGCTATGCTAGGTATCAAACTCAGGCCCTCATGCTTGATAGTTTAATGCCGTATCTGCTGTGCTAACTCCCAGGCTGTCTAGTTCTGGTTAAACTTAGAAAATAAATCTAGGGGGCCAGGCAGTGGTGCACCTGGTCAAGCACACATACCACCATGTGCAAGGACCCAGGTTCAAGCCCCAGCTCCCCACCTGCAGGGGGGAATGCTTCACTAGTGGTGAAGCAGGTCTGCAGGTGTCTCTCTTTCTCTCTCCCTCTCTATCTCCCCATCCCCTCTCAATTTCTCTCTGTCTTGTCAAATAAAATAGAAAGCGGGCAGGAGGAAAGGGAAAAAATGGCCTCTGGGAGCAGTGGGCTTGCAATGCCAGCACTGAGCCCCAGTAACAATCCTGGTGGCAATAAAAAAAAAAAAATCTTTAAAAAAAAAAAAAAGAAAATCTGATCTCTGATTCACATGCAGCCCTTCAAACATTTAAAGACCCTCTACTCCTTCAGCTGTTCATCTAAGTGAACCTTCTTTTCTCTAAATCATGCATCCTTAGTTCTCCCAACCCATTGTATCTCCTGGCACTACAAAGGCAATGACTAGATAGGCAACAATCCTCTGAATGGGCATTTCAATCACTGTGTCCAAGCTCAGCCTGATCCACACAAAGCATCTGGGGCTGGGGATCTTGCTATGTTGTTATAACACAGCCTAAGATATTGATGCCATTGTACTGGCAAAGAAAACCCTTCTTCTATGCAGGAGTATTTAGGTGACATGTGACACAAGTTCAGTGGGAAAAAATAACCTGTAGTGGAAAAGAAATACATTAATGAAGCCAAGCATGGACACATGTCTCCATACCACAGAAAATCAGGCCCTGTTGCATCAGCATTTGCAAAAATGGGGGTGGGTGGGAATCTGATTGCAGTTGAGAAAGGAGTTCTTGACTTATCAATCTCTCTGTCCACCAAACGTATTTATACAGGGAGACGTAGGGGAGGCTGGCAAGCCAGCAGCTGGGTTTGGAGCCAAACATTGACAAGTCAAGCCCTTCAAATATCCCAGCTTCCTGGAATAGTTGAATAAACGGTTTCAACTTCTTCCTAGAAAAAGCCTTCATCACTTTTAGCTGTTCTTTTTTTTTTTTTCACAAGCCATTTTTATTTGTGATTAATAGTGATTTACACAGTCTTAAGATTACAGGCTTCCACTACCAAAGTTCTGTGTCCCTATCCTCCCAACAATAAAGACCCTAGTGCTCATGAGCTCTTAGAGACAGTTTGTTTACTTCTGGTGAAGTCTCCCCCCCCCCACCCCTGCCAAGTTTGTGTGTTTCGGTTCTCTAGATTCCACATATGAGTGAAACCATCCTGGATAAAGATGTAATATACATATTCCACATTTCAAGTGGGCAAGTCTTGTGTGGCTAGTGGCTACATTCTGAAAGCGGATTTAATCGCAGGACTCCATGGTTATGGCCTGCCTCTGTGTTTCTTCTTTTACAGAAAAGGACAAAAGAGAAGTTGGTGCACGTCCTTTCTCTGTGTGGGCAAGAAGTGGGATTAAGCAAAAACCCATCAGTAAGTTCTGTCATGTGTCACCTTTATTTTGGTATAATATCTTATAATATAGTAATAATATAATATAATAATGTTTTTTTTTACCTTTGGTCATATAGCAGCAAAGATGTAATTGTGAATTACAAGTATGATATCCACTGAGCTACCTCTTTGCAACTTATAATCTCACTTAGTTCAGAAAAAAATACTGGCTGTTTGCTCCAGTTTGTTCTATAGAGTTCTCATTGTTTTTCATATTTTAGTTTTTTTATTTATATATATGCCAAGACTTCCTATAGAAGAGTATATGTGTAGGAAGTCAGGCAGTAGCACAGCGGGTTAAGCACATTTGGCTCAAAGCACAAGGACCAGAGTAAGGATCCCAGTTCGAGCCCCCAGCTCCCTGCCTGCAGGGAAGTCGCTTCACAGGTAGTGAAGCAGGTCTGAAGGTGTCTATCTTTCTCTCCCCCTCTGTCTTCCTCTCCAGCAATAACCCTGATGATTATAAAGAAATAAAGAAGAAAAAATAACCTAGTGGAAAGAACCTATATGTGAAAGTTAATTTTTAACTATCAGTATGCTAAAGATTTAATAGTGAAAAAAGAGTTTGATTAGACGAACAAGACAGGAATTTAAGTATAATTTATGAACATGGATGTGCAGTTAATCTTTTATGATCAAATGAACAAGTACTATACTTTTTAGTTTCTTGTTTCTCACAAGTTATTGGTTTATCTGTTAAAGAGTTAAGTGATGTGTTCTCATCATTATTACACAGTAACATGTCTTGGCACCTGCAGTCCTTAAAGTAGTATGTGATAATACAGATGCGATGTGATGTGTGTGTGCGTGCATGCACATGCTTGTGTACAATTTCAAATCTTAATATGTTCAAAAACAGTAGAAAAATTGTGGCTGCTCTGATTTGTCTGTGAACACATGCACAACACACACACACACACACACACACACACACACACACACCCTCTTTCTCTCTCCAGTGACTTGACTCATGAACATTTTCCTAGTGCTTGAACTTAAGTCTTTGCAATGAGTTTAATCAGAGGGCACCTGTCCAACATAAATAATAAAAGAACATTCTAAAAATACCCACTTAAGGAATTAGGTGTGTACTGGAAACGTAGTGCTACGAAGAGACAGTTCAGGAATACTTTGTTTCTCTTTGTAACACACACCACCAAAGGGAGAACTGTCTCACAGGAGGGCACTCTTTTTTACTTGTAGGTGATTTTTTCATCCTGTGGGGATTTGGATCTGCTTGAGCACCAGACAAGCCTGGTGTCTTCTGAGGACGGTGCCCGGGAACAGGAGAACATGGATGACACAAACAGTGAGCAGCAGTTCCGAGTTTTTAGAGACTTTGATTTCCTTGATGTGGAACTGGAGGATGGAGAGGTACACAGTTTTTTTTCTCTGTACAAATAATCCAGCCAACCTTTTCCTTGACTAACCAAACTGTTTCTCTTTATCTGCTCAATAGTGAGCTTTCATAAGAGTCTTTGATTGGAAATCTGTAAACTTTACTTTGAATTGATTTATTCAAAGTGCGGTAGCTTAGCTTTGGCAAAAGTTACCACGCCCTTCCTGTCTGCGCCCCACAGTAACAGCTGCCAAGTTATTTCTAAATGGCAAACTTTTTAATGACCGCACAAAGACTGTGTTCAAAGGTGAACTTAAAAAAATATATCATATATATTTTTTTAATTATTATATACATATATATGTATATATATATTAATCACAAAAACATTCAAGTTCTGGGTCTGTTCATTGGTGCTCCAGTAAAATATGCTAAGCATTTAACTATGTTGACTATGAAATTGCTCTGGTTTGATTACTGCAGAGCTGGCTTGCCACAACATGAGGCAGTAAGCCTGAGGGCTCCCATTTTGGTGCTGCGCTTGATGAAATCATTAGAGTTTGAAAGTAGAATGCTCAAGACAGCTCCTTGCTTGCTCTTGCTTGGTCTCTAGCATTCCTGGCACTGAGCAACTGAATTCAAGTCTAGACAGGCAAGTGCAGATTAGTTTATTCTGAATCATCACCATGCTTATAAGATGCTTCCAATTATGAAGCATGCTTTTTTGTTGTTGTTGTTAAACTGGAACTGGAAAAAGGAACTTCACCCCAACTATGATTTTAATCACTCAGGGGCACAGTCCAACCAGAGGTGGTGTTTTGTTTCCTGGGATCCAAACTAAATTCACTGAAGTAAGGCTGGAAAACAAATGGCTGGAACTCAAGCAGGCCTCGTGGTGTTGATCTATAGACTTTTGCTCTGATTAAGTTTCATGTTTCCCAAAAAACTGTCTGTTAGTCTGAAAATTAAAATGGAAGCCCACATTCGGTTTCTTATATCCTATAGCAGTGAGCACCTGACCTTAACTATGGACTTCTGGGAAACAGTCCTTCAAGTCATTGCTTGCCTGCCCTAAAAGGATATGATTGCTGGTAGAGCTGCTTACATTGTGGTGAAGCCAAGAAGCTGCTTAGCCCCTTGGTTCTTCCTGGCCCACTGACAGCCCTGGACATCTCTACCAGTAGGGGAGAATCATGTCCACAGAACAAAGAATGTTTTCTTGATGGGTTCTTTCTCTGGAAAACAGACTCCTTAAAATGTCAAGACACTGGCTGCAAGAAATCCTTAAAATAAATATCAGCTCTTCCCTTTGAGTTGTTCTTGAACCAGTTCAAAGTTCTCTAGCATTTTCTGGCTATGAATCTTCATAGATGATTAAAAAGTGATTTGCTAAGTGTGGCCAAGGGTTGTTTTAAAAATCAAAAGCAAAATACAACTACTCTGAATGCTTCCTAACTATCTCTGAGCCAAAACTGTTGGGGAATGTCAAAAGGCTAACACTTTAGTCTGGGCAATTGACCTATGACTCCTTTGCATTAATTAATCTCAAGATCTATTGACTGAGAGCTGGAAGAGTTTGCCCTGGAACTTTTCAGAGTGTTCAAAAGGCACCACATTTTAGCTACTGATCTCACATCCGCAGTCAATAGCATGATCACCAAAACATTCAACTTTTGTGAGCAAGTTCAGCTGATGCCTGCCGCCTTCCCCCACACACATACTTGATGACCTTCATTCTTTTTCCCATGACATTTAACAGTTTTCTCACAAATAGATATTTATGTATATTAAAAAAAAAAGGAAACGTGTCAAGGAAGCAAGCAAAAGTGTTAAGGACAACCACAGTTGTCACTGAAGTGGAATGCTATTTCAGAAATCAGATTTTTTTGTTTGTTTTTTTGTTTGTTTTTTGTTAACTCTGGCTACGTTATACAGCACTAAGAGGCTAGACATTTCTGGCGTTCATTCCTGCTTTCCTGCTTTTTCTCTTTAGGGTCTGTGGTAGTCTTTTTCTTAAAGTTGTGACTGCTATAGTAAATATTGCTAGCAGTACTAGTTGGTTTTGTGTTAAAACTAAACATAAATGAGCCTAGTATCTTGAATATCATCATTTTAAATAGACCTTTTATTTGTTTTTCTGTCCATTCAATCTGCTACCCAGGAACTTCAGGTAAGATGATGCTCTTTTTAATTCAGATGCACTAGTAGATGTTTTGCTTCATTGCAGATTTATAACAACATAATTGCTTTCTTTCTTCCCTTAAGTATATGTGTGCCAGTTTGCTTGAATGTTTACATTGAGGTGTGTGTGATATAAGATGTTTTCTTTTTCCTTTTGGCTGCTCTAGTATGAAACATTTTCTAAATTATAAATACAAGATTTAAAAAAAGTATATGCTAGTTCTGGAAGTTGCATGACCATCTTGAGGGAGGGTGAGTTTTCAAATAAGATCCATGGGATACCTGTCATTCATGATCTGGCATTTGTACAACTACATTGGTTTATTTTGAATTTTTTTATTTATTTTTTATTTTTTTTATTTGGGGATTAATGTTTTACAGTTGACAATAAATATAATAGTTTGTACATGCAAACATTTCCCAGTTTTCTACATAACAATACAACTCCCACTAGGTCCTCTGCCATCATGTTTTAAAATTATTTTACTAAAGGTTACATCAACAATTTGTGTCTACAAATAAAACCAAATCCTTTCATTTTTCATAAATTCAAAACTACCTTTATATGGTTAATGTATAAACTTTAGCCCAGATCAGGACCCTTTTGCAAGTAAAAATAACCAATAATAATTACATCCAGACATCAACCAAGGTCATCCTAGGCAAAACGGTCTGTGATATCCTGTGGCCTATTTATGACCTATCAGACTTACTCTGAGCAATTATATTTGAGAGAATTTATTTTGACTATAGAGCACCCAAATTCCTTTAACAATAATTCTTACTTGACAGCATTCTAACATGGGGGGGAGGATGTGCTATTTCCAATACTTCTGAAATATTCAACCTTTAGAACTTTCTCATCTCAGTGTAGCTCCCATGTGGTTTGCTTGAAGTTGCTGACTGTTGTATACAAGTTGTCCATCTGGAATAGTTAGCGGTCTCCTAAATGTTTTAACCAATAAGTAAACTAGCATAATTGGTAAAACATAGTTTTGACATTTGTCCTGGCACATAATCTAAAATTTTACAGATCTGATTTTTGGATGTAGGGAGATAGAGGTGCTATGCTGAGAAGGCTGACTTTTAAGCCAAATACTCATTTCAGATCCTTAACCACCACCAGAGAACCAATCTTACTACCGTAGCCTGCGATGGGACTATTGCATCCTAACACAGGCATTCACCAAAGGTGCCTAGGGACAGTGAAATCATGTACTCAGAAGGTCCCAGTGCTGTGATAGAAAATAAATAAATCTATCATTTATTAAATCTCCCAAAATGGCAATCTCTGTTTAGGAGTTAAAAAAAAAAAAAAGACAGGAAAGCTGGGAAGTATAATGATGACCAATTTTAACAGTCATTTGCAATTCTCATATAGTAATTAATATAAGCAACTCACAAAACACTCATCACAAAAGCTACTTTGAAGTTGGAGAAATAGCTCCTTTGTGCCGGATTTGCATGTCTGAGGCTCTTAGTTCAACTCCCAATGTCACATACTGGAGTGATGTCTTCTCAATCTCTTTTCCCATCTATCTGTCTATTTATTTCATATGATATAAGTTAACTAAGCTCTTTTTAAAACAACATTTAAAAAAGAAAAGAGTCATTTTGTATCATACATTTCAAATATGAAATAATTCTGGGCTAGAATTTATACAGATTACCTACTTAGGTTAAAACTTGCTTGTCAGTGGGCAGGAAGCACTTCTCCTCCCTGTTCCTAGGTTAACAGAGAGAAAAATAAAACTCTAGGGAAAAAAAGTATATTGGTCAGATAAACTAATTTATCTGATAGTTTGCAGAGAAAGTTTGAGATGCAGCTGGAAGTTTTAACACTTACATTGTCACTTAGCCCAGTTCTCTATAAAAATGGACTTATACAACTGAAATATCATACTTGGTACCCAGTCATCATTTCAGATCCAGGAAAGTAACTGTTTCTGTGGTGGGGCAATTATTTAAAGATGAGCTTAAAGGAAAAGTTATGGCACGCTGCTCTGGCCTCTCTCTGCACAGCGCTTGATCCACCAGACTCTGTCCAGCTGTTCACTGATTCTCTTCAGCTCTGCATTTTATCTGTGAAAACCGCTGTGGCAGAAGCAGGCTGGAATGTTTATCTAACACTCTTCTACCTCCTACTCAAACAATGTGGAATGTGCTACACACAAGGCGCCCACTTTACCTCCTGAGAACAGGACAGAACACGCAAGGGGTCATGCCTTCTGAAGTTGCTTTAATATTAATGGTCTCTTCCTTAACAGACTTCCTTTATCTGGAAGCACTGAATAGATTTCTGGAAACACTTTTGTGTTTTCAGAAACACAGTTCAAAAACAAGCCAAAAAAGCATTTGTAGTCAGACAAAAATCAACTTTTAAGAAATTAAATAAGAGTACCCACTAGGCCAAAAAAAAATGTGTGATCACTTCAACCTCTACCCATAATTTAGTACACCATCAGGTGAAAATCACTTCTACTACTTTTCACATCAGATAAACAGTTTGGTGCTTATTTCTGTACTATGAAAGTTGAGCATGTAGTGATAGGAGTGCCAGAAGACACAGGCATAAAAACCAGCTGGTGGTGTGATTTCAGGGTGAGAGTATGGACAATTTCAACTGGGGAGTGCGCAGGCGTTCTCTGGACAGCCTGGACAAGTGTGAGATGCAGCTCCTGGAAGAGCGCCAACTCTCCGGAAGTTCTCCCAGCTTGAATAAAATGAACCATGAAGATTCAGATGAATCCTCTGAAGAGGAGGATCTCACCACCAGCCAGATCCTGGAGCACTCTGACCTAGTAAGTAGGAACTCACTCTCCATAAGAATTAGGAAGCTTATTTTTATAAGTGCAGCAGTGATGCAGTTTCCTGTGGCAGCTCAAGAAATTTTCCATGGCTGCTAAAAAAAAAAAAAAATCTGCCATGTCAGATGATATCTAGCTGATTCTAACTGGCATCTCTGTAGATGCAAATGGATACTAATGCTGGATGGAGTGTTTATTATAAATGCTGAGCATCATTGACTCTGTTAAGGCCTTGGTTCCCCTCCAAAAAAAAAATTACTTTCTAATGCTGAAATTTTTTTTAATCTTCAGACATCTTAAATTTTAGGAAATATGATAAAGATTAGGATGTGGTGGTCTGAAAATATGGACTTGTGTATTGGATATTGCTATACCACAAAATAAGATTGCCAGCTGTCTAAATTCTCGTAACTGAGATAAGCATGTAAGACAATGTCTATCATGGCCTGAGAGGTGGTGCAGTGGGTAAAATATTAAACTCTCAGGCATGAGGTGCTGAGTTCAGTTCCCAACATCACATGTGCCAGAGTGCTGCTCTGATTCTCTCTCCCTATCATTAATAAATATTGAAAAAGATAAAACACATTCACAATACCTATAAAGCAACAGTGGTAGCTCATGCCAAGGTTGATAATTAGTTTTTAAAGGATGGGAAAGTAGAGGAGACAACATAATGGTTATGCAAAAAGGCTTTTATGCCTGAGGCTCCAAAGTCTCAGATTAATCAGACCTACGCAGTGCTCTGGTGCCTCTCTCTCTCTCTCTCTCTTTCTCTCTCTCTCTCTCTCTCTCTCTCTCTATATATATATATATATATATATATATATATATATATACACTTCTCTCATTGAAATAAAACAAATTAGTGTGGGAATAGATAGTATAATGGTTCTGCAAAGAGACTCTCATGCCTGAGGCTCCAAAGTCCCAGGTTCAATCCCCCCGCACCACCATAAACCAGAGCTGAGCAGTGCTTCAGTAAAATAAATAAATAAATAAATTAAAAATAAAATAAAGGATGAGAACCTAACATTGTATTTATTTATTTCTCAACAGATCATGACACTCTCTCCTTCTGAAGAGAGTAACCCCATGGAGTCACTCACTGCCGCCTGTGACATAACTCCTGCTGACCCTCATTCCTTTAATACCAGAATGACCAGCTTTGACTCTTCTTTGCCCGATATGAATAATCTTCAGATTTCTGAAGGCTCAAAGGTGAAGAGATTTTTGGCATTCATGATTCGAGTTTTCTAAAAGAAAAGCTTCTTCCCAGATGCAGGAAATAACTGGCCTGGTATACTGCACACTTTACATGTGCGTAGGCCCGGACTCAAGATGCTGACCACTTGGCAGCACCTACCTGAGGGAAGCTTCCAGAGAGATGGGACTTATTGTCTCTTCCTTCTCTCACTCTTGTTCTCTCGCTTTCTCCTTATCCTCCATCTCTCACCCTTTCTGGTGAGGGAGGGGGAGGAACTGTCTGCCAGGAGTTGTGGAGTCTTACAGAGCCCAACAATAACTGTGGTGGGAGGGGGGGGGGAATGTACTTCCTGTTTGCTGAGAATTCTTAAAGGGCTACAAACAGAGGGACAGTTTCTTCCTCTCTTTTCTTTCCCCTTACTTTTTGAAATAATAGAGTTTGTGCACCTGAACTTACATTATGAAGTTGTGGAACCTTCACAAACTTGAGCACTCTTTTTTTTTTTTTAATTTTTATTTCTAAAAAGGACACACTGACAAAAACCACAGGATAAGAGGGGTACAACTCCACACAATTCCCACCACCACTTGAGCACTCTTAATCTTGTTGGTGAGGAAAAAAACAATCTAAGCATGGCGGGGAGGTGCTCAGCAGGCGGGAGGCTTCTCTTGCATGCTTGAGACTCCAAGTTAGATTCCTGACACTGGAATGAAAGTGGTGCTCTGATATCTGTCTAACTGCCTTGCTCATTGAATGAATGAATGAATGAATGAATGAATGAATGAATGAATGAATGAATGAATGAATCTTTTATTCAATAACACATTTTCCAGATAGCACAAACACTGCCGATTATTGGTGTGCGTCTGAGAACTCTGTGGCTGGGCGACTGCCATTCTGTGTCACCACTTTTATAAACAATACGCCCAGTGAGGTGTAGGCGTATCGTATGCATGTGTTTGGAGAAATTTTTTCCTATGTAGGAGTCACTTATACAATTTATACATTGATTCAGTGCTTGCCTCCTGGCTGACTATCAGGATTTTCTGTGTCAATCACAGCATTATGCCAGATTCACAAAAAAAAAAAAAAAAAAAAAAAAAGTTGTCCTAGCCAGACTCTGAGGAGAAAAGTAAGTACTGGATACAATTTAATTACTTAAAAGGTCAGCTTTTGTTAAAAACTAATAACTATGTGTATTTCATTTAAGGGTTATGCTTTTTTCAAACTTCACCTAAAACTGCTAGCCCATAAGCCCACCCTTTCCCACAGGACATTCTCAGACACAGCTATCTATGTGGAATTTTATTTCCTTATATTGGAAGTGCCAGAATAATCTATTGCTGTTAGGATGAAGTACTCTTTATCCTGAGTTGGTTACAGTAGCAGGAGTTTGAAAGAGGCAAGGAAATATGGAGGAAAAAATAATAATGCTCTTTCTGATATGACTAATTTAAAAAAACATAACTGCCTTGTTCTTTTATAGTGCACTAAAATCAGGTCCAGTGTCTAGGAATATCTGTGCACTTTAATGCAGTAGCAACCCAACAAACTGCAACCACCTGTAAACATTAGAACTTATAGAATCACAAAGGTACAATGACCATGACTCATAATTAGCAGAGTCTTTTTTTAAGACACACATACGCAAAAAGAAGGGGAGGTGAAGAAAATTTGTCTGTGATTAAAATGCTAGAATTCTAAGATTAAGAAATTAAGTTTCACAAAAGAAAGGGCATCACAAAATAAATTTGGTTCTTCAAATTTTTTCTTTCACAGTCTGAGATATGTCATTATGTCATAGAAAGTACTGTTAAGTTGCAATATCTTTATGAACTCACAGAAAAATCAGCTAATTATAACAGAGAAAAGCTGGGTCTTATTTCTGAAAATCTAATCTGTTTTTTCTCATGAACTAGATTCCTGTAGTGTTTGATATATCTGTGATGTTAGAATAAAAATATTTTTATAGGGGAGTCGGGCGGTAGCACAGCGGGTTAAGTGCACGTGGCGCAAATTGCAAGGACCAGTGTTCCCCACCTGCAGGGGAGTCGCTTCACAGGCGGTGAAGCAGGTCTGCAGGTGTCTATCTTTCTCTCCCCCTCTCTGTCTTCACCTCCTCTCTCCATTTCTTTCTGTCCTATCCAGCAACGACGACAACAATAGTAACTACAACAATAAAAAGAAACAACAAGGGCAACAAAAGGGATAAATAAATAAATAAATGTTTAATTTTTTTAAAGTTTTTATAGAGCACAACCCTCTCCTCACAATTATATTGATCTGTACTAATAGCCTAGTCCAGTCACCAGTGGCCAGTCTTGTTGGCACCACTGGAGTTCTAAAAAAACAGGAAGAAAACAGATATGGATAAGCCTCTGAGACAGTCTTTACAAGTAATTCCTTCAAAGACCTGCCATATCCTGTTTCTTCTAAAGCATCTTTAAGCATTCCTGCTAAAGTCGTTACTAATCCTGGATTCAAAATACTATATGCTGTGTGGGTGGCCAGATGCCAACACATGACAAAGCTCTAATTCATCTACACTTCTATTTTTATGTTGTTTTTGTTTTAAGAAAAATGACTCACTGAAACATGTACGTACGATTTCTTTCTCTCATCTTCTGGTCTGTGGTCCGTCCACTTGCCTTCCTTCCTTTCATATGGAACAATCAGTTAGTTCTCCAGCTGATTTCCCTCTCTGGCCCAGATTCAAGCCCAGCCTCTTTTTCCGTTTTACTCACGGTGTCTCTTTCCTGCCCCGTCAGTAATCTCAGTCCTGCCTTTGCTAGCCTTGTCTTCTGTCTCACTGCTCACTCGATATCTGAGGGCAGTGAGAGCAGCCTCTCATATATCAGGTTTTTTTTAAGGCTATTCCCAAGAGAAAAGCTATGCAAATGTGTTCTAGAGGACTGTCAGTATGGCAAGGCCTATTAATCTAGCCAGCTCAGTGAGTAACTTGGCATCACTCATTTGTACTTGAGGCTTAATTGTTGACCATCTGCTATGCCAGATACTGATGGTTCTAAATTCTAGTGTCCATAGGTGAAGGGATTCTGTAACAGTTTCCTCTGCATAAGCTTGCTTTAGAAGGACAAGCAATGAAGCAGGTCTGCAGGTCTCTAGCTTTCTTTCTCTCTTTCTCTATCTTCCCTTCCTCTCTCAGTTTCCCTTTGTCTTATCCAATACTACTAATAATAAATAATAATAATAATAATGCTGCCAGGTGAAACCTGGGGAAATGCTCTGAATACTAATTGGATGCTCTGGTTATCTATCTGATAATAGGCAAGTCTTTTTCACCCATGAAGCATCTGTTTCCTTCCATAAAATGTGAAGGTTGGGGTTGTCCTCAGGTAGGAGGTCCCAATGGTATTCTTTAAGTTTAGCGTTCGTACCCCATAAACATGAGTTGAATGTGGCAATCTGCTGAGAGCTTCTTTGGGAACTATTGTGGGGAAGAGTGAAAAGAGATAAAGAATGAACCTGGCTTCAAAGAATTCCTTGGTCTAGTATAATGTAGCTAGAAAACAAATGCCTCTACTTCTCGGTATTTGTATCTTTTTTGTTCATTTGTCTGTTTGTTTGCCAGAGGGACTGATCAGCTTTGACAAACAGTGGTACCAGGAATAGAGCCTGGGACCTCTTGTGTGCTAGCCCTATGCACTACTGCTGTACTGTCTTCATAGTCCAAGATACCTCTTTTATCTTGTCCTGCTCACATTCTTAATATTGGGAATATGTTTCCCTCTCGCTATTCACCCAGTCTGACGCTGTCCAGGAAGAGGAGGACACCACTGTGCACGAGGACGATCTTTCTAGCTCCATCAATGAACTTCCAGCAACTTTTGAATGCAGTGATAGTTTTAGCTTAGACACGACAGAGGCAGAGGAGAAAGGCATCCAAGCGATGGACCAATTTACTCTTGCAAGGTAAAGAATTCTTGGCAGAAATGAGTGGTGTGAGGGCACACACATATGCTGTTGCTTTCACACTGACTAGGGTTAAGTCTAACCCCACCCTTCTGGACTCTCCTAGTAAAGGAGTCCAAATGGACATGCTCTCAAAGGACTCATCCAACTCCACCCTAGGGATTTATGTGGAGCACAAATCGGTACTCATGTAGAAACTCTCAAAACTATCAAGTAATGTCAAAAGTCCAAGAAGGGGGCTGCAGACATGAACCAGGACTTGTAGACACTATAGATAAGCAGGACTCGTGAGAAGTTCCTTCAAGTTTTGAGTATGAAAAGGTACTAGAATCAGAGGCTTTTTAACAACTAAAGACCTACTCTTTTTTCCCCTTTCTTTTTTTATTTGATAGGACTGAGAGAAATTGAGAAAGAAGGGGGACATAGGAAAAGAGAAAAAGAGACACCTGCAACCCTGCTTCACCACTCATGAAGCTTCCCCCTGGCAGACTGGGACCAAGGGCTTAAACCTAGGACTTTGGGCATGACAATGTGTGTGCTCCGCCAGGTGCATCACAGCCAAGCCTCCAGACCTACTCTTTTTTTTTTTTCTTTTACTCCTCCAGGGTTATTGCTGGGCTCGGTGCCTGCACCATGAATCCACCGCTCCTGGAGGCCATTTTTCCCCCCCTTTTGTTGCCCTTGTTGTAGCTTCGTTGTGGCTATTATTATTGCCCTTGTTGATGCAATTCGTTGTTGGATAGGACAGAGAGAAATGGAGAGAGGAGGGGAAGACAGAGAAGGGGAGAGAAAGATAGACACCTGCAGACCTGCTTCACCGCCTGTGAAGCGACTCCCCTGCAGGTGGGGAGCCGGGGACTCGAACCGGGATCCTTAACGCTGGTCCCTGCGCTTTGCGCCACATGCGTTTAACCCACTGCGCCACCGCCCGACCCCCAGACCTACTCTTTTTTAAGTAGGTGGCTTTCAGCCTAGAGGCTGATATTTCTGATGAAATAGTCAGAGAATGTAAAGAGGAAAATGATAAGGAGGATAAAGGACACTAATGCAGCACAAATCACAAATGACAATGCTATAGATTTACTTCAGGAAAATAAAGTAAGAATCCTAAAAATCATTCTTCTGAACACTGAAGATAAATTATTAAAGTTTTTGTTATGGCCGTACAGAGGCCTTCTATTACCTGCCCACCAGAGAAACAGCTTTAGATAGTACCTAGGGGAAACAAACAAACAAACAAAAGAGACTCACTTTCTGTTCTTCACCTCTCTTTTCTCTAAACCTTTTGTCTCCCTTACTCTATATCTCTCTTCTTCCATCTCTTTTTCTCCCTCTACCCTTTTCTTCTGGCATCTATGCATATGCTTTCACTAGTACTCTCACTTCACAAAGAATAGTTAAAGGGTCCAAAAATTTTGTCATGACTTAAGGACCTGGGTTCATGCCCCAGTCCCCACCTGCCAGGGGAAGGGAGTAGCTTCACGAATGGTGAGGCAGTGTTTCAGGTGTCTCTCTCCATTTCTATTTTCCCTTCCATCTTAGTTTGTCTCTATCCAATAAGTAAATAAATGTTTTAAAAAGGAAATCGGGAGTCGGGCTGTAGTGCAGCGGGCTAAGCGCAGGTGGTGCAAAGCACAAGGACCAGCATAAGGATCCCGGTTCGAACCCCGGCTCCCCACCTGCAGGGGAGTCGCTTCACAGGCGGTGAAGCAGGTCTGCAGGTGTCTATCTTTCTCTCCTCCTCTCTGTCTTCCCCTCCCTCTCTCCATTTCTCTCTGTCCTATCCAACAACGACAACAACAATAATAACTACAACAATAAAACAACAAGGGCAACAAAAGGGAATAAATAAATAAAATAAATATTTAAAAAATTTAAAAAAAAAGAAAAGAAAATCATGGGAGTCGGGTGGTAGCGCAGCGGGTTAAGTGCAGGTGGCACAAAGCGTAAGGACCGGCGTAAGGATCCCAGTTCGAGCCCCCAGCTCCCCACTTGCAGGGGAGTCGCTTCACAAGCGGTGAAGCAGGTCTGAAGGTGTCTCTCTTTCTCTCCCCGTCTCTGTCTTCCCCTTCTGTCTCCATTTCTCTCTGTCCTATCCAACAACAACGATAACTACAAACAATAAAACAACAAGGGCAACAAAAGGGAATAAATAAATATTTTTTTAAAAAAGAAAGAAAAAATCCTATTGCCTAGAATAAAAAAAAAATTTTTAAGAGGGACCGGGTGGTGGTGCATCCAGTTAAGCACACACAGTACAAAGCCTAAGGACCTGCGCAAAGATCCGGGTTTGAGCCCCCACCTACAGGGGACGCTGCTTCACAAGCAGCAAAGCAGGTCTGCAAGTATCTGTCACCCCCTCCTCTCTGTCTCCCCCTCCTCTCTCAATTTCTCTCTGTCCTATCCAATAAAATGGAAAAAATATCCCCAAGAAGCAGTGGCTTCATAGTGTCGACACCAAGCCCCAGTGATAACCCTGGAGCCAAAAAAAAAAAAAAAAAAAAAAAAAATATATATATATATATATATATATATATATATGTATATATATGTATATATATGAATCTCAGACTTTGAGTGAAAGCTAGATCCACACCTGAGCCTCACGGGATGCATGGGTACCACAGACCACCTCATTAGAGTGACTCGGGGTTTGACTTTCAGATCACCCAGTAGAAGATCAAAATGACATCTCTTCTTGATGTGACTATTTTCATTTCTTACAGCTTTGGAGAAGGGAACAGGGGCATATCTCCCCCTCCCTCACCCTTCTTCTCAGCCATCCTGGCTGCATTTCAGCCCACAGCCTGCGACGATGCCGAGGAAGCCTGGCGAAGCCACATCAACCAGCTCATGTGCGACTCGGATGGCTCCTGTGCTGTGTATACATTTCATGTGTTCTCCTCCTTGTTTAAGGTATGGTGCTCAGCTAGAATCCACAGGGTGTGGTCATTATGGAACCAGCTCTTATAGTCTCTTTTTTTATTATTCTTAATTTTCTTTTTTACTGCCAGGGTTATCTCTGGGCCTCCATGCCTACGTAACTCCATTGCTCCCACTGACTATTTATTTTTTTGAGGGTAAGATACAGAGAGAGGGGGAGAGAAAAGGAGAGACACCTGCAGCACTGCTCCACTCCTCATGAAGTTTCCCCTCTGCTGGTGGGAACGAAGAACTTAAACTCCAGTCTTCACATATGCACTCTACAGAGTGTGCTACCATCCAGCTCCTAATCTCTTTAAATTTTTTTATTAAAAAAAAAGAAGAAAGAAAGAAAGAAAGAAAGAAAGAAAGAAAGAAAGAAAGAAAGAAAGAAAGAAAGAAAGAAATGACTGCCAGAAGTGGTGGATTTGTTCTGCAGGCACCAAGCTCCAATGGTAACCCTGGGGTGGGTAGAAATATTTACTCAGTATCAATTTAATAGCACCACTCTGGCGCACGCAGTAGCAAGGATGAAGTTCAGAATGTCATGCTTGCAAGTTCCATGCTCTACCACTGCCCCACCGGGGGCCACAGTGAGTTTTCAATATGAGGAGTTGTTTTGTTCTAGGTTTTTATTATTTTCACCTCCAGATATTCCCTCAGTTTCCTCTGACTTTTTCCCTTTAACATCAACCTTCTCAGGCTGGTGCTGCAGTGTAAGCTGCTGTGATGTCATATACACATCTGCTATTTTGGCAAAATCAAGCCCATTCATTGGTATCTTCTCCCAAGTCTGCCCTCCCTCTCACCTTTCTCTTAGACTTCTCCCACGTCTCTCTTTTTCTTCCAACATGCTAGCTATAGCTACAAATGCTTTTTTATACTCCCCTTCTCTGCTTTTGACTAGATGAACTATCATTCTCTGCTTCTCTTGTGTGAGCCACAGCCTGCCTGGTCTATGTGGTGTTCTCTCCCCTCTCTCTCTCTTCTCTCTCTCTCCCTCCCTCCCTACCTCTCTCCTTCTCAAAACAAAGAATTATATCTCATGATCTTTTCTTCTCACTCACATTGGGAAAATCTCATTAACTTCCAATCTAACAAACAACCTAGAAGGACTCAAGCACTGACCATCTGCAACAAGAAAAAAAGCATTTATTTAACAAATTACATGGCCGTCTACCTATTGGAAAGTGACATTTTCAGGAGAAACTGTGTCTGTACTGGGCGGTTATATAGTTGACTTAAGACAGGCCTTCACTCTGCTCCTCATGAAGACCCTTGCTTAGTTGATATTTCCATAAAGATTAAAAAGTAATCTTTCTGCAAGCACATAAGAGTGGGGCTTTGCAAGTGCTCATTATTTTCACCTTTCAGAATATTCAGAAAAGGTTCTGCTTCCTAACCTGTGATGCAGCCAGTTACCTTGGAGACAACCTCCGGGGAATAGGGTCCAAATTCGTCAGCTCCTCCCAGATGCTCACCTCCTGCTCTGAATGCCCTACACTTTTCGTGGATGCTGAGACTGTGAGTACTCTGGCCCCTCTCTGGCTTCAGATGACCTGCCCAGGTTATGGGGTGGACGTTCAGGGAAGCATGTTGGGCTTGTTAGAAGGACACAGTGTTTGCAAACAGCACTATGCTGTGACAAGATGCCTGAAAGTCCGAGTCTGTAGCCAAAAGCAATGCCAAGTCACAACAGATGATCAGAAAGTCTGGGAATTGAACCTGGGGCCTCTGGGGCCTTGGCCATATATGTCCTGTGCTCTGATGCTGAGCAAGCTATCTCCTTAATCTGAAAACAAAAATCAATATTTTCAGGGCTGGGTGGTGGTGCACCTGATTAAGCACACATATTACTATGTGCAAGGACCCAGGTTCAAGTCTCCTTTCCCTACCTGTAGGGGAGCCACTTCACAAGCAGTGAAGCAGGTCTGCAGGTGTCTATATTTCTCTCTCCCTCTCTGTCACCCCCTCCCCCTCTCAGTTTCTCTCCATTCTATCCAATAAAATAGAAAGGGAAAAAAATAAAAGGAAAAAGGTCACCAGGAGCAGTGGATTCATAAAGCTGTCACCAAGCCCCAGTGATAATTGTGGTGGCAATTTTAAGAAATCAATATTTTGATAAGAGATTTGGATTAGCAAGCTAATATTTCATTGCAATCAAAGCTGATAGTAGAGCAAAAGTTTTAATCCATATTTTATTGAAATACCCATTGTTCCATGCTTTTTGCCACAAATACATTTTTATTTTATTTTTATTGGGAGATTAATGGTTTACAGTAAGTACAGTTGTTGATACATGTGTAAAATTTCTCAGTTTCCTGCAAAACACTTTTACCCCCAGCCTGGTCCTCCTCCACCACCAGGCACCAGGGCCTGAAAGCCTTCCCTCTTCCCCAAAGTCCTTTACTTTAGTGCAATACACCAGCCCTAGTCCAAGTTCTATTTTGTGTTTCCCCTTTCTATTCTTATTTCTCAGCTTCTGTACCTAAATGAGATCATCCCATATTCATCCTACTGTTTCTGGATTATCTCACTTAACATGATTCCTTCAAGCTCTATTTAAGATGAGATGATGGTGAATTCATCACTTTTAATAGCTGAGTAGTATTCCATTGTGTATATATACCACAACTTCCTTAGCCATTCATCTGTTGCTGGACACCTAGATTGCTTCAAGGTTTTGGTTAAAGATACTTTTTGTTTGTTTGTGTTCTTTCTGTTTGGTACCTTTCTGCTTATCTTAGTATAAATTATTTTCCTGTTGGGAGTCCAGCGGTAGCACAGCGGGTTAAGTGCATGTGGCGTGAAGCGCAAGGACTGGTGTGAGGATCCCAGTTCAAGCCCCCGGCTCCCCACCTGCAGTGGAGTCGCTTCACAAGTGTTGAAGCAGGTCTGCAGGTGTCTGTCTTTCTCTCCCCCTCTCTGTCTTCCCCTCCTCTCTCCATTTCTCGCTGTCCTATTTAACAATGACATCAATAACAACAACAAACTATAACTATGGCAACAATGAAAAACAAGGGCAACAAAAGGAAAATAAATATTTAAAAAATGTTTTTTAATTATTTTCCTATCTTTAGCTCCTCTCTTGTGGACTTCTGGACAAACTCAAGTTTAGTGTTTTGGAACTGCAAGAATATTTGGATACCTACAACAATAGAAAAGAAGCTACTCTCTCAGTAAGTTTGTGAATTCTCATTTAGAAGCATCAGTTAAAAACCAAATGAACTCAATATTATAAATGCTCAGGAGGGTGTCTGGGAGGGGGCACAGTGGATAAAGCACTGGACTTTCAAATATGAGGTTCTTAGTTCATTCCCTGGACCTGTACCAGAGTGATGTTTGATTCTTTCTCTGTGTCTACTATTCTTCATGAATAAAATACTTTAAAAAATAATAAATTCTCATGAAGTATTATAATTACACTAAAAATTTCTTTTGGGAGTATGACAATTTCAAAGTAATGGTGGTATGGCCATTAATATTACTGACATTAGTACGTAAAAGTGATTGATAATATAAAAAACAGAATATTTTGGCTTTCATTTTTAGCCCCATAAATTCCCTACCAAGTTTGGGAAAGTGAGTGTATACCATATATTACGATATTGATATTATAACTTTACTGTTCTCAGAAATTTTAAATTGCTAGTTACTTCTCCTAGTGCTAGCTTGGCCCAAAACCAATTGAAATCGATCTCATGATTTCATTCAACCACTTCTAGCATCTTCTTTGGGGTCTCAGGTCCCGTTATTTTCTCCTGTTTTATTTTGATTTTTCACAAGAATTTTTTTAATTTTTATTTTTTTATAGAATAAAAATAACAAGGCCATAGGAGAAGAGGAGTACAATTCTCCAGGGGCGGCGCACCTGGTTAAGCGCACACATTGCAGTGCACAAGGACCTGGGTTCAATCCCCTGGTCCCCAACTGCAGGGGGAAAGCTTCACGAGTGGTGAAGCAGGGATACAGGTGTCTCTCTGTCTCCTCCCTTCCCTACCTCCCCCTCTCTTCTCAATTTCTCTCTGACTCTATTCAATAATAAATAAATAAATAAATAAATAAATAAATAAATAAATAAATAAATAAGACGGGTACAATTCCACATAATTCCCACCATCAGAGTTCCATGTCCCATCCCCTTTATTGGAAGCTTTCCTATTCTTTATCCCTCAGGGAGTATGGTCGAAAGATTTTTATGGGGAGCATAAAGGTCTGGCTTCTGTAATTGCTTCTCTGCTGGACATGGGCATTGACAAGTGGATCCATATCCCCAGTGTGTTTCCATCTTTCCCTAGTGGGGCAGGTCTCTGGAGAGGTGGGGATTCCAGAACACAGTGGTGAGGTCGTCTACCCAAGGAAGTCAGGTTGGTGTCATGATAACATATGCAATTTGGTGCCTGAAAAAGCATTAAGATATAAATCAGAACAAATTGTTTAATATCAGGAACCTAAAGGCAAGAATATAGCAGATGAGATTTGGGGTCTCCATTTTGGGAAAAGCTAGTAGGTCTATTTTAGGTATATTCCAAGGGTCCCATGACTTTACTAATTTTTGCCGGACCTCTACAGCTAACATGCAGGTGGACTAAAGGTATTGTCTGGGGGAGACGGTGTTAGAGCTGGAAGTAGGACTAAAAATCTGGGTCAGAGAAGAAAGTAGCTCTCAAATGTGGGGAAAGTATATAAATATCCTTAACTGTAAACCCCATTGGTTTGATCTGGGGCCCATATTCAGTGTAGGAATCTGTGTAACCTCAGAATCCATGTAGGTCTGAGTTCGCATTCTGTGGTCGTAGCTAGGAACATTCTAGACTGCACTCATTGCATGACCCATCTTCCTCAAGTGGCAGAGGATATTGGCCAAACCTCCTTTTGGAGGTTGGTGGGTTTTTTTTTATCTTTTGCCTCCAGGGTTATTGCTGGGGCTCAGTGCCTGCACCAGGAATCCACTGCCCCTGGAGGCCATTTGTTCCCCCTTTTGTTGCCCTTGTTGTAGCTTTGTTGTGGTTATTATTGCTATTGTTGATGTCATTGTTGTTGGATAGGACAGAGAGAAATGGAGAGAGGAGGGGAAGACAGAGGGGGAGAGAAAGATAGACACCTGCAGCCTTACTTCACCACCTGTTGAAGGTGGGGAGCCAGGGGCTCAAACCAGGATCCTTACGCAGGTCCTTGCACTTGGCACCACATGCGCTTAACCCGCTGCACTACCGCCCTACTCCTGGTTGGTGCTTTATTGCCACTACAGTTACTATTAGGGCTTGGTGCTAGCACTAAGGATCCTCTGCTCCCAGTGGCCATTTTTCTTTTTTCTTTTTTTTTTTTTAATAGGACAGAGAGGACTTGAGAGGGGAAAGGAAGATAGATACCTATACCTGAAGCACTGCTTCACTGCTTGGAAAGCTTCCCCTCTTCAGTTAGGAACTTGGAACTCCAGTCTGGGTTAACATGTGTGCTCCAGCAAGTGTGCCACTATCCAGCTCCCCAGGTCTTTACTTTTTTAAAATTTATTTATTAAAAGGAAACACTGACAAAACCATAGGATAAGGGGGACACAACTCCACACAGTTCTCACCACCAGAACTCTGTATCCCATCCCCTCCCCCAGTAGCTTTCCTATTCTTTATCCCTCTGGGAGTATGGACCCAAGGTCATTGTGGGATGCAAAAGGTGGAAAGTCTGGCTTCTGTAATTGTTTCCCCGATGAACATGGATGTTAACATGTCGATCCATACTCCCAGCCTGCCTCTCTCTTTCCCTAGTGGGGCAGGGTTCTGAGGAATCAGAGCTCCAGGACACATTAGTGGGGTTGTCTGTCCAGGGAAATCTGGTTGGCATCATAGTAGCATCTGGAACCTGGTAGCTGAAAAGAGAGTTAACACGCAAAGCCAAACAAGTTGTTGACTAATCATGAACCTAAAAAAAAAAAAAAAAAAAAAGACAGGTCTGAGGCCAAGGAGCTAGCCTACTGGTTATGCAGAAAGACTTTTCATGTATTAGGTTCCAAAGCCCCAAGTTCAATCCCTAGCACCACCATAAGGCAGAACTGAGCAGTGTTCTGTGTTTATAAGTAGTATTATTTCCATGGAAATAGAAATAACACACACACACACAAAAGAAGTAATATACACAAACTACCCAGCACAACTGCCAGTTATAGACAAGACATTCACTGTGAAGTTGCTGGCTTTTTGTTTATTGCTATTACAATTAATCTTCTCATGGATTACCCAGTAAGCAAGCATTCTGATATCTAGTTCCCCTGTCTTCTGTTTCTGTGGTTCTTTAGTGATCATTCTTTTCCACAGCTTCTCAGTCATCATTTAAAAAACAAGAAAAGAAAAAATCAGTCCTTCAGGAACCATCTTTAAATGTCGGTGTGACTTTCAAGTCTCCAGTGCTTATTGTTTTCTGCTCAAAGATTTCTTTTCCACATCTGTATTACTATCTCAGATGCTTAAGACTGATGG
The DNA here is from genome assembly GCF_950295315.1 of Erinaceus europaeus. Lineage (NCBI taxonomy): Eukaryota > Metazoa > Chordata > Mammalia > Eulipotyphla > Erinaceidae > Erinaceus > Erinaceus europaeus. The sequence continues at coordinate 116,219,030 of NC_080166.1, read as the reverse complement.
AATCTCTAAATGATTTACCTATTTTTCTACTTTCTTTTCTGATAGAGAGGGAGGGAGAGAAAGAATGTAGAGAGAGGGGGCCGGCCGGGTGGTGGCACACCTGATTGAGCGCACATGTTATAATGTGCAAGGACCTGGGTTCAAGCCCCTGACCCCCACCTGCAAGGAGGAAAGCTTTGCAAGTGGTGAAGTTGTGCTGCAGGTGTCTCTCTGTCTCTCTCCCTCTCTATCACCCCCTCCCTCTTGATTTCTGGCTGACTCTATCCAGTAAATAAAGCTAATAAAAAAAAACAAGTAAACAACAAAAAAAAAAGAATGTAGAGAGAAAGAAAAAAAATACACTTGCAAGATTGTTCCTCCACTTGTGAAGCTTCCCCCCTGTAGATGGGGATCAGGGACTTGAACTTGGATCCTTGCACATGGTAATATGTGCTCTCTCCTGGGTGTGCCACTGCCCAGCCCTGAGCTACTATTATACTTTTTGTACCATGAATTAGACTGGCCTGCCTCATAGGAGCCAGCTCAACATGACAGAAAGGAAGGTGTGCCATGAGTTAGACTGCATTGTCCAGAAAGTATCCAGTTTGTTGGATATTGGTTCTGTCTCTTAATCTCAGTCATGTAAAATGTTTCTAACCATACAAAAATTCATGTTAATTTATACATAAATTAATAATGGTCTGTGAAACTATCAGATGTTTGTACTCACATGTACTATAAAGAATTGAAACACATGAACTTGCACAAAACAAAAACTAGTAGCCGAAAGCGGGGGTAGATAGCATAATGGTTATGCAAAGAGGAGCCCATACCTGAGACTCCAAGGTCCCAGATTCAGTCCACTGTACTACCATAAGCCAGAGATGAACAGTGCTCTGGTAAAAACAAAAACAAAAAAAACTGAGACAAAAACTAGTAGCCAAACTATCTCTAAGACTTTGTGTGAACTATGGTGGTTATCATTAGGGGGTGAGGAGGGGGTAAAGAACTTTGGTGGTATGTACAGTGTGGAATAATACCACTATAATATTACCATCTTGTTATTAAATCACTAATAAAAGCATTTAAAGTAATGGTCTGGTGATATCATTCTCCAAAATGATGTATTCCAACATTGAAATATATGTAAGTAACCATAACTGAGTTCATGCAGAAAATTTAGTTTCAAATGTTTAACTAAAGATGTTTAAAAAAAGTCATAATGACAAAATTTACTTTGATTGGAAACTCAATCAATTTCTCCTAGTTGATTTAACTGATGATTCAAATGTGCTTGGTGTACCAGTGAATTCACATGTTTCTGTATCTCTTTCTGACAACAGTGGCTTGCAAATTGTAAAGCAACATTTGCAGGAGGATCAAGAGATGGAGTAATTACCTGTCAACCAGGGGACTCAGAAGAAAAGGTAATAACAGCCTGTTAGTACTTCCCTTTTTGGTCATTGTGACATTGTGTGTTAGTATTGATACACCCAAGAAGTGTGGAACTTGAGAAAGGAAAAACAGAGCAAGTCATCCAGTGCTTTCACAAGAATACCCTAGAGTAAGATAGAATGGTGTTCAAGCCAAGCATGACTGTGTGTTGATGGGATTGAGGGGGGGCACTGTTCTCTTTGGGAAACTGTAGGTATAATACTAACATTTTTAATGGCTACCATCCAACCATACTAATAAGTCTCCTAGTACGTCTGTTCTTCATTCAGAATATAAAACACATTTTATGAATGCTTCATCAAACCACTTATTTCCTTTAATGAAAAACATCTTTATTTGGAATCTTTCTGTGACACTCTAAACAAATGCCTTTCCCTCATTTGAGAATTACTGTAAGTGAACACTAGCAGGATTAATGATGTATACCCTATCATAAAAGAAATAGGGTAGAATCATATGGATGGATTGCAGCCCATCAGTCTTCAGTAATGTACTGAGTGCTTCCCTGGTGGAAACAATAGTGAACAACAGATGCACCTTTGCTCTCTTGTAATGCTTCTGATCTTGTCAGGGAGATAAACATTAATCAAAAACTCATACAGGTGTTGGGGCAGGAGTTTAGCTGACTCAGTAGAGTAAGCACCTTACCAATGATGAGGCCCCAGATTCAAGTCCTAGAAGCACATGTGAAATCACCACAATACCAAGGGAAAGTCCACTAGGTCACACACACACACACACACACACACACACACACACACACACGCACAATTTACCTATGTTTAAAACTTAATCATCACTGGGTAGCACCCAGTGTTCTAGTCCCAGGCCTAATCTTCCCTCCATTGTACTCTGCTTTTGAAACAAATTCAATCTAGACAACAGTTACTAAGTTATCACTTAAAATTAGCACAAACCTAGTCCAGTACATGATACAGCTTGTAGAGTAATAAAAAGTTATTAGTTACCTAAACATTTTCCCTTACTCATCAAATTCTCTTGTATTCTCTATGACCAAGTCTCCATCAGGAAACTATATTGGTACATTTCAGTTTTAAGAACAAAAGTTTTTTTTTATGTATCTACTCATAACTTGTTTTTGTAATATAGCTTCCAGGTTAAGTTTAGGACCACCAGAAACTCCAGTTAAACTGTGCTACATCCCAAACATGCCAGTCTTCACACATGTGATCATGTGATCATAGCTCATTTCTGCCAGTTTACTTTCCTGAGTGGCTTCTGTTTTCTACCTGGCTCTCCCTCATCTCATCTTCCTTCAAGGAAGACACTGCTTATTTTTCATTAATCATCTTACTTCTTAGCCATGTAGTCATGCACTTTTTCTCTTTATCTGCTCCCCTCCTTTTTTTTTTTTTGCTTCTGTTTTGTAAGCATTATTTCCATCTCTTTTCTTGTTAGAGCTGATGTACTTTTTATATGTGACTACTCCTAGCATTATAATGAAGGCTTAAGGGATAAACACAAGAAAAAACTAATACTATCAAGTTTTGTGCACATGGAATCTCATTCAATCCTATACAAAACTTCTTTGAAGGGTTTTTTTTTTTCAGTTTAATAGATAAATGGAAGCTGAGAGGCATAACTAAAGGTTATATTCATTTCATTTGTGCAGACTTTAACTTAATTTTTTGTGCTCTCTGTGCTGTCTCTGTGTTGTTTCTGTGCTGTCTCTGTGCTGTCTCTGTGCTCTCTCTGTGCTCTCTGTACTCTGTGCTGTCTCTGTGTTCTCTGTACTATGTGCTGTCTCTGTGCTATCTCTGTGCTCGCTGTCTCTGTGCTCTCTGTACTCTGTGCTGTCTGTGCTGTCTGTGCTGTCTCTGTGCTCGCTGTCTCTGTGCTCTCTGTACTCTGTGCTGTCTCTGCTGTCTGTGCTGTCTCTGTGCTCGCTGTCTCTGTGCTCTCTGTACTCTGTGCTGTCTCTGCTGTCTGTGCTGTCTCTGTGCTGTCTCTGTGCTCACTGTCTCTGTGCTCTCTGTACTCTGTGCTGTCTCTGCTGTCTGTGCTGTCTCTGTGCTCGCTGTCTCTGTGCTCTCTGTACTCTGTGCTATCTCTGTGCTCTCTGTACTCTGTGCTGTCTCTGCTGTCTGTGCTGTCTCTGTGCTCGCTGTCTCTGTGCTCTCTTACTCTGTGCTGTCTCTGCTGTCTGTGCTGTCTCTGTGCTCGCTGTCTCTGTGCTCTCTGTACTCTGTGCTGTCTCTGTGCTCTCTGTACTCTGTGCTGTCTCTGCTGTCTGTGCTGTCTGTGCTGTCTCTGTGCTCGCTGTCTCTGTGCTCTCTGTACTCTGTGCTGTCTCTGCTGTCTGTGCTGTCTCTGTGCTGTCTCTGTGCTCTCTGTACTCTGTGCTGTCTCTGCTGTCTGTGCTGTCTCTGTGCTCGCTGTCTCTGTGCTCTCTGTACTCTGTGCTGTCTCTGTGCTCTCTGTACTTTGTGCTGTCTCTGTGCTCTCTCTGTGCTGTCTCTGCGCTCTCTCTGTGCTGTCTCTGTGCTCTCTGTACTCTGTGCTGTCTCTGCGCTCTCTCTGTGCTGTCTCTGCGCTCTCTCTGTGCTGTCTCTGTGCTCTCTGTACTCTGTGCTGTCTCTGCGCTCTCTCTGTGCTGTCTCTGTGCTGTCTCTGTGCTGTCTCTGCACTCTCTCTGTGCTGTCTCTGTGCTCGCTGTCTCTGTGCTGTCTCTGTGCTCTCTCTGTGCTGTCTCTGCGCTCTCTCTGTGCTGTCTCTGTGCTCTCTCTGTGCTGTCTCTGCGCTCTCTCTGTGCTGTCTCTGCGCTCTCTCTGTGCTGTCTCTGTGTTCTCTGTACTCTGTGCTGTCTCTGTGCTCTCTATGCTACCTTTGTGCTGCCTGTGCTCTTTAACTTAATTTTGGAGGCAAAATACACACATAGAAAATGCTGGAGAATGTGCATAAAACACCCAGAAGTGATGAGTTTTGGTTCTCAGCGTTTTTTCAAAGCATACCAGTCTTTTTATTCCATTGTATATATTCATTTAGTGTTCCCTAATCTTCCTGAGTGGCTCATGAACATAAAGATGACCAGAAATCCCAATAACTCACAGATGTCCAGAAGAGACTTTTAAAAGCTTTTTGTATGTGACAGTTCTGAAATCTGATGCTAGGTTGGAATATACCACTAAAGAGAGGTTGTTTCTCCTAGTAAATCAGACCCCACAAGGAGGGAGGATATAAAGGAGGGAGGAAAGAAAGGAAAAAGAGAAAGGGATAGAGAAGTCATTGTAGGGACGAGGCAGTGGTGAAACAGGTCTGCAGGTGTCTATCTTTCTCTCTCCCTCTCCCTCCCCTCTCAATTTCTCTCTGTCCTATTGAATAAAATGAAAAATAAAAAAGGTGGGAGGGGGATAGCCACCAGAAGCAGTGGAATCATAGTGCTGGCAATAACCCTAGAGGAAAAAAAAAAATCAGACCCCTTCCTCCCTATAAAATGATAAAAACAAATTTAAAATGATCAATGAAAAAACTAAGGGGCTGGGTAGTAGCACATCTGATGGAACACACGTTACAGTGTGCAGGGACCAGGGTTCAAGCCCCAGTCCCCACCTGCAGGGGGAAAGCTTTGTGAGTGATGAAGCAGTGCTGCAGGTGGCTCTCTAGCTCTCTCCCTATCACCCCCTTCCCTCTCAATTTCTGGTCGTGTGTATCCAATAAATAAATAAATAAAGTAAAAAAATTTTTAATTAGAAAAGAGAAGTCAATTATTTACAGTATTTATTTAAATTCTGTTTCAATTTGCTAGTAGGCCCTGGAAGTAGTTTGGTCACTGAGAATGCAACTCAAACAATAACCTCTCTTTGACTGACAAACCACTGTTGAACATGAGTTATAACTCGGCACAGTGAGAAGTATAAAAGAAAACGTTAGTTCCCATGACACATAAAATTCATATAAGCCTAAAAATAGGCTAGCAGAGAAAATATGAGAGGGCTGAAATTTCAGGAGAAATTATATTATCAGTTTATTTAAATATTGGTCTCAACCTTATGTCCAGAGATAGTAGACCTATCATCTTGACAATAATAACTACCCTTTAGCTTGATCCTAAGAAAAGCTCAACAAATATTTGAGCTCACAGCACTGTCAAATCAAGTGATTCTCTGCAACTCATTCTCAGTCAGTTTCTCTGTCTTCTGAAATAGTTGGGCCTGGCCTATAATTGTGAACCTCCTTTGTAATGAAGTCAAGTAGAAATGGGAATAGGAACTAAACTTCTAACTTGCAGACTCTATGCCTGATGTCTAGGTATAGACATGCAAAGAATCATTACACATGTATGACCTGTCATGGATAAATTTGTACTTTAGTGGTCCAGGAGATGGCGCAGTGGATAAAGCATTGGGTTCTCAACCATGAGTTCCTGGCAGCACATGTCCCAGAGTGATGTCTGGTTCTTTCTCTCCTCCTTTCTCATGAATAGATAAATAAATTATTTTTTTAAAAATTGTACTTTATAAGAGATTAGTATTAGACAGGAAGACAGTGTCTACCAAACCTGCACTCCTGAGGCCCCAAGGGCCCCAGGTTCAATCCCCAGGACCACTGTATATTAACTAAGCAGTGTTCTGTCCTCTCTCCCTCCCTCATGAAAATAAATCTTTTAAAAGAACAAATGAAAAGATGAGTATTTACTCTGCCGAACCTAACAGGGTAAAGTTTTGAGCAGTTAGAGATATGAGTCTGTCAGAAGTGGTGGCAGCATACAAACTGGCATCTGAAGTCTTCTATCCATCCCAAGCCCTAACCCACCCTGGACCAGTCTTCACCAGTAGCTGAATTCTAATAGATCTTAGCAGATGACATTATGAGAAATGACTGTGGAAGAGATTACAGCTCTGGGGGCCAGTCAGTAGCCCACCAGGTTAAGTGCATATAGTACGAAGCACAAAGACCGGTGCAAGGATCCCAGTTCGAGCCCCTGGCTCCCCACCTGCCGGAGGTGGGGGGGTCGCTTCACAAGTGGTGAAGCAGGTCTGCAGGTGTCTATCATTCTCTTCCCCCTCTGTCTTCCCCTCCTCTTTTGATTTCTCTATCCTATCCAATAATAACAATAGCAGTAACAACAATAATAGTAACTACAACAGCAATAATAACAAGGGCAACAAAAGGGAAAAAATAGGCTCCAGGAGCAGTGGATTAGTAGTGCAGGCACCAAGCCCCAGCAATAATCCTGGAGGGGGAAAAAAAACTTTAAAAATTTTTTTTTAATTTATTTAAGAAAGGATAAATTAACAAAACCATAGGGTAGGAGGGGTACAACTCCACACAATTCCCACCACCCAATCTCCATATTCCACCCCCTCCCCAGATAGCTTTCCCACTCTCTATCCCTCTGGGAGCATGGACCCAGGGTCATTGTGGGTTGTAGAAGGTGGAAGGTCTGGCTTCTGTAATTGCTTCCCCGCTGAACATGGGCGTTGACTGGTCGGTCCATACTCCCAGTCTGCCTCTCTCTTTCCCTAGTAGGGTGGGTCTCTGGGGAAGCAGAGCTCCAGGACACATTGGTGGGGTCTTCAGTCCGGGGAAGCCTGGCCAGCATCCTGATGACATCTGGAACCTGGTGACTGAAAAGAGAGTTAATATACAAAGCCAAACAAATTGTTGAGCGATCATGGACCCAGAGCTTGGAATAGTGGAGAGGAAGTGTTAGGGAGGTACTCACTGCAAACTCTAGTGTACTTCTGCTTTCAGGTATATATTTTGCAGTAGTTTATGGATATGTGTGAACATATGCTCTCTCTTCACAGAAACTGGTGTATATCTAGGTTTTGGGACTTTGTTAGAAAGTGAACAACCTGAGATGGAATTAGAGTATACTATGAAAGGAAAGGTCTCACCCGAGTAATGAAGCTGAAGGGTTGTCATTCCACACCTGAAGTCTCTGGACACAGTCTCAAGTGAAGCATATTGAGGTGGCAATCGTTGCATTGGTTAGGTTGTGATCGGCAGATGCAATATTATTTGATATGGATTGGGAGAGGCATACGGGAAAGTGGGCCCTATCCAAGGGTTCCAGGACTGGGGGAAGTAGAGGCTCTATAGTGGAGATGTGAGGTTCCTGCTGTCTTAGGGTTCAAAAAGACAATTGATAGTTAATGTTATCATCACATTATTTGGTAATTGGGTTAACTTTGAAAAGTCCTTTTGTTATGGTTTGCTGTACAGTACCCAGTATCTTGTATAGCTGTGCTATTGGTTTCTTCTGATCTACTTGGTCTAGGCTTTTGAGAGAGTACGCATATCAAATACACAGCCTATATATTAAAAAGACTCAGTCTGTGTTTTAAAAATCTTCGAGACATACAATTAATTTTCCCCCTCTCATATTAATTAGCTAGTGATTTTATATGACTACATTTTATTAGGAGTGTACATAAACACCATTCCCACCACCGAAAGACTGTGACCCATCCCTCCCACCCACTCCCACCCCCCACTGGCCCAGGAAGCTGCATGTCTACCCCTCACCACAGGGTTTTCATTTTGGTGCCCTACTTATAATTTGGTCAGGTCCTGCTTTTAGTTTCCCTTTCAGATCTTCTTACTCAACTTCTGTTGATGAATGGGATCATCCCATACTCATCTTTATCTTTCTGATTTAGCTCACTTAACATAATTCCTTCTAGCTCTGTCCAAGATGGATCAGAGAAGGTGGGTTCATTGTTCTCGATAGCTCTATAGTATTCCATTGTGTATATATACCACAGCTTTCTCAGCCACTCATCTGTTGTTGGGTTGCTTCCAGGTTTTAGCTATTATGAACTGTGCTGCTATGAACATAGGAGTACACACCTCTTTTTGGAGAGAATATAACTCTTTGCTGAGTGTTGAGTATGTATTTTCCATTTTTCTCTATCCCCACCATGAAGTTGTAGACATTGACTAATGAAGAATAGTTTACCCATTGGTGGCATGTCAGCTGCAAGCAACTCATAGATAAATCTTAATAAGCTTATATAATGTGGTTCTAATTGAGCTGACGTTTAAAAGTTAAATTAGTAGAACTGGGGAGTTAGCATAATGGTTATGCAAAAGACTCTCATGCCTGATGCTCTAAAGTCCCAGGGTCAATCCCTTACATTAAGACAAATATGAGCAGTGTTCTGGTCTTTGTCTGTCTCTCCTCTCTCCTCTCCCCTCCTTCTCTCTCTCTCTCTCTCTCTCTCTCTCAAATAGTATCGATGGACCTGCCAAAACCCATGTTCAGTGGAGAAGCAATTACAGAAGCCAGACCTTCCACCTTCTGTACCCCATAATGATTCTGGGTCCATACTCCCAGAGGGACAAAGAATAAGAAAGCTTTCAAAGGAGGAGGTTGGATATGGAGTTCTGGTGGTGGGAATTATATGGAACTGTACCCTCTCTTATCCTATGGTCTTGCCAATACTTCCATTTTATAAATAAATATTTAAAGTTAAAATCATTCACATGTACACATACCTTCAAAATGGGACTTTTGGTATCTAGAAAAGAAAGAGTTGTGGATGGGAGAGATAGGTCACTGGGTAGCTTGTATTACCTTGTATATAACCCAGGTTTGAGCCCCCAGCACCACATGAGAAGTTCTATGGCTCCAGGGGAAGCTCTGGTGCTGTGGTCTCTATCTAAATTAAAAAAAAAAAAAGTGGGCAGGAATGTTTAGATCATGCACACATGAGGCACTGCCTGGCAGGGTGGGGGTGTCAGAAAAACTGAAGCCAAGGCTGTAGTTCAGATGGTAGAGTGGAGAACTTGCATTCCTGAGGCTCCCAGTTCATACCTCACACCTGCATATGCTTGAGTGGTACTTCAGCCTCTACCCTCCCCCAATACAATTGAGGTCATAAAACATTTAAAAATAAGAACCAACAACCCTGGACCTACCTTCCTCTATGACAACAATGAGCTAGACTTAAATACCACCAGTTGTCTGTGTTGTCTGCTCTCCACTGTCCCAGCTGACCCCAGGATTCCTAACTGACAGCAAAGGCTAGGTATCAATCATCATGATTGCCCTGATGACAATTTAAAAAAGCCATTTGGGGTCAGGTGGTAGCATACCCAGTTAAGTGCACACATTACCATGCACAAGGACCCAAGTTCAAACCTCTAGTCCCCACCTGTGGGGAGGAAGCTTCACAAGTGGTGAAGCAATGTTGCAAGTTGCTTTCTCTCTTCCTCTCTGTCTCCCTCACCCCTCTCAATTTCTCTTTCCTATCAAATAAAAGGAAGTGGGTGAAATAGCCACCCACCAGAAGCAGTGGATTCATAGTGTAGGCACAGAGCCCCTGAGAAAGCGCTAGTGGCCATTAAAAATTTTTTTTTAATTTTTTAAAGCATTTTGAGGGGGCAGACAGTAGCACACTGGGTAAAGCACACATAGTGCGAAGCACAAAGACAGGTGCAAGGATCCCAGTTTGAGCCCCCAGCTCAAACCTGCAGGGGGGTCGCTTCACAAGCAGTGAAGCAGGTCTGCAGGTGTCTGTCTTTCTCTCCCCCTCTCTGCCTTCCCCTCCTCTCTCCATTTCTCTCTGTCCTATCCAACAATAATAATAACAGCACAAAAATGGAAAAAAAAAAAAAAAAAAAGGCTTCCAGGAGCAGTAGATTCATAGTGCTGGCACCAGGCCCCAGTGATAACCCAGGAGGCAAAAAAAAAAGGCATTTTGATGCCCATCTTCTCTAAAATTCTAGGGCAGCTACAGCAGCAGAGCTGAATGAAGAGCTGCATCCAGGGAGTCTCCGCTGAGCTTTGCCAGAGAGCAGCCCCAGTGTCAACACTATAACTGCTTAACCACAGCTCACCTCCCCACTTCTGCAGAGCTGACCCGGCCAGGCCAGAGATGTTTCAACGACACTTGGTGGAAGTTATCTTCCTTGCTTCCCTCAGGATTTGATAGTATCTGTGAACATTTTGAACATTTCACTCTCTGGCTTCCAGTACAATCATTTACTTATAACTCTGCTATATATCTGTCTTTTTCTACTCAATGCATCATTCTGATTACTAGGGAGATTTTCTTTTTTTTTTTTTTTTTTTTTTGGCTGCTATGTGTTTCTTATCCCTATATAACCTATGAAGAAAATGCCCCATAACTTTGGTTCTCATGCAAATTGAAAGAGTTATATGGCGTGTTCTGGACTTGTTTTTTGGTTTTGTTTGTGGACTGGGGTGTTTGCAGAGCTAGGGCCTCATGCATGTGCATTTTCTCCACTTTGAGGTGCTTTTTCTTTTTCTTTTTTTTAAATTAGTGGTTTAATAATGATCAATAAGACTGTGAGATAACAGGAGTACAATTGCAGACAATCCCCACCACCCGTTTCATAACCCCTCTCCTCCATTGGAAGGGTTCCTATTCTTTACCCCTCTGGGAGTATGGGCCAAAAATCTTTATGGGATGCAGAAGGTGGAAGGTCTGGCTTCTGCAGTTGCTTCTCCACTGGATATGGACATTGGCAGGTCAATCCATACCCCCAGCCTGTGGGGTAGGGCTCTGGGAAGGTAAGGTTCCAAGATACATTGGTGAGATCGTCTGCCCATGGAAGTGAGGTTGGCGTCATGGTAGCATCTGCAACTTAACGGCTGAAAAGCGTTAAGAGATAAAGCAGAACAAATTGTTAAATAATCAGGAACCTAAAGGTAAGAATATAGAAGATGGGATTTGGGGTCTTGGTGCTGGAAGAAGCTAGGAAGTCTATTTTAAGTATATTCCAAGGGGCCCATGACTTTACTAATTTTTGCCTGAGCCCGACAGCTTAACATGCAGGTCAGCTAAATGTATTGTCTGGGGAGATGCTGTCAGAGTCGGCGATAGAGCTAGAAAGCTGTATCAGCGCCTACGCAGGGGCAGGTGGACAGGTCAGCATGCCAGCACACTGCACAGGTCACCAGCTGCTACAGGCGGCTCCTCACTTCCCTTAGCACTGGCCGGGGAGAAGGAAAGATGGTGCTGGATCTGGAATTGTTCCGGGTAGATAAAGGAGGGGCCCAGCCCTCATCCGCGAGACCTAGGAGACGCATTTCAAAGACCCAAGAGTAGTGGATCAGTTGGTGGAGGCAGATGGCAAGTGGTGACGATGACAGAGAAATTGAGAGGGAAGGGAAGATAGGGAGAGAAACAAAGACATCTGCAGCCCTGCTTCACTTGTGAGGCCTCACCCCTGAAGGCAGATTTTGGGCAGACAACTTGAACAAGCTGAAGAACTTCTGTAGCAAGACAATCATAGAGAAAATGAAGAAAAAAGAGACATGTATCCATAAATTAGGGCAAAATATATACTTGAAAGCAAAAGTACACAATAGTCTGCATTGAGTTCGTATAAAGTTCCTAATGAAATAATATCTAATTAGACTTAGATACCCTCCTCAGCTACTTCCTATTACAGTTCTCTCACTCACTCCAAAGCTAAGCTTAGCAAAGCAGGGACTGCAAAAGCTGAATAAGGGCAAGAGACTGGCATACTTTAACGATGACTCTTTAGTCATTATCAGGCCACCCCATGAGCTGGGGCCGTATTCAGGAGTCCTGAGATTCCCAAACAGACATGATGGGCCTAAACCTCAAATAAATCCTTCTCTCCATTGTAACAGGTCATCTCTATCAGGAACAACAAAAAAAGACCCCTTTTTGCCCCCCCCCATAGGACCTTGTCCTCAACTTGGATCAACAACGGTAGAGAATATTCCATCCTCCGAAGGGAAGATAGACATCGTACTCTAACTCTATGCTACACCTGAGGAAGACGGGTCGATATTGGAGCAGCCTGGAATGTCCCTACTCATGACCACAGAATGTGAGCTCAGATCTACAGGGATGCAGAGGTTACATAGGCTCCTAAGCTGAATCTGGGCCCCAGATCAGATCAAATGGATGGGATGTACAGTCAACGATATTTATACACCTTTCCCATATTTGGGAGCTACTCTCTTCCCTGATCTAATTTTCTGGTCCTTTTTCCAGCCATGATATCATCTTCCCAGACAATAACTTGGATCTACCTGCATATCAAATTTCAGGCTCAGAGGATAAAAGAAAAAGAAGAAAAAAAACCAGTATAGCCACAGGCCCTTTGGAATATAACTAAAATATGCCTGCTAGCTATCTACAAAATGGAGGCCCCCCCCCCAACTCTTTATCTGCACTATTCTAGCCTTTAGGTTTATGATTAGTCAACAACTTGTTTGGCTTTATATGTTAACTCTCTTTTCAGCCACCAGGCTCCAGATGCTAGCAGGATGCCGACTAAACTTCCCTGGACAGACAACCCCACCAATGTGTCCTGGAGCTCCACTTCCCCACAGCCCCACCCTACTAGGGAAAGAGAGAGGCAGGCTGGGAGTATGGACCGACCAGTCAACGCCCATGCTCCACGGGGAGGCAATTACAGAAGCCAGACCTTCCACCTTCTGCAACCCACAGTGACCTTAGGTCCATACTTCCAGAGGGTTAAAGAGTAGGAAAGCTATCAGGGGAGGGGATGGGATATAGAGTTCTGGTGGTGGGAACTGTGTGGAGTTGTAACCCTCTTATCCTATGGTTTTGTCAATGTTTCCTTTTTATAAATTAAAAATAAATAAAATAAAAAATAAAGAGTAAATTATGCTGAAACTTCTAAAAAAAAAAAAAAAAAAAGCCAGTTGGAGATGGCGAGTCCATTCCAGAGAATGCCTTAAATCTCAGTGACCTCAGTGCAGACACATTAGCTAACTTGAAAGTCTCACACATCAAGAAAGTCCAGCTCCTCATCAATGAAGCCATCCTGAAATGTGATGCCGAGTGGATACAGCTGAAAGCTGAGTGTTTTGAGAATCTCTGGGAGATCAGGAACCTCCTGCACCCCTCAGTCCTCATCAGCAACATTAAGGATGCAGACAACAAAGTAGAGAGGAGTTGGGGTGATTGTACGGTCAGAAAGAAGTATTCTCACGTGGACCTGATGGTGATGGTAGATGGCTTTGAAGGCGAAAAGGGGGCCGTGGTAGGTGAGAATCTAGGATACTTCCTGAAAAGGGGTTCTGGTATTCTTGGAACAGGCACTCATCCAGTATGCCTTCGAACCTTGGGAAGTCGGAACTGTACTCCCATTTACACCCTGTTTTTCTTTTTTTTATTCTTTTTTTAATTTATTTTAAAAAGGAGACATTAACAAAGTCATAGGCTAAGAGGGGTACAACTCCCACCACCAAAACTCTGTATCCTATCCTCTCCGCTGATAGCTTTCTTATTCTTTAATCCTCTGGGAATATGGACCCAAGGTCACTGTGGGATGCAGAAAGTGGAAGGTCTGGCTTTTGTAATTGCTTCCCCAATGAGCATGGGCATTGAATGGTTGATCCATACTCCCAGCCTACCTCTCTCTTTCCCTAGTAGGGTGGGACTCTGGGGAAGCAGAACTCCAGGACACATTGGTGGGGTCGTCTGTTCAGGGAACTCTGGTCGGCATGATGCTAGCATCTGGAACCTGGTCACTGAAAAGAGAGTTAACATACAAAGCCTAACAAACTGTTGAACAATCATGGACCTAAAGGCTGGAATAGTGCAGATGAAGTGTTGGGGGGGGGGGTCCTCCATTTTGTAGATAGCTAGTAGGCATATTTTAGTTATATTCCAAAGGGCCTGTAACTATACTAGTGTTTGTTTTTTTTCTCTGAGCCTGAAATCTGATATGCAGGTGGATCCAAGTTATTGTCTGGGGAGATGATGTCATGGCTAGAAAAGGGACAGAAAGCTGGATCAGGGAAGAGAGTAGCTCCCTAATATGGGGAAGGGGTATAAATATTGTTGACTGTAAACCCCACTGATTTGATGTGGTCTGGGGCCCACATTCAGTTTAGGAGTCTATGTGACCTCTGCATCCCTGTAGATCTGAGCTCACATTCTGTGGTCATGAGTAGGAACATTCCAGGCTGCTCCAATATCGACCCATCTTCCTCAGGTGTAGCATACAGTATGTTGTCCATCCTCCCTTCAGAGAATGGAACATTCTCTACCGTTGTTAATCCAAGTTGAAGGCAAGGTCCTAGGGGGCCCTCACAAAGGGGTCTTTTTTTGTTGTTCCTGATAGAGATGACCTGTAACAATGGAGAGAGGGATTTATTTGAGGTCTAGGCCCATCATGTCTGTTTGGGATTCTCAGGGCTCTTTGAGTAGGGCCCCAGCTGATGGCACACCCCGTTTTTCATGAGGAAGGAGGTCATGCAGGAGGTTGCACAGCTCAGCCAGTTTGATGAAATTTATAAGGTGATTGGCATAGGCAGTGAGAAGTCTTGATGACAACTCCTACGATGAAAAGTACCTGATTGCCACGTCGGAGCAACCCATTGCTGCCCTGCACCAAGACGAGTGGCATCAGCCAGAGGACTTGCCCATCAAGTGTGCCGGCCTGTCCACCTGCTCTTGCCAGGAGGTGGGCTTTCATGGCCGTGATACCGTGGGCATCTTTCGGGTCCACCAGTTTTAGAAGATTGAACAGTTTATGTATTCATCACCACACGACAAGTCATGGGAGATGTTTGAAGAGATGGTTTCTATGGCCGAGGACTTCTACCAGTCTCTGGGATCCCTTAGAACACTGTGGATATTGTCTCAGGTTCTTTGACTCACGCTGCCAGTAAAAAGCTTGACCTGAAGGCCTGGTTTCCGGGCTCCAGAGCATTCCATGAGTTAGTGTCCTGCTCGAACTCCACAGACTACCAGGCTCGCCGCCTGTGAATCCGATCTGGGCAAACCGAGAAGATGATGAATAAGGTAGAGTTTGTGCACATGGTCAGTGCAACTATGTGTGCCACTACTCGCACCATCGGTGCCATCCTGGAGAACTGCCAGACAGAAGAAGGGCATCATCGTGCCCGAGAAGTTGAAGGAGTTTATGCCTCCAGGTCTCCAAGCACTGATCCCGTTTGTGAAGCCTGCACCCATCCACCAGAAGCCATCAAAGAAACAGAAGAAACAGCATGAGGGCAGCAAGAAGAAAGGGGCGACAAGAGACGTCGCTCTGGAAAGCCAACTGCAGAGCATGGAGGTCACCGATTGCTCCAGAGTCTTTGCAGCCTGGCGAGCTGTCATCCGTCAGTGGGATCTCAGTTCAGTGCTTGTCCACAGGCAGGGAAGCTAGGGGTTCATTCATCACCCACTCCCTCTTACTGTTAGCTAAAAGGGGGAGTGTCTGCCATGTGTAATGGAATGTTCCCATATCTGCATGGGCATAAGAACCAATCACTGATGGCTGATGCAGCCATGTAATAAAGTATCTCTGGGGGGAAAAAAAAAAAAAAGAAAGAAAGAAAGAAAAGAAAAGAAAGCTGGATCAGGGCAGAGAGTAGCTCCCAAATATGGGAAAAGTATATAAATACTGTTAACTATAAATCCCATCAATCTGACCTAGGTACCATTCATTCAGAGAGAGAGAGAGAGAGAGAGAGAGGAGAGACACCACAGCATCAGTGCTTCCTTGATGCCAGAAGACTTCCCACATGGTGCTGGGACTTAGATCTGGGGCTTATTCATGGGAAAACACATGCCCTATGCAGTGCAGTCTTTTTCCAGCCCCACAAGTCAAATGTTGGAGAAACCATTGCTCCAGTTAGATTGTAACCTTTTTAGCATCATCCCTTGCAGATAAGTCAGTCAGTCCTTCTTCTATTGGTTGTTGGAAAACCCATGGAATATTACTTCTGTGTTCTTTTTCCATGCAAAAATATGTTATGACTTTTCCAATAATCCAATATAATGAATCATCTTTTCTGTGTTAGCTATGGAAATATATGTTGAAGTTCAACTTTTCCTGAAAACAGTGAATACCTCAGACTGTGCAGTCTATATCATAGGCTTAAAGGTATTGAAATGTATATATTGAGTGGGGGCCAGGTGGTAGCCCACTGGGTTCAGTGCACATAGTGCAAAGAAGCCAAGGACCAGCACAAGGATCCCAGCTCCAGACACCCCGGCTCCCCACTTGCAAGGGGGTCGATTCACAAGCAGTAAAGCAGGTCTGCAGGTGTCTATCTTTCTCTCCCCCTCTGTCTTCCCCTCTCCTTCAGTTTCTCTCTATCCTATACAACAACAATGGGGAAAAATGGCCTCCAGGAGCAGTGGATTTATAGTGCTGGCACTGAGCCCCAGCGATAACCTTGGAGGCAATAATAATAATAATAATTAATAAAATATATATTGGAGAAGACCCAGGTTTGATGTCCCCAGTCCTCACCTGCAGGGGGGAAGCTCTTTCTCTCCTCTCCCCTATCAATTTATCTGTGTCCTATCAAATAAAGTTAATTAAATGTTTTTAAAATATACATATATACATATATATATATACATATATATATATACACAAACATACACACACATATTGAGGGTTGGGCATTGTTGCACCTGGTAGAATGTGCACATTACCATATGCAAAGACTCAAATTCAAGCTCCCAGTCCCCATCTGCAAGAAGGAGCTTCATGGGCAATGAAGCAGTATTACAGGCATCTCTCTCTCTCTCTCTCTCTCTCTCCTTCAGTTTCAATCTCCCCCTCTTCAATTCTTTATCTAATAGGAGAGAGAAAGAAAGGAAGGAAGGAATAAAGGGAGGGAAGGAGGGAGAAAAATAAAGGAAGAAGGGAAGGAAGGAAAGGAAGGTGCAGTTGGAGCCCCCGCCTCCCCACCTGCAGGGGAGTCACTTCACAAGCGGTGAAGCAGGTCTGCAGGTGTCTTTCTTTCTCTCCCCCTGTCTGTGTTCCCCTCCTCTCTCCATTTCTCTCTGTTCTATCCAGCAATAACACCAATAATCACAACAATGTTAAACAACAAGGACAACAAAGGGGGGAAATAAATAAATATTTTAAAAAGAAGGAAAGGAAGGGAAGGGAGGGGAGGGGAGAGGATGGATGGAGAGGGGAAAGGGAAGGAAGGGAAGGGGAGGGGAGGGAAAGGGAAGGGAAGGGAAGGGAAGGGAAGGGAAGGGAAGGGAAGGGAAGGGAAGGGAAAGGAGGAAGGAGAAAAGGGGAAAATGACTGCCTGGAGCAGTGAATTCAGCACTGAGCCCCAGAAATAACCCTGGTAAGAGTTAAAGAAAAATTATGAATGTATGTGTATGTATTGGAACTCATTGTCAAGGTTCAAGTAGTCAGCAGTGTGTCAGACCCAAGTGGTCTTAGCATCATAGCTGCTTAGGAGATTAGCTGCACCTGGTAATATTCAGCAAAGCAGCTTCAATATTAGGTTGAAGACACTTGTGTTTTATTCCAATTAACTTAAACCACTGACTTTCAGAAGTTAATATCACAATAAAGGCTAAGATAACACACTGGGGTTTATTTTCTGTCCTGCTGTAAGTTTCTGATTTGTACATGACAGGCTGTGTCTTAGCAAGAGCTCTACTTCAGAGTAGAATAGAGAGAAAGAAGGTATGACTATACCACTGTTAATCAGCAAGAATCAGGTTAGGCTGGACTTTAAGCTACCCTGTCTGTGATAAGTCCTTAACATACATTTGTATATCTTCTTGTTTTGAACACATATCTGCAAATACAAATTTTAAATCAAACCATATCAGGGGTTCAGGTACTTGAAGGAAATCCTTATAACCAAATAAACAAGTGATAACCCCCTCAACATTTTCAAAATAACCTCAAGTCACGAAAAAAATACAGATACGTTGTTAAAGATTTTTTAATTATTTTTATTTATTGGATAGAGACAGCCAGAAATCAAGAGGGTAGGGGGAGATAGGAAGAGAGAAAGAGAGACACCTGCAGCACTGCCTCACCACTTGCCAAGCTTTCCCCCTGCAGGTGGAGAACAGGGTCCTTGAGCATTGTAATGTGCACTCAACCAGGTGCACCACCACCTGGACCCATGATAAGACTCTAAAGACACTGTTTTTAAACCTGGCTATAGGAAAAGTAGCATGGAAGGAGAGGAGAGGCAGGAAAGAAACGTTTAAATTTTTTCATTGGAATGATGTCACAGAATGCTGGTTTTTTTACTATCTTTTTGGAGTTCTATATGCAAGCAAGGTCCAAGCCTGTAGCCAAAAAAAGTTTCTGAGATAATGATTATCAAGGCTACTTGGAATCACTTATCTGAATAGGAAAGAATAAAAACAACACTGAGAACTGGTATTCCTCAAGTTGGTCAATTCCCAATAATTTTATTCCCTGGGAGCTAGCTGAGTGGGAGGAAATAATTGACAACAAAATGCCTTAGCACCAACCTGGAGTCAGAGTCTCATTTGCCTTTATTGAACAAGGAAGATTTTACTTTAACTGACTGGGTGACCTCCTTGAATTGCAACCTTGCTCTGGAAAACTGTCACTTATTTTTGTTAAGAGGCAGTTTCCTTCACATAAGACTGCATTATTTACTACATACTTGCTTCATTCCACCATTCCAAAAAGTAAATTCCATGACAGAAGCAGTTACACGGTAAAGTGCACACTAGACATTTCAGTCAAATGTTTCCTAAAGTGTCTTTCCAGTGGAAATTCTGTGTGTATATAGGCACTTAAGATTCCGGCCTCTGTATGCCTTTCTGGTGTGACTTTTTATTTCAGTACATAAGATTTGGTGACTTACAAAAAAAAACTGGGGGGAGTCGGGTGGTAGCGCAACGGGTTAAGCGCACATGGCGCAAAGTGCAAGGGCCGATGTAAAGATCCCAGTTCGAGCCCCCGGCTCCCCACCTGCAAGGGAGTTGCTTCACAGGTGTCTATCTTTCTCTCACCCTCTCTGTCTTCCCCTCTTCTCTCCATTTCTCTCTCCTATCCAACGACGACAACATCAATAACAACTACAATAATAAAACAACAAGGGAAACAAAAGGGAATAAATATTTTTAAAAATGTGCACACACATTACAATGCACAAATACCTGGGTTCAATTCCCTGGTTCCCATTTGCAGAGGGGAAGCTTCACAAGTGACTACAGATGCACCTCTCCCTCTCTCTCTCCCTTCCCTTCTCCTCCCACTTTTGCTCTGCCTGTTTTTCCCTTCCCTCTCAATTTCTCTCTCAAAAAAAAAAAGCTTGATATATAGGTTTTTTAAGAATAGTAAAAACTTCAGACTGTGTAATCTGTATCACAGGTTTAAACATATTTATTCTTTGATGTTTTCAAAGAAATCCATGGTTATGATCATAAAAATAACTCACTGAGCAGAATATAATAATCAACAATGCCAGAATCATGTTATATTAACTGATGAGGCAGGAAGAGACACTTGAAGGGCCACAGCAGGGAGATGGGGGCGGGGGTTGTTCACAATAAAGCTTTAATTCTATTTATGATACTGATTAATAACGTGATGCTGTTTTCTTATTAATACATTCAACGGCTGATAGCACAAAGATTTGGGGGAATTTTTAAATAAAGATGTTTTGTTGTTATTAAAGATAACAAACAGAGAGATACTTAAATATTTTGAAAAACAGATATAGTGAACTATAATTATACTTTTTTTTTCTTACCAGAGTACTATTCAGCTCTGGTTTATGGTGATGACAGGGATTGAGTCTGGGACTCCAGAACCTCAAGCATCAAAGTCTTTTATGTAAAACACTGTGACAGCTCCCAAGCCTGCAACTGACATTTCTTTCTTCCTTCCTCCCTTTCTTTCTTTCTTTCTTTCTTTCTTTCTTTCTTTCCTCCTTTCTTTCTTCCCTCCTTTCTTTTTGCCTTTCTTTCTTTCCTTCTTTTTTTCTTTCTTTTTTCCCACCAGGATTATCACTGGGGCTTAGTGCCTGTAGGACAATTCCAACACTCCTTTTTTTTTTTTCTCTTTTGATACAGATTGAGTTATAGAGGGAGACAGAGAGATCAAGAGAAAGACAAACATCTATAGCACTGCTCCACCACTCATGAAGCTTCCCCCTGCAGGTGGTGACCATGGGCTTGAACCCAGGCCCTGAGCATAGGAGTGTGTATGCTCTACTAGCTGCATCACCCTAATTGATTTTTTTTAATGCTCTGTCAAATATTAGTTATCTTTCCATGTATCCAAACTTTCCAAATCTGTAGTTATGATATGATGCCAAAAAATGATAACCATACTTGAATGTGACTCTGCTACAAATTTACATTATTTCAGACTTTCTTTAGATTACTCTTAGAAATTGTCTGGGGGTGTTATAAAAAACCAAATGTAAGAAAATTCCTTGTCAGTTCTTACACTTCTTTGAGAAGTATAGTATGCAGAGTCATTTGAAATAATATCTCGCCTTCCTAAAAAATATTGTCAGTATGTGACAAACATGTAAATCAACATTTTCTCAGTAAAGTAATAGAAACAGTATATTGTCAGTGTGGAAGGCAATCTGATCCTTTAAAAAAAATTTTAAGGTTCCATTTCTATTGCTAGTTACATTCTATGTTGGTTGAGTGACCATAGGTTAGCAAATGTAAAATGGAACAGAGTAAAAATTCTACCTTCACTAACACATAGCTATAGTATCATTTGTTTGGTGTTACAGTTCTTCAGATAACTTACTAGGTCTACTCATATTTTCCTATTTCACATATTATTAATGTTTATACCCTAAAATCATCAAGCAATACATTTTAACTCCTAGTCTTCAAGACTGACCAGATCTAAACAAACTAATCAAAGACTTTAAAATATGCAACTTGAATTATTTCAGATGATACATTTCCCACGAGAGCTTATTTTTTAACTACAACACTATGCATGTTGAATGAGTTCGACATCCGCAGCCATTGACCAAGTTTGAGCAAGCAATGCTAATATTGCTGATGGTTCTGCTTTGGAAAGAGGACCGTGCTTTCTGTTGCATGCATTACACTGACCCTGTACTTTCTTTCCTTTCCTTTGTTTCCTGTGCCATGCTTGCTGGGTAGCAAATGGAATCTCTTGCAGTAAGTTAACTTTCTTTCATACTCTTTGTCCATTTAGGCATGGACCCATAACAGATTTTTTGTTTGTTTGTTACTATATCTTTTAGCATGTCTACCCTTCCTTTTTCCTTTCCTTTTTTCTTTTTTTTTTTTCATTTCATTTCATTTGGTAGACTGAAACATACAGTTTACTAGTAGCATTCTGAGCTACTTTCCTTCCCAAGTTGTAGAGTTGCTATGAACGTTCATACGACTAATGAAATACTGTAAAGTCATGACTTATCATCATCTAGCACTTAGGAAAGTCAAGAGTTTTTCGTAGCTAGGATTCACTCCAAATTGTGATGGTCACATTATGTTTTTAAACAATACATATTTTTAATCTGTGAGTCTCTGATAATTCTCTTTTATACCAGCTCTTAAATGTTTCCATGAAGGAAAGTTTTAAGTAATTATAAAATAAAAATGTTTTATTAAAACAACTAGAGATCTAATTTGGATTAACTAGTGAGTGTCACTTGGAATAGTTACCAACATTGGAACTATAAATAAATCCAAGTAGAATTGTCTTTCCTCTAAGAGTTGGAGACAGAGTGAAAGGAAAAAGATAACTTCATTCAGATAGTCTTAGCATGAACTTGAACTACTTGACTCTCCTTAAATCATTCAGGGACCATTTTAAGTTGGCCCAGAAGCTCTCAGTTCTGAGCTGAGTTCTTTACAGTCTCATAAAAAAATTAATTAAAAGAGGCCCCATATATCCTAACTTAACCACATCTGAAAACTGAGCAGTGTTGAGTTTAAGCTACATATTTAGCTCACTTTCACTGGTGACTCTGAAGCATAAAATTCTGTATGGTGAAGGCTATTTTCCTTTCACAGAATCCCATAATTCCGAGGGGCCAACCCATTCTTGAAACAAGACAGGCAATGCTGAGAGACCATTCTAAGCAGATAAAGTTCAGAGTGGTATGCTCACTAGTACTGGAATTATTCATGACTCATTTTGTCCTCATAGTAGACAAAAAAATAAATTAAATATTTTCAATTCCAAGGAAAGCTATAGTGCTCAAGAGCCTTTTTGTATGACTATACTTACTTTTTCCACAGAATGTTTTTAATGTTTTAGAGTTTCCCCTTTTCTAAATATTTTTGACCCCATTTTACATGTCTTTAATGCAACAAAGATGTATTGAGTGCTGAGCAGGAGTCCGGTAGGCAGAACAGAAACAGCACCTTAGAGGAACAAGTGCCTGTCATGCTTATACAGACTTTAGGATGAGTGTCTGTATCCTAAATGACAGCCAGAATTGTCACATGTTGAGTGCCTGCTGAATTTTAACACTTTGAATAACTTAATGCTCTGCTTCTTAAATATAGTTTTCATAAAAAGAAACTCTTTGATTGTAAAATCCAATTTACAGCTTACAAAAACTAAGGCAACCACAGCCATAACTTGCAAATATATTCAATTGGCAAATATAATAGGACTTTGGCAGTTAACTCCATTCCTTCGTAACCACTACTCCTATCTATTTAGTCATCTTCCAAACGCCATGTTATCTGTGTTATACTGTGAACTTCTCACTGGCCTTGAATGGTTTTTGTTTTTCTGGTCTATTTGCAATGATAGCAACTAGTTACATGTCCTTGGTTTTGTAAAAAGATGTGTTTGTCTCCACCAGTGTTTCACTTCTTTTACAGGAAGCAGCCTTACTAACGTTCTTCCCACGTAAATTCTCTCTCCAGCAACTGGAACTTTGTCAGAGATTATATAAACTCCACTTCCAGCTGCTGCTGCTTTTTCAATCCTACTGTAAGCTCATCGGCCAGGTGCACGAAGTCAGCTCCATGCCAGAGGTGAGCCCACAGACTTCCAGACCCTACCCCTGCCCAGAAGTCACTCCTACCCTTTGGTCTCCTCCCTTACCCCTGTTTAAAACTGCCCAAGCAATTTCATCCCCACATTATTCTTGTGTTCAAGCCCAAGTTTCGCCATGTGCTACATTTATTCCTCTTCTCAGTCAGCAGTGCAAGGACTTAGAGTAAGGCAAGTGGCATGCCTCTGCACAAATGGTTTAAGCTCTAAGAGGAGCATCTCTAAATACAGTGCCATCACATCAAGCCCTCCCCCCCACCCCCCGTGTCTGGGAATCCTTATTTGAAAGAGTGCCCTGTGTGGGCAGGGGTAGATAGCATAAAGGTTATGCAAATGCAAAGTGACTCTCATGCTCCGAAGTCCCAAGTTCACTCTCCCCCCCCCACCCCACCCCCGCACCATCATAAGCTAAAGCTGAGCAACGCTCTGGTGTAAAAAGGAAGGAAGGAAGGAAGGAAGGAAGGAAGGAAGGAGGGAGGGAGGGAGGGAGGGAGGGAGGGAGGGAGGGAGGGAGGGAGGGAGGGAGGGAGGGAAGGAAGGAAAAGAGTGTCACGTGTTGTGTTTTTGCTTCCTTGTATCTTAACTTTCTGTGCTTGTCTTTACATTGAGATGGTTTTTGTTTTTTATTTTTTTTTACAAAATAAAAATATCGAAGGAGCTGGACGGTAGCACAGTGGGTTAAGCGCACATGGCGCAAAGCGCGCAAGGACCGGTGTGAGGATCCTGGTTCGAGTCCCCAGCTCCCCATCTGCAGGGGAGTTGCTTCACAAGTGATTAAGCAGGTCTGCAGGTGTCTATCTTTCTCTCCCCCCTCTGTCTTCCCATCCTCTCTCCATTTCTCTCTGTCCTATCCAACAACAACAACACCAATAACAACAAAGATAAACAACAAGGGCAACAAAAGAAAAAAAAATAGCCTCCAGGAGTAGCAGATTACGAACCCCAGCAATAACCCTGGAAGCAGAAACAAACAAAATAAAAATAATAAAATAAAAATATCAATAAGACCATAGGATAAAAGGGGTATAATTCCCACCACTAGAGTTTCATATCCCCTCCCTGGAAAGCTTTCTTTATCCCTCTGGGAGCATGGACCCAGGATCATCATGGGATACAGAAGGTGAAAGGTCTGACTTCTGTAATTGCTTCTCCACTGGACATGGGTGTTGTCAGGTCAATCCATATTCCCAGCTTATCTCTCTCTTTCCCTAGTGGGACAGAGCTCTGGAGAGGTGGGGTTCCAGGACACATTGATGGTGATTTTTAATCAGAGGTTTTGAGTCAGAGAAAGACACAGAGCACCACACAGGCTTATGCAGTGCCAGGTCTTGAAGTGATGCACTTAGCAGCATGTGTGCGAAGACAAGTGTTTTTTGAGGGCTTCAATTCTATGCTTGTATAGTGAGTATAAGGAATGAAGAAGAAAAATGATGATATTGAACAAGTCAGTTTTCCAAAGAAAATTTGCATCATCAACTTGTATGACAGAGGAAAAAAATCCCTTTAAATTCCTATCGTTTTTCAAAGGTGCTCTTAAGACAATTTGTCTTCTGTTGCATATTGGGGGAGCACTAAGAGGTCTATAGGGGCCAGGAGATGGCTCGTTGAAAAGAACACATGCTTTGCTGTAGTTAAGGCTCCAACACCATAGGGCAGCAACATGAAAGACACCAAGGGATGGTCAGTGTGATGGTGTCTCTCCTCTCTCCCCTTGCCCCCCCCTCAAAACTTAAATAGAAAATTGGACTCAGAAGGCCACTCAGCAGCATTTTTTTTCAGGAAAGGATATGGATTCTCTCTTATGATTTACTTTTTTGATTAGTAATTTAGCGTTAATTTCATTTAACCAGAGCATTACTATCTGTGGCACATGCAGCACCCAGGATGGAGCTCGGCACCCCGTGTTACAGCTCAGATGCTCTAGTGGTTGCTCCACCCCCTGTGGATCTTTTTGTCTCAGTAGTTTTGAGGGGAAATATCTTTTACCTGTGCAAGACCACCAGTCTTGGTTAAGACAGTCTTCTTCATCTGCCTTAGAATTTTGTCTCTGATCTTTGCCCAGAGCATAGGAAAGTAAGAAAAATGTATTTTTCAAATAAGATCCATGTTCATGATCACATTTATTCAGCATTTATGTGTCAAACCTGAGTCAGCATTTTATGCCCATGATCTTAATTTTTTTTTGCACGTGGTCTCATTTTATCTTTAAAATAACCCTATGGGTGGACAGTATCTTCAGTCTCACAGCTGAGAAAACTGAGGCAGAGAAAAGTCTCACCCTGACTGCGACTCCACAGCACGCTGCAGAACTGGCATCTGAACCCAGCTCCACCCCCAACATCCAGACCTTTCTCTTGTGCCTTAGACCTCTACATAAGCCTTTCTATCTAAAAAGAAAAGAAACACTTAAGGAAATTCTGCCTTGTCTACCAGGAGAGCACCCTCGCTGTTAATATGCTATTTGACACCTGCCTCCCAAGCCCTTATGCATACCACAAAGTATAGCTTCATTTGTCCTTCTTAAGTTTACAAAGTGTTATGCTTGTGCTTAACCAGACTAATAGAATCAGTTCTCCCCACTTATGGGAATGCGAAATCCAGCCTGCAATTAAATGGAGTCAAAAATTTTTTGAACAGCTGCTAAATATGTCCCGGGAACTGAGTGACTTAAAGAAAAACCTGAAAGAGGCCACTGCAGCCATTGCTGCCGACCCTCTTTACATAGAGGGGGCGTGGGCTGAGCCCACCTTCACATCCACTGAAGCGGCCATCCAGTCCATGCTGGAGTGCTTGAAGAACAATGAGCTCAGCAAGGCATTACGGCAGATCCGCGAGTGCAGGTAACTCTGATTTCTTGCAGACCAAGCAAAAGGTAATGCGTGCGTAATTGTTACTCGGTCAGTGTAGGTAACTACACAGAGGGCACGTTTAGATTTTTAGAAACTTCCTCAGATCCTGACTATGCTAGAAACATTGGATTTCAGAACTTCCATATTATTGGTGTTACTTTCACTCACTTGTCATCCTAAAAAGTTGGAAGACTTGAAGACAGACCCCAAAATGGGGGAGATAATATAAAGGTTTTTAATTTCCTACCTGAGACACAAGGTCCTAGCTTCAATCCTCAGCACCACCATAACCCAGCATTCAGAGCTGAGCAGTGCTCTGGTTAAAAACAGTAAGCCATACATACACCCATACACACAGTATGAAAATTATTAAGTATCTATTTGAGGACCTCCCCATTTATATGTGAGAGTATGTTCATGTTTATTGGAACAGGAATCTGATGAATATTTTTTAACTATAAGATTGCATACAGACACTTTAGAAATTTCTAGCAAAACCAGTAATATGCAGTATTCCAAAATTAATATGGCAACATCTACCCAACTGAACATACTAAATGCCATTGAATTAAATCACTTGGATTGGTTACTCGTACAGTACATGAATTGTATCTCAGTAAAGCTACTTTTCACAAAAGACATTTCGTGTACTTTCAGATTCAAAGAAATCTGAAATCTCTCTGCTTTGTGAATCACAGTGCCTCTAACCTATGCTGTTCTTTCTTGATTGCAGAAGTTTGTGGCCCAATGACATCTTTGGAAGCAATTCTGATGATGAGGTCCAAACACTGTTGAATATTTATTTCCGTCATCAAACTCTAGGGCAAACGGGTACTTATGCATTGGTGGGGTCTAATCAGAACCTGAATGAAATCTGTACCAAGCTGATGGAGTTGAATATGGAAATCCGGGACATGATTCGCAAGGCCCAGAGTTACCGGGTCCTCACAGCTTTTCTTCCAGACTCCAGTGTTTCTGGCACTAGTCTCTGACAGGAGCCTCCCATCCCCCATGGGTTCCAAGATGGGGGTGCTGCCATGCTGGGGTGACATCATTCAGTGTCTTCTCTGCCTTCAGAAGGCTTGGTCAGACTGTTCTCCCTCTTGTTACCTGTCAAATGTTTTCTAAAGAAGAGGACAAAACTTCCAACATGTAGCAATACTGTAAGAACCACAGTAGCATAGGACATTCTGGGACAGACTCCATCCATCATGCTGTGTAGCACAAGTGTGCTATCTTACTGAGCAGATGCAACTCACTACTGAAGAAGTGACTTCCATTGCATACCAAAGCCAACTACACTGAACAATACCTTCCTTTCTAGAAATGATTTTAGATTGGCAAAAGTGCAATGTTTTCTTCACTAAAAAAATATTTTATATTTTAAAACTTGTACATTCTCTCCCTTTACTCCCCCCTTACTTTATTTTTATTTTATTGGTGGGCTGAGGAAGAGGCAGGCAGAATGAAGCTGGACACTGAAAACTGTAAGATGGTCAAAAGCTGACAGCCTGTGTATGCAAAAAGGGAACTATAAATGGACAATTGAAATGTACACTGTAACTTGAATACAATTACTGTATCTAAAAGGAGCTGCTATGAATTAACTTTCTTATGTTGCTAGGCTACTGTTTCTGAAAGTCCTGGATCTTTTCAGGGGGCCTGTAATTAAGACCCCAGCCCCAAAACTGTTCCAGATAAACTTTTTTTTAAGGACCTTGACTGCTTTTTACTAGAAGGATGCTTTTATGAGCATATTTATACTACAGAAAGATGAGTGGTATTAATTTTAACCAACTTTGCCATTTTGTAGGAAAAACAAAGTCATTCGCATTATAAATTCCAAGTCTTCACCTGTCACGCATGCATATTATAATATCCTTTTGGATAGCAAGAAGTAGACTCATAAGGGTAAAATATGAGTCATTACATTGTTCCCCAACAACTGTCATGTTTTATTGGTATCATTTATGTATAGGGCCATTCTTAAGTTTTCTCCTTAAATGTAATGTTGTCAAGTGTTAGATGTGTGCATGTAAAACTGTTGCACATCAGAGACATATTCAGAGTTTATCTATGTAACTTATTCACTCTGTAAATACATTTAAAGCTTTTGTGATGTAATCATGGTTGATGTTTTGTTCAGAACCTCCTTTAGACTAAAAAAAAAAAAAAGAATGAAATACATATTGACCGTGGGTTTTGTTTTTGGTTAATGAAGCTCTTGTCCTCTAACACACATTTACAATTACACATGTGGGTCGCCACTGTGACACCACCAAGGAGCACCACCGACGTGCCCCATAAACAGCATATATTGGGGTTGTATGCTGTGGAGGCCCTGTGACACAAAAAGTGTCTATGGCCAATCTCTGTGGAAGTATACACTAGTCACAAGCTGATTTTCAACCAAAACTCTCTGGTCAATCAGAGAAGTCAGAGAAGAACTCAGATTACTCACAGCCTATCATGTGACTGCCATCCTTAAAATTTTGAATTAGGCTTTATAGTGAGCAGGAAAAAGCAGTTCCCAACACACATCTGATCACTAATGCCACTAGAAATACAGGGACACAGAGATGTGTGAATTTTTACTCCCAAAAGCTCATATTTACTAGACTCATAAATAAAACTTGCTTTCCTAACCTTTACCAACTGAATTTTATGTAGTAATTTTCTAAAAATATCCTGCAACAGACGTCTACCCAGAAGTCTTCCTCAAGTTGTCACAAATAAAACTTAAACAATAAACAAAGCCTTTATTTATTTTATATGAGGGTAGGGGAGAAAGATCGGGGGGGGGGGGGCAGGCCACCATGGTATATGCAGTACCAGAGGCCTCCTGCTTACAGGGCCTGTACTGTGCCACTGAGTCACTGCCCTAGCTGTGATTTCCATTACTTTTCTGGATACTACTGCACATGTGTCCTTCTGACAACTTATTTTTTCAACATATCAGAAAGATTATTTACCACAATTTGTAGAAAACAACTGAACCATATTTTCTCTGTGTGGGTAGGTGAGGGAAGTCTTATAAAAGATGTATCTCTGCAGAAAACCACAAAATCCAACTCTCATAAAATTCGTTGGGACTCAATAATAGAAAGGACTAAGGAATCATGAATGCCTTCCAAATTGGATGAAAAGAAATTGGGCTGTCAGTATTTGTAGATGATATGAGAGTGTGCATAGGAAAAACCCTAAAGATTCCACTGAACAACCACTATAAACAGTCAATTCAGGAGAGTAGCAGGATACAAAATCAATACATGTACTGCACATTAACTATTATACTTTATACACAGTGAGTGACAGGGAAATGAAGGAAGCATCCCATTCACAATTGTGCTGAAAATGTAAATCTAGCAAAGGAGGTGAAAGACCTTTACAATGAAAATTTTAAGACACTGTTGAGAGAAGGCACAAAGAAATGGAAGGATATATGGCATTCATGTATTAGAAGAATAAATCACCTAAAGCAATTTATATATTCAGTGCAATTCCTATCAAAATCCCAATGTCTTTTTTTTCAAGGAAATAGAACAAACAATTCTAAAATTTATACGGAACAACAAAAACCATAAATAACCAAAGCAATCCTGAGAAATGGAGATATCATGCTCCCTAACTACAAACTACATTACAAGAAATAATTAAAACACAATAGTACTAGACATAAACAAACACTCAAACCAATGGAATAGAATGGAGAACTCAGAAATCCACACGTCTGGACATTCTAATCCATGATAAAGAAAGGACTTATTAAAAGTAAGTTCCACAAAGATTTTAAAAATCAAAAGGTATTTATACACTGCACATCTGATATGAAAAATAAAATATATCAACTACAAAAAAACAATAAAGATAGACAAAAGATCTGATGAAAGTCTTTCAAAGAAGACCTACAGATGTTTCACATCACTTACTATAGAACTGCAAATTAAAACTACAGTGAAACACCATCTCACATTGATGAAAACGGCCTGTGTCAAAAAGATTTAAAACAAGAAGGTCTGATGAGGGTATGAAGAAAAAGATACTCTGGTACACAATTAGTGGGAATATTAAGTGGCACAACCCCCATGGAAAATGGTCCGGAGAATACTCAAAATAATTCAACATGGAAAAACCTTATAATCCAGTACTATATGAAAACACTAATTTGAAAGAATATGTGTAGCCCTGTGTTGACAGTTGCACTGTTCACAATAAGCAAGATATGGAACCAACCTAAATGCCCACTGACAGACAACTGGATATGAAATGAAATCTTACACAGACATTAAAAATGATGGTGTATCATTCAGGACAAAATAGATGGAATTGGAAATGATTGTGCTAAGTGGAATTAGAAATGAAAGACAACTACCAGAGAATCATTAATATGTAGGATATAACTAAAATAAATGAGCAACCCAAGAGATGGCACAGTGGATCAAGTGTTGCTCTCCAGCATGAAGTCCCAAGTTCAATTCCAGGTACCACATGTGTCCGAGTAATGCTCTCTATCTCTCTCCCTTTCTTATCAATGTAAACTCTTTAAAAATGAACCTGTAAAAGTAATAACCAAGCTTATTACTTGACACTTAGACTATGACAATTATGTTGGGAATTGGAGAAAATGTGGAGGAGGAAGATGGGGGAAAGGTCGGGATAGGTGGATAGGTCGGAATTCTTTTCTAAGCAAGAATCTGATGTTAAAGTCTTGGTGGAATCTTTTCATTTGGCTGCCATATGCCTGACCATGGTGGAAAGAGCACTTTGTGGCTGGTCTCTGTCTTCTCCAGGCTCTGCTCCCACATTAGCCTCAGGGGCTCACATTCCTGGAATATGCTAAATACAGCCCCTATCCCCTCACTGTCTTTTCTCTTGCTACTCCCTTGGGACCAAAACCATCTTCTCTCCCAGTTGTCCTTCATGCTACAAATCTCTATTTTTTTAAATTGTAAAAACTAAGGACTTTTTTTGTTTTTAACCAGAGCACCGCTCAGCTCTAGCATATGGTGGTACAGGGGGTTGAACCTAGGACCAGAGCCTCTTTGTATAACCATTATGCTACCTACCCACAAATCTCAATTCTTATGTCACCTCTACCCAGTCACTCTGTCATAGCACTCTGTTCCTTCTTTGCAGCACTTATCATGGAATGTGGGAGAAAAATATATTGTCAAATGTAATTTAAAATGTAGTTAAAACCATGGAGCAAATCCTAGTTTACCAATATTTAAATCCTGACCCTACCTCTGGTCTGTTTTTCTCTCCCCTCACCTATTTAAAAAAGGAGTACATTTCCTACTTTATGTTCATTTTGAGACCTTACAATAATGCCTTGCACACACTGAGTGCTATCTGAGCATTTGCTGCAATAGTGATGTGTTGTTGGAGGCTAGAGCCTTGCCCCTTACTCAGAACATCCAACTGAGAATTTGGCATATATGTGCAAGAAGGTGCTCAGTGGGTGGGGTTTATGTATGCATGCATGCATGCATGAGGCAAGGGGTCCATCTGGCATCACAGGTGACTGAGCACTGTCTTGGTCTCTCTCCAAATAATTAAACTCTTTTTAAAATAAAAGTTTGGGAAATGGGGCGGAGGGTAGATAGCATAATGGTTATGCAAACAGACTCTCATGCATGAGGATCCAAAGTCTCAGGTTCAATCCCCCGCACCACTATAAGCCAGAGCTGAACAGTGCTCTGATTAAAATAAATAAATAAATAAATCAACAAAAAAGGAAAACTACAGACCAATATCTCTGATGAACATAGATGCCAAAATATTGAACAAGATCTTGGCCAACCGGATACAGCAGTATATCAAAAAGATTGTTCATCACAACCAAGTGGGACTTATCCCAGGAATGCAAGGCTGGTTCAACATAAGCCAATCAATGTCTTTCACCACATCAATAAAAGCAAAGCCAAAAACCACATGATTATCTCAATAGATGCAGAGAAAGCCTTTGACAAAATCTAAGACCCATTCATGCTCAAAACTCTACAAAAAATGGGAATAGACAAAAAATTCCTCAAGATAGTGGAATCCATATATAGCAAACCTACAGCCCAACATCATACTCAATGGACAGAAGCTGAAAGCATTTCCCCTCAGATCGGGGACTAGACAGAGCTGTCCACTATCACCATTACTTTTCAACATAGTATTGGAAGTTCTTGCCATAGCAATCAGGCAAGAGAAGGAAATCAAAGGAATACAGATTGAAAGGGAAGTCAAGCTCTCACTATTTGCAGATGATATGATAGTATACATAGAAAAACCGAAAGAATTCAGCAGAAAACTACTGGAAGTTATTAGGCAATATAGCAAGGTGTCAGGCTACAAAATCAATGTACAAAAATCAGTGGCATTTCTCTATACAAACACCAACACTGAAGAAGAAGACATCCAGAAATCACTCCCATTCACTGTTGCAGCAAAATCAGTAAAATACCTAGGAGTAAAGCTGACCAAAGAAGTGAAAGACTTGTATACTGAAAACTATGAGTCACTCTTCAAGGAAATAGAAACTGATACCAAGAAATGGAAAGACATCCCATGCTCATAGACTGGAAGAATAAATTTCATCAAAATGAATATTTTCCCCAGAGTCATATACAAATTTAATGTGATACCCATCAAAGTTCCACCAAGCTTCTTTAAGAGAATAGAACAAAAACTACAATCATTTATCTGGAAACTGAAAACACCTAGAATTGCCAAAACCATCTTGAGGAAAAGAAACAGAAATGGAGGCATCACACTCCCAAATCTCAAACTATATTATAAAGCCATCATCATCAAAACAGCCTAGTACTGGAACAAAAATAGGCACACAGACCAATGGAACAGAATTGAAAGCCCAGATCTAAACCCCCACACCTATGGACATCTAATCTTTGATAAGGGGGCCCAAAGTATTAAATGGAAGAAGGAGGCTCTCTTCAATAAATGGTGCTGGGAAAACTGGGTTGAAACATGCAGAAGAATGAAATTGAACCACCTTATCTCACCAGAAACAAAAATCAACTCCAAATGGATCAAGGACCTGGATGTTAGACCAGAAACTATCAAATACCTAAAGGAAAACATTGGTAAAACAGTTTCCCACCTACACTTCAAGGACATCTTTGATGAAACAAACCCAACTGCAAGAAAGACTAAAGCAGAAACAAACCAATGGGACTACATCAAATTGAAAAGCTTCTGCACATCCAAAGAAACTATTAAACAAACAAAGAGACCCCTCACAGAATGGGAGAAGATCTTCACATGCCATATATCAGACAAGAGACTAATCACCAAAATATACAAAGAGCTCAGCAAACTTAGCACCAAAAAAGCAAATGACCCCATCCAAAAATGGGCAGAGGATATGAACAAGACATTCACTTCAGAGGGAATCCAAAAGGCTAACAAACATATGAAAAACTACTCCAGGTCGCTGATTGTCAGAGAAATGCAAATAAAGACAACACTGAGATACCACCTCACTCCTGTGAGAATAGCATACATCAAAAAGGACAGCAGAAATAAATGTTGGAGAAGCTGTGGGGACAGAGGAACCCTTCTGCACTGCTGGGGGGAATGTAAATTGGTCCAGCCTCTCTGGAGAGCAGTCTGGAGAACTCTCACAAGGCTAGACATGGACCTTCCATATGACCCAGTAATTCCTCTCCTGGGGATATACCCCAAGGATTCCATAATTCCCAATCAAAAAGATATGTGTACACCTATGTTCATAGCAGCACAATTCATAATAGCTAAAACCTGGAAGCAACCCAGGTGCCCAACAACAGATGAGTGGCTGAGAAAGCTGTGGTTTATATACACAAATGGAATACTACGCAGCTATTAAAAACAATGAACCCACCTTATCTGACCCATCTTGGACGAAGCTAGAAGGAATTAAGTGTGCTAAGTCAGAAAGACAAAGATGGGTATGGGATGATCCCACTCATCAACAGAAGCTGAGAAAGAAGAACAGAAAGGGAAACTAAAACAGGATCTGATTAAATCAAGAGTAGGGCACCAAAGTAAAAACCCTGTGGTGAGGGGGAGGGTGGACATTCGGCTTCCCAAGGCGGGGTGGGGTGGGGACACAGTCTTTTGGTGGTGGGAATGGTATTTATGTACACTCCTATTAAAGTATAGTCATATAAACCACTATTTAATTAAAATGAGAGGGGGGAATTGATCATATGTCTCGAACTTTTTAAAACATAGACTGAGTCTTTTTAATACATAGGCTGACAAACTAGGGAAGACCCAGGTGTCCTTCATATCCTAGAGAGTGCAAGGGGTGAGCAAGCCCTGGGGGTAGGGTGGGGATAGAGAGTAGTGAGACCCCTCCTGGGGGGGCTTCAGGGTTCACTCCACACTGAAATGAACTCCTAAACACACACTCAGTGAAGGTCAGTGAGGAAGAGGCCAGGTCCCCAAACTCGATGGTGTAGCTACAAGGCGGGGGGGCAGCCAGATTGTGTGTGTGGGAGGGGGGTGCCTACCTCTCCCTTGGAATGAAAA
This sequence comes from Erinaceus europaeus, assembly GCF_950295315.1. Lineage (NCBI taxonomy): Eukaryota > Metazoa > Chordata > Mammalia > Eulipotyphla > Erinaceidae > Erinaceus > Erinaceus europaeus. The sequence continues at coordinate 116,184,498 of NC_080166.1, read as the reverse complement.
GGTTCCAGAAAAAAAATATATATATATAGGCTGAGTCTTTGATATGTTGACTCTCTCAAAAGCCTAGACCAAGGAGAACAGAAGCAACTGGTGGCACAGCTATATACAAGATGCTGGGTATTATACAGCAAACCCTAACAAAGGGACTTTCCAAAGTTAACCCAATTACCAAATATTGTGATGATAACAATAACTATCCATTATCTTCTTGAACCCTAAGATAGCAGGAACCTCAGATTTACACTATGGAGCCTATATTTCCCCCAGTCCTGGAACCTTAGGGTGGGGCCCACTTTCCTGTGTGCTTCTCTCAATTCATATCAAATAATATTGCATCCGCAGATCACAACCTAATCAACGTAACAAGTGCCACCCCAGCATGCTTCACTTCAGACTGTGTCCAGAGACTTCACCTGTGGAATGATAACCCTTCAGCCTCATCACTCAGGTGAAACCCTTCCTTTCATAGTATTCTCTAATTCCATTCCAGGTGGTCCACTCCCCAATAAAGTCCCCAAACCTAGACATAGACCAGGTCCCCTGAGATAGAGCATATGTTCACACGTGTCCATAAACCAGGGAAAAATATATACCTGAAAGCAGAAGAACACAAGAGTCTGCAGAGAGTACCCCCCCCCCAACACTTCATCTGCACTATTCCAGCCTTTAGGTCCATGATTGTTCAACAGTTTGTTTGGCTTTGTATGTTAACTCTCTTTTCAGCCACCAGGTTCCAGATGCCAGCATAATGCCAACCAGACTTCCCTGGACTGACAACCCCACCAATGTGTCCTGGAGCTCTGCTTCCCCAGAGACCCACCCTACTAGGGAAAGAGAAAAGCAGACTGGGAGTATGGGTCAACCAGTCAACGCCCATGTTTAGCAGAGAAGCAATTACAGAAGCCAGACCTTCCACCTTCTGCATCCCATAATAACCGTGGGTCCCTACTCCCAGAGGGATAAAGAATAAAGCTATTAGGGGAAGGAATGGGATACGGAGATCCGGTGGTGGGAATTGTGTGGAGTTGTATCCCTCCTATCCTATGTTTTTGTTAATGTCTCCCTTCTTAAGGAAATAAATAAATATACCTTAGGGGGCCAGGCAGTGGCACACCTGGCACCATATTAAAAAAAAAAAGTTTGGGAGATGAATGCCTTTTTCTTCTTCACTGTTCCCTTCACATAAGTAGCATTACTTATGTGAAGTAGCATTACTGTGTATTCACAATTTTATATTGATGTTTTCATTGTCAGATCAATTAATTACCTTCATGAACTATTTTACATGCTTTTATTTTACCCTATTCACACTGTACAACTCTTATACAAAAGTACAAAAGCCTAATCCATGTTTAATAATAGGTCAGGGCTAAACTGCATAATAGTAGAACAGTAAAGTAGTTACAAAAAAGGGTTCAGGTATCCTGTACAAGACATACTGTCTGTCAGATGCTGTGCTTGAAGTTGTAAATATTGCCACAGGAGAATCTCTTGTCTTTGCAGCGACCACAGAGTTCCTGTCGATGAGGCCTCCTTAGATCAATATGTCTTTTCTTTTGAGGACAGGAGCAACGAGATTTTGAGCAGGTCTTTAGAAAACAAGGAAGAGTGTGGACACTAAATGATCAAAGTAATGATTCAAATGTATTCCTCAAATCAAAATAATAATAATACTTCCCTCACCACCCCATTCCTTCTATCCTTTTTTTTTTTCTTGTTGCTATCAGGGTTATCCATTAGGCTTGGTGCATGTATGATGAATCCACTACTTCTGCTACCTTTTTTTTTTCTTTATTCGATAGGACAGACAAAATGAGGAAGGAGAGGTTGAGAGGGAGAAAGACAGAGAGACACCTGCCACTCATGAAGCTTCCCCCCTGCAGGTAGGAAGCAGGGACTTGAACCCAGGTCCTTGTGCATGGTAATGTGTAGGATTAACCAGGTATGCCACTACCCTGTCCCCCATCCCTTACGTCTTACATTACTTTCACTCAAGAAGACCAAGTCATACAATCCATTTGTGTTTTACTAAAATCAAGAACAATGAGGATAGCAACAGACCTACAAGGAGTTACATGAATGGAGTTATCTGATATCAATTACACTCTATATGTTCAAAGAAATAAGATTGGTAGTCCCAGAGAACTGGAAGTTGTCCATTTAATTTATTTCATCTGAAGTAGAGAGTAGTCAGTGCACTGTTCTGTTACATGAGGCACCAGGGATCAAACTAAAAATTCAGGCATGCAAGCCCCACACTCTACAAGTTGAACTATTTCCCTGACCACTAGAAGTCATTCTTCAAAGACAAAAATTACAGCAAAAAAAAAAAAAAAAAAAAAAATCTCAAAAAATGAAGTAACTCAGTGGGTAATAGTATACTGGAAAGACCTGAGGTAAGAATTAGAAAGATGGAAGATAGTTTACTAAATGATAATCAGGCTAAGGAAAGGAGAAAAAGAGGCACAGAAAATATAGAAGACAGCATAAATGGTATATAGGCTGTGGTGAAATGTCTAATAGGAGTAACTGAGAGAAAAGGAATGTCAAAAACAGTATTTTTAAAGATAATGACCAACAACAGGGGAGATGAGTAAGCAGGTAGAGTACAGGATTTGCATGTGCAAAGCCTGGGATATATGGTCCCATATATGCCAGAGGGGAGCTCTGGTCAGTCTCTTTCCCTCTTCCTGACTCTCAGTAAACAAACAAGCAAACAAACAAATACAGGCTAGATAATACACAAGATTGGTGTAAATCTTCAAGTTACAGATTCTGGGAACTGAATTCCAAACAGAATAAATGTACAGAAACCACACCTTAATATATTGTAAAACTGCTGAAAACCAAAGCAGAGAGAACTATCTTAATTGCAAATTAGAATAGTATATTCTTGGGAGTCAGGCAGAGGGTTAAGCGCAAGTGGTGCAAAGCACAAGGACCCACATAAGGATCCCAGTTCCGGCACCTGGCTCCCCACCTGCAGGGGGGTCGCTTCACAAGCAGTGAAGCAGGTCTTCAGATGTCTATCTTTCTCTGTCTTTCCCTGTCTTCCCATCCTCTCTCCATTTCTGTCTTACCCAACAACAATAATAACTATAACAATAAAACAATAAGGGTAACAAAAGGGAATAAAGAAATATTTTTTAAAAAGAATAATATATTCTTTAAAAAAAAATACAGATAGGGCAGGAGTAGATAGTATAATGGTTATGCAAAGAGACTCTCGTGCCTGAGGCTCCAAAGTTCAAGATTCAGTCCATCCACCACCACCATAAAACAACTAGAGCTGATCAATCAGTGCTTTGGTTAAAAAAAAAAAAAGTGTTGCTTTTAGGCCTGAACTACAGATGCTATTAAAGTGCGTTCTTCATATATAAGTAAAGAAGTCCCAGATACAACCAAACAAAAACCCCAAACCTAAGAGCAGCAGCAGTGATAAATATGTAGCTAAAGCTGAATGAACAGTACATAAGAGTCAGGTTAGGGAGCTAGCATAATGGTTATGCAAAGAGACTTTAGTGCCTGAAAGTCCCCAGTTAGATTCCAATACCACCATTAGCTAGAGTTGATCTGCACCCCATAAAGAATTTTGGTCGTGGGGGTTGTATTGTTATGTGGAAAACTGAGAAATGCTATGCATGTACAAACTATCGTATTTACTGTCGAATGTAAGCATTAACCCCCCAATAAAGAAATTTAAAAAAAAAAAAAAAGGGAAGCTCCCAATGAAGGGGATGGGACACAGAACTCTGGTAGTGGGAACTGTATAAAACTGTGACCCAGGGGCCGGGTGGTAGCACAGCAGCTTAAGCACCGGTGATGCAAAACGCAAGGACCTGCCTAAGAATCCCAATTTCAAGCCCCTGACTCCCCACCTGCAGGGGGGTCACTTCACAGGCGGTGAAGCAGGTCTGCAGGTGTGTCTCTGTGTCTCTCTCCCTCTCTGTCACCCCCTACCCTCACAATTTCTGGCTGTCTTTATACAATAAATAAAGATTAAAAAAACAAACCATTACCCTGTTATCTTAAAATCCTGTTAATCACTATTAATAATTTTAAAGGGGCATAAAAGAGAAATTAATATTAGTATGTGTAGAGTTCTAATAAACAATGTAAGTGAAGATGAAGTGATAGAGAGTTGGCATGTCATAACATCACTGCATTAGGCAAGGTAAGATAAACAGTATATGCAGACTTTGCTTGGTCATATTGTAATGTTCAGGGTAAAATCAAATAAACACGGAAGAATAATGGAGAGAATGTAGTAATATTTTTTAAGCAAAAAATTCAATAACTAAAAAAGGAATATTAAAACAGTAAGAACATAAACTACATTTGATAATTATACTAGACAAATTAAATGAAAATATCAAACTGAGACACTAAAGAGCACACCATTAGACGACTTAAGGGCACCTATTAGACTTCTTCTGAAAATTATTCCTAAGTAGTATAAAGGGACATATTTTTAACTAAGGGAAAGATTTAGGTTTAAGAAATTATTATGACAATCACCTGTCATACTTTTTGTTGTTGTTGTTGTTGGATAGGATAGGATAGAGAAATTGAGAGAGGAGGGAAGACAGACACCTGAAGACCTGCTTCACCCTTGTGCTTGCAAAGTGACCGCCCTGCAGGTGGGGAGCGGGGGCTCAAACCAGGATCCTTGTGCGGGTCCCTGCACTTTGATCACAGTATGTGCACTTGCTAGGCTACCACCCCTCCCCCACCTGTCATACTTTTATATTAAAAAAAAAAAAAAGTTTCAAGATTTCCTGTAAGCTGTTTCAGATAAGGTCTCCTCTTAACTGGTGACACTAAAATCAGACCACAGCTCTCTTACTAAAAGTAAATAATAACCTTGGACAAGCAATTTTCTCTCAGTGAATTTTAACAATCTGGCCTGCAACATGGGGATAACATCTACATCAGAGGTGAAGCCACAGTTATAGATGCATATAAAGTTCTTAGCCCAAAGTCTGGCACATAGAATTTAATGACAGTTATCAAATTACTGTATTCAAACTACACACAAGGTACTTAAGGAAAATATACATGCACCCCATACACAAATACATCACATAAAGCAACGTCAGAGCGAATCTTTCCTCCCCATCTAAGAAATGGGATGGATGCCTTTCTCTTGAAGTACTTTCAGATTTTCAAATATATAGAAAACCTAACACTTCTACCCAGATAGTCAATTCTATCAAGTCCCAGCCGTGAGAGAGAGCTCAGCCTGTTAGAACATCACATCTGTGGAGTTCTAACATTTTGCCACAGACTAAAAACTTCATGTTTAGAAGGGCAACACTATAAACAATGGAAATGAAATGCTTTGTTTGCTTACCTGACATTGGATTGCTTCTACTCGATAAGGGTTGAAACTCTTTTGGCATTTGCAACAGAGCTGTTTAAAATAAACCTAAAAAGACATTTTTAAAAATAAAAGTTGATATGTTTCTTATGTTCCCAGTTTTTAATTTGACTAATTCATCCCCTTGCCTTAAGCCTTGCTTTTGCCCAACTTTCTACACTCAGGTCTTAAACTCTTCTAATATGACTTTCATTTTTTTCTTTTCTTTTTTGCCTCCAGGGTTATTGCTGAGGCTCAGTACCTGCACTGCAAAGCCACTGCTCCTGGAGGCCATTCCCCCCTTTTTTTTTGCCCTTGTTATTGTTGTTATTGCTGCTATTGCTGGAAAAGACAGAGAGAAATCGAGAGAGGAGGGGAAGACAGAAAGGGGGAGAGAAAGACACCTTGCAGACCTGCTTCACTGCTTGCGAAGTGACCCCCTACAAGTGTGGATCCAGGGGCTCCTGGCTCAAGGAACTGGATCCTTGCACTGGTCCTTGTACTTTGCGCAATGTGCACTTAACCTGCTGTGCTACCACCTGGCCCCCAGTATGATTTCAATTTTTATTTTGTAAAATCTAGATATAACTGCTTCCATGTTTTTTGAAACTACCCCAATAATTATATAATATACATGAGAAAATCTCTGATGTGAAGTAATATCTAATTTTACTCTTTACATAAGCTTTTTAAATTTTTTAATATATATATATATATATATATATTTTTTTTTTTTTTTTTTTTTTTTTACCTCCAGAGTTATTGCTGGGACTCGGTGTCTGCACTACAAATCCACTGACTTGGAGGCCATTTTTCCCATTTTTGTTGCCCTTGTTGTTGTTATTATTGTTGTTGTCATGGCTGCTGTTGTTGGATAGGACAGAGAGAAATCAAGAGAGGAAGGGAGACAGAGAGGGGGAGACACAGATAGACACCTGCAGACCTGCTTTACTGCCTGTGAAGCAACCCCCGCCCCCTGCAGGTGGGGAGCCCAGGGTTCAAACCGGGATCCTCACACTAGTCCTTGCACTTTGTGCCATGTGGGCTTAACCCACTGTGCCACTCCCTGACCCCATGCTTTTCTTTTTAAAGGTAATGCCAGGACCATGTGCATGCATAACACTTGTGAAAGCCTCTCCAGCCCAGTTTGTAGTCTATATTTTTGAGAGAGGGAGAGACACTAAACAAAGCTCCTCCACGCATGGAGGTTGCTCTGATGCTGTCCATGTTGCTCCTCGTGCTGCCAGAGATCAAGCACAGGGCCTTTCCCAGAATAAGGCCTGTGCTTTAGCAACTGAGCCATCCCCTGCCTGGACTTTCTACACCAGACTATTGGCCCCCTACTTACTGATTTTTTTTTTTTAAGTATTTGCCCTACTTGAACTCAAATTGCTTGTTGCTACCCTGGTTTTTCTAAGCTTTGTGAATTTTGTGCACATTCTCCTCCCCCCCCCCTTACTCGGTAAACTGCAAAATCTTCCTCAGATATCATGTTGCCTTTTCTCTGGGAGTGTGAGTTATCCCCCTTCTGTGTGATTTCTCTACCATTCCCAAATCACAGGTGCCATGCATGAATCGTTACCTCTCATATTGTCTATAGCATTCCTGGTAAAACATGATCTCTTGAGGATGAGTTCTGTCTTGACCTTTATGTCTTAGTTACCTGGGAGTGTTTGAACTAAACCTACTGTTTTTCTTCTTGCAAGAATAGAAAAGTAGGGGGCAGTGAGTAGCTCACTGGGATAGTGCACTGCTTTGTCATATGCATCACTCAGACCCAGGCCTGGCTCCCAACAGAGCTTTGCTCTGATTTCTCTCTTGCCTCTCTCCCCCACCGCCTCCTTTCCCTTCCTCTTCTCCCTCTTCCCCTTCCTCGCCCTCTCTCCCTCCTTTCCTGCCTCTATCTGAAAAAAAAAATCTAATAAAAAATAGAAAAGTATTTTTAGTTTAGAAGTTAACATGAAATCTTTCTCAATTTTAATATGACAACTAATTCAAAGAGTGATTAATTAGTCTTTCACAGGCTAACATTTACAATAAATTATTTCTCTCACTGCTCCACCTTGTGGACATACAGCAAAAGTGGCCTAGATCTAAGACCCAAACTTGTGCAAAATGAAGCAGCTAGCTACATAAAGTGATTCTGGAAATGCCTAACGTACACAAGCGTTCCTCTACATAGCCTGACATTTTGTCCAGCAGAATCACCAAACGCCAGGATATGGCCCAGAAGTCCAGCAGATCCTGCAGACAATTTGATTCAAACATTGCCTGGTACTAAGGATATCAAGCTGAATGAGACAGTGATATGGTAATGTTCTGTTAGGAAACATTCTTCTTCCACTTACAATCTTACCCACTCAATCCTCCTCCAGTCATGCCCCATTTGCATTTACCTTATTGGTTCCAGAAATACACCATACATAAGCACTCTCCCATCTGGTCTTACAATCTTTACAGTGAAAATAGCCATATTTTGGCTCCAGAAACTGCAAATGGGAGGAGAAAAGGGGAAAAAGTCATTTATCTTGAGAAAAAAATAAGGTCAGATTCTTTCACTGTAGCTTTGTTTAAACACACATACACTAACATCATTCTGGTATTCTCAAGATCACTACATTAATTTTGCATCTCATCTCTCAAGGGTTATGCTAAGATTCTTCCTGCTGCTGCTTCTCATACTGGTCCAATCCATTCTTCATGTCTCCAGCACAGTCTCCTCTCCAAATGAAAATCTGGGCATGGACTCCCCAGTTTTGAGCCCTTCTTTGTCCCCCTCATTCCCAATAGCAGTACTTGCCAAGATTGGATTTTCAAAGTTTTAGAGTATTAGAATTGCCCGTCCACCCCATTTCAGCAAAAAAAAAAAAAAAAAAAAAATTATAGAACACACAGGTCATGTGAAAATAAGCTTTCAGAACTCCCTCTGACTCAACAAGTAAAGGAAGAAATCAGTGACACTCTTGCTCTTGGTGCTCCTAAAAGTGAAGGGGCTAGGGTAGGCAGAAGACTGAAATGAGGGAAGAAAAAGTTCACCTGGAAGTTGGGTTTCCCATGCTGATGAACGGTGTCATCCTGGGCTCCCATATTCTTTTTTTCTGGTGGATCCCCCGCACCTTTCTCCCCCAAGTCATCCTGTGGCAAGAGATTCTCCTGCTTCTCCTCTTCTGACTTTGGCTGCTGCTGCTGCTTGGCTTCCACAGGACTTGAAAGAGCCTTCTCCTTGTCGTCCCCATCCTTCCACACTTGGTTGACACTCCTGTGGCTGACCACTAGTGAAGAGGCACCCCAGGCTGGTGGGGGTGTCTTGTGACCGGTACTGTTCAAAGGACAGAGGCTGCGTAGGGTGCGTGACCCCAGTGAGCACTGCACGGACTTGTCCACACGAGGGCTCACCTGCACACCCATCTCCTTGGTGTTGGCTTTGCATAAGCGCAGGTTCAGGTTGGGGTTCATCTGGGAGAGAATAGCTTTAAGCTGCGCCCTCTTGTAAGGGTCCATGTAGCAGTCAGACGTGTTTGCAGGCACCAGCAGCCCTGGCCTGGCCAGGAAAGTGGGGCGGCCAGTGTTTTGCCTCCAGTCAGGCTGTTTGTGCTCAGAGAGTCCAGGCTGGCCCAAGGGCATTGTGTTCCCATATCCCTGGTACAAGCCATAGGGAACACGCACAAAGCGCTCCATTGCTTACCTGGCACCCAAGTGCAGGGTAATATTTCTGACACAGTGTCTTTGTTTTGCCCCCTACCTTATACACTAGTTCTCTCTCCTGGGTCAGGTTTGGTTTAGTTTCATCCCTAAGCTTCTCCATTTATTCAAGCTCTGCTAAGAGCTGCCACCTATTACCATAATTGATGGAGGGTGCTCTACCTAGCTACATAACTCTTGTTGCCACCTGACTCTTAATTGCTTTTCTGTCTTCAATTCACTGTTCCTGAATCTTTTTTCAAAGCTGTTTCTCAATTCCGATTTCTTATACACACCCATGCTTTAATTAGCAATTTATTTGTTCCCATAGTAATTTAACATTTGAGAGAACCTGCTTTAAAGCATACAGTAAATCAAATACAAGCATTAAATTATTTGAGCACCTCCACTAAAAGACTACTAAAAAAAAAACATTATGGCAATATTAATGAATATAAAGACCTTGGAACCACAAGAATAAGGAGCACAAATTTGGGGGGAGAGGCTGAGTACAGAAAAAGAAAAATGTATCTCAGGGGGCTGTGTGACGTGCCAACATGCCAGTGGTTCTCAGATTCTCATTAGTTGACTCCTAGAGAAGACTCTTCCCCCCCCCAAAAAAAAAAGGAAGGGGAAGCAAATTGCTCTTAGAAAGTAAATGCATTTTTAATCACAGAATGGTTGAGTATATGAAGTCTTCCTGTGACTTGTTACCAAGTAACAAGTAACTAAACTATGTGACTCATTTCCCCCATCTGGGAGCATCAGCCAATATATAGGATTGCTAGTAAACAGACATCTTGGCTCTCCACACTCAACCCTGTGCCTTTTAGCCTTGTCATTGGATTCTAAGGAATGTTAAAGAATCAGTCTTGTAGACACAGGAAAATGTACTGTTTGATAATGTTATCTCAAAGTTTTTACAACAGTCAGACCACCAGGCCCTGGGTGACTTGTTCCTTGTGACAGGACCCCTTCCAGCCAGACAGCCATGCAACGGGAAAGACACTTTATGTCAGCCAGACGGCCTTGGCCTGAACTCCTAAACCCCCCCCCCCCATTGATCCACTGGCTCTTTATAACCCCCAAATCAATACCTGAAAGGGTTTTTGTCTGTTTTGAGACATCAGTCTGCTATTTCCTCAGGACTACTAACAACCTGAGTAACTCTTATCTCGGTTAATTGACCTTCTGAACAGCAAGCTCTTTAGTAACCGGATTATTCTAAGATTAAATGTGTTGCTTATAAAGCACAGAATGGTACAGAAATGTTCAGTGAACGGTAGCCATGATTAAATAAGGATTCCAGTCTTTCTATTCCTTTGCTGTTATACCTGGACGATCATCAGCTTTTTGGGATCAATCTATCAATTAGGTTTCCTGCTACAGGTAAAAAATATTATCTAATATGGCACCCAAGGGAACAAAGACTCCGATATTTTTGCGATAGTGGAGTACTTTGCACCAAGGTGGAGTTTTCTAAGTTCGATCCTGGGGGGGGGGGGGGAGTCCTAAAGGGCAAAACAAAATCTTCCCAAAGACCCCAAGCTGTGGCCTGAAGGTAGGTCTCCATAAACAAGATGGAGGAGAGAAAGGGAAGTGGCTGGGAAATAGCAAGCGGATATCCCACACCCTTAGGTGAAGGGAGCAGGCTCTCCAGCTCGCCCAGTACGAAGTTCGAGACCTAGAGCTTTGTAGTCGCCCAGGGAACGCGTTTCAGCCACAAAGGAAGAGAGCTGCAAGGGCGGCCCCGCCCAGAGCCGACTTCCGGGTGGCGCGCGCTGTGCGTCACGTCACGTTACGACGTCACCGCGTGACGCGCCCCCCTGAGCAGCCTCTTGGCGCGAGAATCTGAAACCAGATCGGCGAGGGCGGAGCTGCTGGGACTCCGCGTCTGCGGTGGTGGGTCTGATTCCATGCAGGCTGATTACAGATCCAGGTGCCGACGCGCTTGTTGTCAGGTTTCTCTGGCCCCAAACAGCTGCACGTCCGGAGGCGGTTAGTGCTGGCTGGGGTGGCGGCGGGCCTGAGCGCTGCGGCCGGCGAATGCGAAAGCCGGGCGCGTTGGGCCGCGGCCTCGCCCTTGTCGGGTGTCAGGAGGCCCCGCGCCGCCGGCGGGGAAAGGGCTCCGGGGCGACCCAGGTGTCCTGCTTCGGGCATGGCTTCCTGTTGGAAACACTAGTTAACGCTACCCCAAAGTTACTTAAATGTTTCGCACCTGCCTGCCTCATAAAGATGCGCGCTCTTGTGATGATCAGAAGGTTAAACTTGAGTCGTCCTCGGGGGGAACTGCTGCGCAGCCACTGAGTGAGTGCAGGGGAATAGTGAACGTGGTCAGGGTCGCATGCTGGGGGTGGGTTAGCTGGTTTGAGAGAGAGAGAGAACGAGAAAACCCTCGGAGCTTATGGTTTATGGTGGTGCTGGAGACTGAACCCGGGACCTTGGAGCCTCCGGCATGAAAGTCTTGCATACCCGTTAATGCTGCCTCCCCCGGCCCTGAAAATGCTGTTCCTGAATGGGTACTGACCACACTCCAAATGTTTAGCGTGGTTTGGAGCTACTGTATCTGGCCCCTCAATTAGACAGTGTTTCCATAGTCGCAGTAAGTCTGTCCCCCAGGAGACGACATCGATAATACGACTTCTGTCTAGTAATCCCGCTTCCAGTTTTATCGCTGAAGTCCCTGTTTTGCAAAGACTAGTAACCTGTACCCTTGTGAAGTGTATTTTGGTTTTCTCTCCTGCAGACGCATTTACCAAACACTGGAGTAACATTGCAGATAACAATGCCTGTTGGATGCAAAGAGAGGCCAACTTTTTTTGAAATTTTTAAAAGACGATGCAACGAAGCAGGTACTGCCAAGTTTTACATTCAGTTACATTAAGAAAAATGCTTTCAGGATATATATATGTGTGTGTGTGTATATGTGTGTGTATATATATATATATATATATATATATATTCATATATGTACTTTATTGCTGAAAAAGACCCAGAATTTTATGGCTTTGTTTGCATGATAAACTTATAAGTCTAGCTAAGAAAAACATTTATTACTTAGCCAAGAGATAAGTGGAGAACCCTGGTAGATGAAGGCCTGATCCCCCGAGCAACAGGAAAATTCGGTTTTAGATTGATTTGTATAGCTTGTGGCAAATTAGAAATAGTGGTAATGTTGTATATTTCTGTTTGTATGTGTGTGTCAGTATTAGTCCTAGACCAGAGCACTGCTGCCATTTTGTGTTATGGGCTAGTCCTACTGGGCCTGATAATGTTGCTTTGCAACAGAAGTTGCCAAACGTTTTAATCTCAGGATGCTTGATACTTAAAATGATTGGCAGTGCTGACCTGAGACATGGTTCAGCAGGTAAAACGCATGTTTTGCTTTGCTTTTGTGAAGTCCTTCTTGGGTCCCTGACTCAACATCACTCAGCAGTGCTCTGGTTGCTCCCTCATAAAACAAATGAATTAAATCTTTAAAAAATAATTATAAAAAATGACAACTTCAAGGAGTTTTTTTTTTTTTCCTCCAGGGTTATTGCTGGGCTCGGTGCCTGCACCATGAATCCACCGCTCCTGGAGGCCATTTTTTCCCCTTTTTGTTGCCCTAGTTGTTGCAGCCTCATTGTGGTTATTATTGCCATTGTTGACGTTGCTTTGTTGTTGGATACGGCAGAGAAAAATGGAGAGAGGAGGGGAAGACAGAGGGGGAGAAAAAGACAGACACCTGCAGACCTGCTTCACCGCCTGTGAAGCGACTCCCCTGCAGGTGGGGAGCCGGGGGGCTCGAGCCGGCGGCTCTAACCGGGATCCTTACGCCGGTCCCTGCGCTTTGCGCCACGTGCGCTTAACCCACTGCGCCACCGCCCGACTCCCTTCAAGGAGCTTTTTAAAAATATATTCCACTCATTGCATGAGTCACATCTTGTGACGTGTGTGAAAAATTAGGAAATGTAGTACCTAATCTATCTGACTTGATAGAATATAGCTTGATGTTCTTGCCTGTTTCAGCATCTGCATGCAGTACTTTGTTACAGGATGTTGCTTTAGTAGAGATGAATGAAAGTCCCGTCTCACTCAGCAGTGTGGTTGGGGAAGGGAATATTTTAGTATTCTTCAGGTACTTGATTTTTCCACTGGTGATTTATAATAAGTACCATTCTTGAGGCAGTCTGGGAAGGTACTCCACCTTTGAACACACTGTTGGATTCCAGCTGGGGTAAAGCAGTACTCTGGTGTCTGGCTGAAAACAAATTTTTGGAAAAAAGAAAATAAGTATCAAATAGTCTTCCAAGTTTTGATAGTTTCTCTTTGTATTTTCATTCATGTATTTTGAGTAGAGACAGAAATTGAGAGAAGGGAATGCTAGACAGAGAGACCTACAGCACTGCTTTACCACTTATGAAGCCTCCACCTGGGTCCTTGTGGACTGTAATGTGGAGTCTGAAATGGTATGATGAACATTTCATATTCATGCTACAAGAAATGATGTTAATCTTTCTTGTATTTTAACGAAATCTTTTAACCATGTTGTGAAATCATGCATTATTTGGGAAATATCAGTGATCTGAATTGCACACGTGTTCTGTCTATTTATACCTTGCATTAAACAGTATTTTACAAATCACGTTCAGTGTTTGGAGGAATAGGCTTAGCTGGTCATCGGTCTGGCATACCTGAGGTTCCTGGCTCGAGCCCTGTGACTTGTGTTATAGTGATGCTCTGCCTCCTCTATTTCCCTCCATCTCGTGTGAAACTCTCATCTGTAGTAGATAAAATAAATCTTTTTTTAAAAAAAATCACGTTACTATCACCACTGATCTTATCAAAATAATCTTAATACTGGGAAAATATCAAGCTCATAAATGCTATTTAAATTTGACACATTTCTAATTCTCATTTGGTAGTTCACATTTTATTGCCAACAAATTCACTTTCTTTGTAGGAACAAATTCCCTTTTTTTTTTTTTAAATACCAACTTAGAGTGACTTCATTTATCAGACTTCCTAGTAAAAATGACACTTGGTGAGAAAGTATTTACTCAGTTCACAACTCATCACTGTGCTTACTTGGACAGCTGTTCTTGAATTTCCAGATATGCTTTAACACTAAGAGTGTAAAAGATGTGCTCGAAAGTTTAACTCTAATGTAAATTTTACTCCTGCCTTAGGAGCATTGTAAAGATAAACTGGCTTGTTTTTTGTTTTGTTTTGTTTGCCTCCAGTGTTCTCGCTGGGGCTCAGTGCCTGCACCATGAATCCACTGCTCCTGGAGGCTATTTTTTCCATTTTTGTTGTTATTGTTGTTGTTGGATAGGTCAGAGAAGAATTGAGAGAGGAGAGGAAGATAGAGGGGGAGAGAAAGATAAACACCTGCAGACCTGCTTCACTGCCTGCGAAAAACAATTCCCCTGCAGGTGGGGAGCCCGGGGCTGGAACCAGGATACTTGAGCCTATTGTGTGTGCATAATCCAGTGCACTACTGCCCGACCCTCTTGTTTTGTTTTTTCTACCAGTGTTTGGAAGAATACTAGGGTTACTAGTCATGTGTAACTGCTGCCTTGTCATGAGTTTTACCTGCCAGTGGTACACATAATGTCAGCATTACGTGAAAGGAAATTCCTTATGGTGATAGTAAAAAATATTTGTGTACCACTTGAATCGTTTTTAAGAGCAACCCCTCCCAAATGATTACTTGACTATACTTTGAGAATCATTGTAGTGTCTAGATCACTGCCAAAATTACCAATTTTCTTTAACAGATAATATTTTAACTCCATTTTATTTGTAAATTTACATATTCTTTGTACTTATTTCCATATCTACTTATTTTTTTATGATCTTTATTGGATAGAGTCAGTCAGAAATCAAGACGGAAGGGGGTGGAAGAGAGGCAGACAGAGAGACACCTGCAGCTCTGCTTCACCACTCACAAAGCTTTCCCCCTGCAGGTGGGGACTAGGGGCTCAAACCTGGGTCCTTGCACATTGTAACATGTGCACTCAACCAGGTGTGCCACCACCTGGCCCCTCATATCTAAATTTCTTAATTTTTATTGGAGGATTTATGGTTAATAGTCAATACAGTTGTTGGTACATGTAAATTTTCGACAAAACACTAACACCCCCTCCCCCAGCCTAGGTCGTCTTCCACCATCATCACCAGGACCTGAAGCCCCAGCCCCGCCCCCAGAGTCCTTTCTTTTGGTGCAATACACCAGACCCAGTCAATTTGTGCTTTGTGTTTCCCCTGCTTATGAATCTTAAAAATAGGAAGCAGAAGAATTAATATTCTCAGGACGTCCCACCACCTCCTTGTAACTTTTGTGACTTTTTATTATCTTACTACAGATTCAAAAGAGTAGATTAATGATCATATTTAATTATTAGTATGTTTGAGCAGGTTATTCACAGTCAAAATCTCAAGTATTCTTTTCTTTATTTTTCTTACAGATTTAGGGCCAATAAGCCTTAACTGGTTTAAAGAACTCTCTTCAGAAGCACAGCCCTATAATTTTGAACCTGCGGAAGAATCTGAATATAAAGCCGTCAGTTATGAACCCAGCCTATTTAAAACACCACAGAGGAAACCTTATCAGATGGTTTCAACTCCAGTAATATTCAAAGAACAAAATCAGCCACTGTGCACATCTCCTTCAAAAGAATTAGATAAATACAGATTAAACTTAGGTAAGTGATGTGAGGTGGTGCACGAGGGAAAAACATGAACTAGCAATTCAGATCAGTCTCTGTGGTCCTACTCCACCTGAAAAATGGAGATGATGATGACAATATCTGACAAGTATTATTTATATTGATGAATGTCCCTTTTTCTCCTCCTTGATTAATTCATCCTGTTAACTGAGACGAACAAAATCATATCTTTGCTACACAAGAAAGACCTAGGACCTGTTTTACTGTTAAGCTAAGCCATATTATTATGTATTATCGCAAAAGGCAGAAATTATGTTTCTCAATTGACAGTAACAATCTTTTGTTACCAGCTTCCCTAACCTAGACACCAGACATTTCCAGTCAAGTAATAAGAGTGCATCTTCAGTCATTCACACATTTGCTACCTGCTTGATTTAAGTAACATACTCTTCCTTTCTTTGGAGTGTTACTTTCCAGCAAGGGAAATTAACAGTATGCAGGTAAGATATAGTCTACAGTTCAGTGTGCTACATGCCAAAAGAAGAAGTACAAAAAAGTACAATAGTAGTTGAAAATAGAATAAATAGTACTTTGAAGAGTTAGAGAATAATTCATTTTGAATTAAGCCTTGAAGGATAAGTGAGAGAAATTTGAAGTCAAGCACAGTGATGGGATTCTAGGCAGAGGGAGGAACATGAGGAAGAATATGAATCTTGTTAATAGTAATTCTATATTATTTGGAGTGTTGTGTGTCTGAAAGGGACCAGTAAACAACCTTAAGTCTTAAATGTGCAGGTACTCTAACCAAACATTGAATGCCAAACAATAGAAATCCAATTTATTTGATAGGTGGATAAGCAGAGAAAATACATGCAAATTTGATTATACTACTACTGCTTCACACTTTTGATTAACTCTCACTGCTCTTATTATAATAAGATCCAGACAGCTTAATATGATTTACAAAAATCTTTATAGCCTAGAGTCTTATTAGTTTTCCTCATTCCCTTCTGACCCATCCTCAGTTTACCATCCATTTTCAGTTTACAACTCATACCATTCATTTTAGTTTTTTGGTACCATGTACTCTTGACTATATATTTTTACCCCTGCCCAAACATTCTTTATTCTGCCTTTTTGTCTGATTGATATACATGATCTTTCAGATTTTGCTTTGTCTATTGTCTTCTGTGAAATATTCTATCTTGTGCATTTAGCTTCCAGTGAAGAAGATATGTATAAGCTGTTTAAGTGTGATAAGTACAATGAAAATGGAAAATTTGTGGTACTAGAGAAATATATATATATATACCTCTCCCCCCCCCCCATGGTCCTCCTTCCTTTCTAAGTCACCTACTACTTCTGAGTATTCTCTCTCTCTCTCCTCTCTCCAAGACCTAATGGAATTGGAATTTGGAATTCAGAGCCGTCTGGTCATCTTCCCCTAACACTTACCCCTCAAGGAATATGGAACAAAATTCCTTATGGGGTTTAGGCAGTGGACGGTCTGGCTTCTGTAGTTACTTCTCCACTGGCCATAGACATTGGCAGGTCGATCCATACCCCCTATTTCTATTTTTTCATAGTGGGCTAGGGCTCTGGAGAGGTGAGGTTCCGGGACACACTGGTGAGGTCATCTGCCCAGGGAGTTCAGGATGAAATCAGAGCAGCATCTGTAACTTGGTGACTGAAAGGCAGTAAGATATAAATCAGGACAAAATGTTTAATAATTAGGAATCAAAAAGTAGGAATAAAGCAGAAGAGACTAGAAATTTTATGGTGAAAAGAAGCTAGGAAGTCTATTCCATGTATGTTGCTAGGGGCCCATGGCTTTGGTAATTTTTACTGAAAACTAACATGGAAATTCAGTCTGAAAATACTGTGGGGGGTGGGGTGGCAGGTGGTAGCCAGTACTGCAACAGATTAAGAGCATGTGGCGTGAAGCACAAGGACCTGTGTAAGGATCCCAGTTTGAGCCCTGACTCCCCGCTTGGGGTGGGTGGTCGCTTCACAAACAGTGAAGTAGGTCTGCAGGTGTCTGTCTTTTTCTCCCTCCTCTGTCTTCCCCTCCTCTCTCGATTTCTCTCTGTCCTTTCCAACAACAACAATAGCAATAACAACAAGGGCAACAAAATAGGAAAAGATGGCCTCCAGGAGCAGTCACCAGGCCTCAGTGATAACCCTGGAGGCAAATAAATAAATAAATAAATACTGTTTGGGGGGTGAGGGAGGTGTGGCCATGGAGTAAGGGTGGACAGAACAGAACTACTGTCCCCCAAAACAGATATCTAAAACTATCAAACTTAAACCTTACCAGCTACAGCTGAGACATCTGCAGAAGCACTGCAGCCTTAGCCACCAAGTTCCAAATACTGCTATGATTTCCTCCTGACTTCCCTGGGCAAATAATCTTACCAGTGCGTTCTGGAACCTCACCTCTCCAGAACCCTATTCCACTGGGGAATTAATTGACCTGCCAAGGTTCATGTCCAGTGGAGAAGCAATTTCAGAAACCAGGCGTTTCACCGTCTGCACCCCATAAGGAATTTTGGTCCATACTCTCAGAGGGCTAAACAGTAGGGAAGTTTCCAGTGGAGGGGATGAAAGAGAAAAATCTGTTGGTGGAAACTCTTTGGAATTATGCCCCTATTATAATTATACCCCTTACAATCTTATAAATCAATATGAAACCACTAATTAAAAAATAAACATTTAAAAAATGCAGTCTGGAAAGATGGTGTCAGAATTGAGAATAGGACTAGAAAGCTGGATCAGGGCAAAGAGTAGCTCCCAAACTTGAAGAAAATATATAAATACAAACAATTGTTTACCACGTTGACCTGACCCATTGGCCATATATATTCTTATTTAGCACTGGGACCTGTATAACTTCTGAATCCCTGTCAATCTGAGCTTGCAGTCCATGGGCACAGTTGGGACTATTCTAGGCTGTACTCATTTCAGGACCCGTTTTCCTCAAATGACGGAGTAGTTTGACTCAACCCCCCCTTCTGAGAATGGGGCTATGATTATATATATTATATAATATTATAATATATTATGTAATATATTATAATATTATATTATATACATTAGCTTAATGTATATTATATATATATTAAGCTAATTGGGCAATTACTATGGAAAAGAAAGATGAGAGTTAGCTAAAATCAGTTGGTCCAGGTACTAGAGACCAGGTGCCTGGATTAGAAGAATGTCAGAGAAGATAGAAGGGTAGTATAGGGCCCTGTAATAGCCTACATAAGGAGAGCTCGGTAGGAGAAATCAAATCACTGGTTTTGATCTAGACTAAGAATATAATGGTAACAGTCATAGAAATAGTAAGCACCAGAAGAAAAGCAAGAAACTTTGAAAGAATGAAATGTGTGTTTTAAGCTATAAATAGCAGTGGGATGTTTAATGTGGAAATGTCCTGAATGAAACTAAAGGAAGGCAGGTGGGAGAGAAAGCATTGGGAATAGACGTAACTGTATGGAAAGAGGTACAGTCATCGTGTAAGCTAAGTGAGTTGATTATGATGAGGCCTATGATGGGGTTTTATAGAACGTTCAGCAGATGAAACAGAAAGATATCTTCCATTCCGCAAATATTTCACGCCTTTTTGCCTGGCTTAGCATTGAGAATGCAAGTGGGAATATGACCTTTGACCTCTGATAACTAAGTCAGTGTTGTATGATAGAAAATGTGTAAGTAAATTTGTTGGCAATATATGTGTTATAATAGTAGTGTATGCAAAATGTTGAGTTGTAGACATTAAAGGAAGGCGTCTGGCTTAGGGTGGTCAGGAAAAAACTTTGCCAATACGTTTATGCTGAGTCTACTAATCTTCACATACTCTTTGGAGTTCATGTTTTGTTCTCTGATTGTAACTTTTTAGAATCGACCTATCACCAGGGAAGAATAGAAATGAATTAATTTTATTCTAGACTCACTTTCAGAGGAGTTTTTTTCTTTTTCCTTTAGAGATTTTCATTATAGTCTATTTAGGTTTTCGTTTGTTTTTGTTTTTTTATTTATAAAATGGAAACACTGACAAGACCATAGGATAAGAGGGGTACAATTCCATACAATTCCCACCACCAGAACTCCGTATCCCATCCCCTCCCCTGATAGCTTTCCTATTCCTTAACCCTCTGGGAGTATGGACCCAAGATCATTATGGGATGCAGAAGGTGGAAGGTCTGGCTTCTGTAATTGCTTCCCCGCTGAACATCGTCATTGACAGGTCGATGCATACTCCCAGCTCTTTCCCTGTTGGGGCAGAGCTCTGGGGAAGAGGAGCTCCAGGACACATTGGAGGGGTCATCTGCCCAGGGAAGTCCAGTTGACATCATGGTAGTGTCTGGAACCTGGTGGCTGAAAAGAGAGTTAACATATAAAGCCAAACAAGTTGTTGATTAATCATGAACCTAAAGGCTGAAATACTGCAGATGAATATTTGGGGTCTCCATTTTGAAAATAGCTAGTAGGTCTATTTTACGTATATTCCAGGGGGCCCATGGCTTTACTTGTTTTTGCCTGAACTGGACCTCTGATATGCAGATGGACCCCAGTTATTGTCTGGGGAAATGATGTCATGGCTGGAAAAAGGGCTAGAAAGCTGGATCAGGGAAGAGAGCAGCTCCCAAATATGGGAAAAGTGTATAAATATTGTTGACTGTAAACCCCACCGATTTGATATGAGGCCCATATTCAGCTTAGGAGCCTGTGTAACCTCTACATCCCTGTAGGTTGAGCTCGCATTCCCTGATCATGAGTAGGAATATTCCAAATTGCACCATATTGAGGTATTTTTAAGTCTAGTTCAAATTCATTATTGAAATGTAAAAGTAGGACTTAAACTGTGTTTTCAACTTACTTTGCTTATATCTAACATCTAGTAAAGCCCTGTGTAAACACTATATAAATTATGTATGATTTTTTTTTTTTTTACTCCCAACTATAGGAGGTTAAAGCTCTTTCTTAAACTGTACTACCCAGAGTGTTTAATGATTATTATATCCTAGAATAGGGGCACACATACCTTTAGTGGCCTAAGCAACAAGCTGAGGAACATCTTTAGACTGAACTCCCCATACATTCTCTTCCTAGTGTAAATGAGAGTTTTTGTATTTAAAAGCTTCCATTGAATGTAAATTCACAATCCTAAGCATATACAGCCTCACTGAATTGCTGCATTGTTTCAGGAAAGGATATAACCAATAGTAAACATAAAAGTTACTGCACAACGAAGACTAAAATGGATCAAGCATGTGAAATTGCCAGTCCATCTCTGAATTCTTATCTTAGTGAAAGGTATGATGAAACTATTACATTAAAAAAATAATAACTTTCTACAAATGGTACTTAACGCACAGAAATACATCTAGTAGCCAAGAAGAGCTCTACATACCAGTATGAGGTCCTAAGTTCAATCCCTGGCACCACATATTCCAGAGTGCTGCTTTGACACTATCCTCATGAAATAAAATTTTTAAATAACCCTTAAAGTCTACATAGTAATTCTAGTTGGATGATAATAATATATATGTTAAGGGAGTCAGGCGGTAGTGCAGCAGGTTAAGCACACGTGGCGCAGAGCACAAGGACCGGCCTAAGGATCCCGGTTTGAGCCCCCGGCTCCCCACCTGCAGGGGAGTCGCTTCACAGGCGGTGAAGCAGGTCTACAGGTATCTTATCTTTCTCTCCCCCTCTCTGTCTTCCCCTCCTCTCCATTTCTTTCTGTCCTATCCACCAACAATAATAACTATAACAATAAAAAAGCAACAAAAAGAAAATATTAAAAAAGGTTTTTAAAAAATAATAATATATGTTTAAAAATTATTTGTGTCCTTTAAATCTTTGGAGAGACAGTGGTGTTCTAATAAATTCACTTTACACAGTTTAAAATGCATATTTATACAACTTTTAACAGCTGAATTTGTGAATAGTTTATACATTGTTTTCCCTTTTTGGAAAACTATTATTTGTGATTTAATGGTAATTTCCAAAGTTAGAAAACTTCAGAGGTATAGTTTTACACTCACAGATAAATGAAAGTCTCCACACCTACCACAAGCATCCTGTTCCCCCACCTCAAACAACCGCCACACTTCTTAGAAATGTCTCAGAAATTCTAAGATACAATTTGCAGTTTGGTGCCTTTTTGTTTTTTAAATTCATTTGCTTTAATTATCTACATGTCCCCTCCTTTTCTCCACCCAGTGGCCATGTACAGTAAAAGGTATGTCACTGTCAGTAATGTTTCTTCCAGAAATCCCATTTGTAGTCTGATGAGATTTGGTGTTCTCTGTGGTATTTTTTAGTTGTAAGAGGGAGTAAGGTTTGAAGCAGCTACTCCACAATAATCACACCTCCAGCACTCTCCTAAACATTGATTTCAATGGGCATTTTAAGTATGATTTTTATTTTATTTTACCAGAGCACTACTCAACTCTGGCTTACGGTGTTGCCAGGAATTGAACAAGGGACTTTAGAGTGTTTTACATCACCTTAATGCTATCTCTCTGGCTCTCAGTGAGCATTTTAAACATAATTTAGCAGTTACTTTCATTGTTTATGAGATAGTTACTTTTTAAGAAGTAATAAGAGATTGCTAAGTAGTCTTTGTAAGATACAGTGATACAGCTACCTGGTAGAGAGTATACTTAAGTCCCAGCCACTGCATGGAGGCACTTGCATAGGGTAGCTTCATGAGTGGTAGAGCAGTGCTGAGGTGTCTCTCTTCTCTCTGTCACTAACTCTCACTCTCACACACTAAAAGCAAAAAGAATCCTTTGGGACTAGTGGGGTCTTGTGCTTGAGGCCCCAATGAAAATCCTGGTGGGAAAAAAAAGAAATATTGGAAAGTAGTAAAATTCTAACAATTGACATGACTGATAATGCTTTTTCTTCAGTAAGATTAGTGTTTAGTGTGGAATAATATGAGGGCTTTGTTTTCTTTTATTTCAGTCCGGTTCTACGATATACACATGGAACACCACAAAGAGAAAAGTCAAGTATGATTATAAATGAAAATCTTTATTTTGAAAATACTCTCAATTTTAATAAAAACCAAACTTAGTAATGTTTCCTTTGTTTTACCTCTAGTGATATGTGGAAGTTTATTTCATACACCAAGGTTTATGAAGGTAAATATTTTTAAATTAATTAATTTTTTTATTATCTTTATTGGATAGAGAAAGCCAGAAATCAACAGGGAAGGGGGCTATAGAGAGGGAGAGAGACAGACAGACACCTGCAGCCCTGCTTCACTTGCATATCTTTCCCCCTGCAGGTGGGGGCTGGGGGCTCGAACCTGGGTCCTTGCGCACTGTAATATGTACCCTTAACCAGGTGCGCCACCACCTGGCCCCCCGAGGTAAATATTCTATATAGTCTATTTTTTTGTATAGTAATTGAAAATTTGGCAGGTGTCATACCTTTTCCTGATAATCACAGATTTTTACCTACAGTGTTATACTATTTATTCACTTTTATTTAATTTATTTATTCACTAAGTGATAAATTTAAAAAATAAGTGAGTGAAAAAGTAACTTAGTGTGATCCCATGATAACAATTAATTTCCCCCCACTCCCCAGGGTCAAACACCAAAACGTATTTCTGAAAGTCTGGGAGCTGAGGTGGATTCTGATATGTCTTGGTCAAGTTCTTTAGCCACTCCACCGACTCTTAGTTCTACTGTGCTTATAGGTAATGTTGACAAGTGTATGTTACATAAAAAGATGAATCATGCTGACAAATTGTTTCTATACTTCCTCCTGTACAGCAGCACAAACCAGGATCCTACGGCAGGTCCTTGCGCTTTGCGCCACATGTGCTTAACCCTGCGCTACTGCTGGACTCCCAGGACCAAATTTTTTTAATAGTTTTCTTATGACCAGGGCCATAGCTCAACTGGTAGAGCATGGGACTTGGCTTTCTGAGGCTGCTCAGTTCATCCTTTGATTTCCATATGGACCGAAGTAGTGCTCTGGCTTCTCTCATCATATGTGAATTTCTCTCTAGATAAATAAACACTTTAAATTTTTTAGTTTACTTTAGCAAAAATACACTCCATTTTAATTATGTTTTAGCTGGGAATTTAACTTCATGTGTTCAAATGAAGTTATATAGATAAGGACATCTTAAAGAGTAAAAACATGATGTGTTTTTAGATATTATTGTCTAAATATATGCTCAAGTCTGCAAGTGACAGCTTGCCAATCATGACCTCATGGCTTCTTCTGTTTTTCCAGTTCTTTGTGGGCAGTATTACCCTCAAGTCAAGATTACCAAACTGTACCTTCTTACCACCTTATGAGTGCTATTAAGGAAATGAGTATAGCTCATTCACTATGTTGCCTGACCTTCCTAATTACTATACTTAGGTCAGTTCATTTCATTTCAGATGTGTCATATAATCTAAAAGTGTATGGTTTTTTTTTTTTTTTTATGTATGACAGAAAGTAGTTTTTGCATCAGCTTCACTATAATCCATAATATTGCATAGGTAAAGTGAATTTCTTTTCTACAGAAAGAGATGAGGAAGCATCTGCAGCTGTATACCCTAATGATACTACTGCTGTAAGTAAATATGTCAAGTTGATTATTTTTATCTATTCTCTTTTATTTCCTGTGATAGTCTTCTGTCTGTTGAAAAATAAGTTGTACATATTAACCATTTTTATACTAGTGATTTTTTTCTTTTCAAGTATCTTTTTCATATACTAGTGATTTTTATTTATTTTCCTCAGAAAGCTTTTCTTTTTATTGGGGGATTAATGATTTACAGTCAACAGTAAAATACAGTAGTTTGTACATGGGTAACATTTCTGTTTTCCAAATAACAATTGAATGACCTCTAGGTCCTTCTCTGCCGTCATGTTCTAGGACCTAAGCCCTCCCCCACCCCATAGTCTTTTACGTTGGTGCAATCCACCAAATGCAGTCCAAGTTCTGTTTTGTGTTTTCTTATTTTTCAACATTATTATTATTAGTGATTCAGTAATAATCAGCAAGATTGTGGGATAAGGGGGTGCAGTCCATACAGTTCCTACCACCAGAGTGCCATATCCCATCCCCTCCACTGGAGGCTTCCCTATTCATTATCCCTCTGGGAGTCTGGACCAAAGATCTTTATGGGGTACAGAAGGTGGGAGGTATGACTTCTGTAATTGCTTCTCTGCTGGACGTGAATGTTGATAGGTTGATCCATACCCACAGCCTGTCTGTATCTTTCCGTAAGTGGGGTAGGGCTCTGGGGAGGTGGGATTCCAGGACACATTGGTGAGGTTGTCTGCCTAGGAAAGTGAGGCTGGTGTCTTGGTTATACTAGTGATTTTTAAACGTGATCTCTACAGATTTTGAAGAGCTGTTTTTTTAACTATGATGAAAGTCTACAAAAAAATGGCAGATTTGTCCATTCTGGACTAGAGAATGAAAGCAAAAATCTAGGAGAAAGTGAAAGTCATGGTAAGTCTTTTTTGGGTGTGCTACATTTTTTTAATATCAATGAGTGTGTGCTTTTTCTTTTTTAAGTGCTTTTCCTGTCTTGAGTAAAGCTAAGCTTTATCTCAGTATTGAAAGTATAAACTAACTTGATTTAGAAGAAAATATTTAAACATTATCCAGAGATAATACTATTAAGAAGCTATTGTGAAATAAAACAAAACCCATTACTCAGAACTTACAGAAGCTAAAAAATATTATTATAATCAACAGAATGTAAAATTTTTAAAATTGTTTTTGCTGACACAGTTGTGCTTTATTTCAAATTGTGTTTCATCGCTGTAGTGACACTGAAGCCATCACATATGAGTGAATACAAACTACAAGTGAGATTCATCTCATCTGGTAGATCTGACATAAGTAGTAGCATCTAATATGAATATCAATACATGTCTGTTTTAATGTTCTTTCAATATTACTCATATTCACTAAGTCAGGAACTTTTATTTCTTTTAATTTTATTAATGCTATTCATTGAACTAAACATTTTTTTATTAGTGATTTAATAATGAGTGGCAAGATTGTAGGATAAAAAGGGTACAGTTCCATACAGTTCCCACCACCAGAGTTTCATATCCCATCCCCTCTATTGGAAGCTTCCCTACTCTTTATCCCTTTAGGAATATGGACCAAAGATCTTTATGGGGTGGAAGGTCAGACTTCTGTAATTGCTTCTTTGCTGAATATGGACATGAGCATGTCAATCCATACCCCCAGATAAGACTCTGGGGAGGAGGGGCTCCAGAATATATTGGTGAGGTCATCTACCCAGGGTAGTCAGGTTGGCTTCATAGTAGCAACTTGATAGCTGAAAGGCAGTATGATAAAAAGCAGAACAAAGTGTTTAATAATCAGCAACCCAAAGGTAAGAGTAGAGCAGATAAAACTAATGGTCTTCCTGTGGGGAGAAGCTAGGAGGTCTATTTTAGGTATATTCCAATGGGTCCATGACTACTAATTTTTGCCTGAGCCTGACAGCTAAAGAAGGAAGCATTACAGTGCTTACGGACCCAGGTTCAAGCACCTGGTCCCCACCTGCAGAGGGAAAGCTTCATAAGTGGTGAAACAGTGTTGTAGATATTTCTCTTTCTCCCTTTCTCTCTCTCCTCTCCTCTCAATTTCTTTCTGTCTATATCTAAAATAAGTAAAAATATTTTTTAAAGATTTATTAATAAATAAAGAAGCCAGCACTAGACATTGATAGGTAGTTAGGTATAGGGAAATTAACATGGTACAGGTAACCCAATATGATCAAGGGTAGACATTATTTTGGAAACAATTCTAGAAACTGTTCTTTACCTGACTAAGTGGATTGTTTAAGAGTAACTTATGCTTGGAATGAGCTACATGCATTTGTAAAGCAAAGGGAATGACTAACTCATGTGATAGCAATTAAATTCCTCTTTTGATGCTATGTTGTAAAGTCTGTAAACACAGGGTTGGACAGTGGCACACTGGGTTAAGTGCACATAGTATGAAGCACAAGGACCCACAGGATCCCGATTCAAGCCCCCAGCTCCCCACCTACAGGCAGGGGGGTTGCCTCACAAGCGCTGAAGCTGGTCTGCAGGTGTCTTATCTTTCTCCCTTTCTACCTTCCCTTCCTCTCAATTTCTCTGTCCTATCCTTTAAAAAAGGAAAAAATGGCTTCTAGGAGTGGTGGATTCGTAGTGCGTGCACCGAGCCCTAGCGATAATCCTGGAGGAAGGAAAAAAAGTGTAAACACTAGACATGCATAAATAATCAGTCTCATTCTCTAAATAGCCAAAACTTAAATATACCAAATGCCTTCTAAAGATAGAGTAGAGGTGCCGGGTGGTGGCGCATCTGGTTGAGTACACATACTACAGTGCTCAAGGACCCGAGTTTCAGTCCCGACTCCCTCCCTGCCTGTAGGGGAGCTTTGCGAACAGTGGGTGAAGCAGGGCTTCAGGTGTCTCACTGAGTCTCTCCCTTTCTGTCACCCCTTTCCCTCTTGATTTCTGGCTGTCTCTGTTCAATAAATGATAATAAGAATTTTAAAAAAGAATAAAATAAAAGATAAAGAGTAAAAGGCCAGCAAAATAGCTCTCTTGGGCAGTACACTGCTTTGCAATGTGCACAACCCAGGTTTGAGCTCAGCTCCCACCACAATGGATAAAGGTTTGGTGCGGTGGTCTCTTTTATTCTCTTTCTCTCTCTCTAAAAAAATAAAATATAGAGTGAAGATGTATTCTTCCTTAGTTTTTCTCCTTCAAAAAGCTTTTAAATCTTACCACAAAAAATGAAAAATTAGGGGCTGAGTGGTGGCGCACCTGGTTGAACACACATTACAGTGCGCAAGGCCCCGGGTTTGAGCCCCCAGTCTCCACCTGCAGGGGGAAAGCTTTGCAAGTGGTGAAGCAGGACTGCAGATGTCTCTCTCTCTTCCTCTCTATCACCCTCTTCCCTCTAGATTTTTGGCTATCTATCTAATAAAGATGATTTAAAAAAAATTTTTTTAATGAAAAATTAAAATGGTTCAATAAATTTTAGTGAACACCACAGGTTGAATCTTACCAGTTCTAATAACTTTATAACCACTGAATTAAAGAAACACTGGGACTAGATTTGTCAATAGAATCAGACTTTGAAAATAAAATTCTACCTGGATCAAAGAGAGAGAGAAACACTGGGAAAGGGCTTACATCCTGGTTACCGCATATTTTTTTCCTATGAAAAGAGCCAATTGCCTAATTTCTTATAAGCAGTAAGCAGCGAGAATATAGACCACAGCATATATTTATTGTATGTTTAATATTATAAACAAAATGTTTAAATGTATGCATTTAAAGCAACTTAAATAGTACCTAAGCATATTATTTTTGCTTTGGTGCTAGCTTATAAAAACTTGTATCTGGTTAGCATTAATAGAAAAAAAATAAGGAAAGTGGCAAAAGACTTCTTTAGTTTTTCTGTGACTGTGAAGCAAAATAATAACCTACATATTAAATGAATTATATTTTTCATATGAATTAACTTACTATTCTGCTTGTTCCAGTAAGGCCTCATTTTATTTTCCAAAGAAAAGCTACAAATTAAGAAATTTGGGGGGGCCAAGTGGTGGCGCACCTGGTTGAATGCACATGTTACAGTTCACAAGGACGTGTTTGAGCCCTTGGTCCCCACCTGCAGGGCGAAAGCTTTGCAAGTGGTGAAGCAGATCTGTAGGTGTCTGTCTCTCTCTTCCTTGCTGTCTCCCCTCCTCTCAATTTCTGTCCATCTCTATCCAAAAATAAATGAAGATAATAAAAAATAAAAAAAAAGAAATTTGGACCAATTATTTTCCGTTTCTTTTATCCCCAAAATCCCAGAAGTGTTTTAATATCACTGAAACCTTATTTTCTAATTAAAAGATAAATTATTTATCTTTAATTAGATATACCAAGAGCTACATGATCAGGTCAGTGGAATGGTACATCATTTTTTTAGTATATGTATGTGATCTACTATGATTTGGCAAGCATTAAATGTGTAGGATTAGCAAAAGTTATTGGAACCAGAGTATAAAATAAAGGGCTTTGCATATATTATAATCACTTTACCTGGGTATCAGAAGGTTAATTCTCCCTGCACCTCCCTCCCCCTACCCCACCCCCCCAAAAAATAAGAATCTAGCACTCAGCAAGACCCTTTAATTGCTAACTTACATATTAGTTAACATATACTATTTCTGTAAAAATAAAAAATTGTCAGACGTTTATATGGTTGCATTATAAAGTTTTATTAATATGCTTCTGTTTTCAACTTTTAACAGGATTAAGGAAGGTCTTAGAGAATTCGTTTGTCAAAGGCCATGATGAAAAAACACCAAATGTCTTAGAAGATGAACTAGATGAAACAGTTTCAGATACTTCTGAAGAAGATAGCTTTTCATTATTTGTTCCTAAATGTAAAATGAAAAATCTACAAAAATTAAAAACTGGCAAGACTAGGAAAAATATCTTCAGTGAAACAAAAAACAATGAATGTGAAGAAACTGGACAACAAATGGAAAAAACTAAACTTTCATTTCTATCTGAAATGGAATCAAATGACTATAATCCACTAGTTTCAAATGTAACAAGTCAGAAACCCTTTGAGAATGAGAATGGCAAAATCTCTAAGGAAGTTGTACAGTCTTCAGTCTCTGCATGGTCTCAGCTAACCCTTTCAGGCCTAAATGAAACCCAGCTGGGTACCTCTGCTTGTGATAAAAATAATTCAGAAATAGATCTCATTGAAACAGAGAAAGACTATGTCAATTTAATTACTTTAGAAAAGTCTTTGCCTCATATTTCAAATGTATCTAAAAGAGACAACATATTAAATGAAGAAACAGTGGTAAATACAAGAAAAGAAAGGCTAAGTCTAGAATCCATGACTGTGGTAAAGCAGGCAATGCCTGAAATTTCTCTAAGAGCTTCTCCAGGTCAGGATATTAAAAATGTATTCAAGACTAGAGAATCATCTGAGGAAACTTTCAGTGCAGCTTCTTCAAATAATCTGGCTGATCCAAATTTTAAAGAAGATCCTCAAGCCTCTGAACGAGGATTAGAAATACAGACTTGTGACTCACTGAAAGAGGATTCTCTATTTTCATATTCAGTTGATAACGAAAGCTCACCAACCGCTATCAAACACACTTCTGCAGCTTTGAAGAATTCAGGTTTAATATCTACTTTGAAAAAGAAAACAAAAAAGTTTATTTATTCTATAAATGATGAAGCATCTTATCAAGGAGAAAAAATTCTGAAAAACCAAGAAACAGAATTAACTAACTATTCAGCCTCTTTTGAAACACCACTTACATTTGTAACTACTAATTCAGGTACTACTTTGTGTATACAGTTGTATACTTGTAAGTAGGAAAAAGGAAGAGAGAGCAACTGGCACATATCTTATGGGTGGCAACAGGTTCTCTTATTTGAATTTACTGCTCTCTTGAATCTTCAAAGGAAAACAAAACCAGAGAGTCCTACAGATAGCTCATGAGGTAGAGCACACACTGTGACCTGGGTTCAAGCTCCCAGGACCACATGGGGGGGTACCATGCATGGCTCCAGAAGGAAATCCAATGACTAGTGGAGTAGTGCTATGGCATCTCCTTTTCTCCTATCTCTCTGACTGAAATTGAAATGGAGGAGGAAAAAAAAAATTATATATATATATATATATATATATATATATATATATATATATATATATATATATATATCGCTTCTGGGAGCAGTGGAATTATGGCCAGGCTTGGCAGGGATTGTAATTAAGGTGTTTCAAGAACCTCTGCTTAATTCCAGTTTAATCTGAAGTGTTTATTTTATGCATATCTGATAATTCTATAAATATGTTACGCTATTTGCTATGCATTTTTTATGTAGCATAATAGTTAAGTGGAAAGACTCATGCCTAAAGCTACAGAGTTCCAGGTTCAATTCTCTGTAAGCCAGAGCTGAGCAGTGTTCTTGGGGGAGTAGGGGGTCAGGGAGCTAATTGTTAACTACAATTAATATAAAATCATCTCTAAAATGATTTTTACATAGTTTTATTAAATAGTTAATAGATTGCTTGATGTTATTACTGTATTATATCTAGATATGCAGAATGTACAAAATGAAACATTTTTGTTTGAGCAGTAATTCATTTACCTGTTGTTAAATTTTATGTTTAAATGGTGATTTTTTTTTTTTTCCTTCCCTCTAAAATTTTAGTGGGTGGTGTTAATTTTAGTGGGTTAGTGGCACTGGGGTACAGAGAAACTGTTGAAATTTGGATTATTTTCCAGAAAAAACGTTTGATACTAGATAAATCTGTTAAAACCAGTGAAATAGCTAGTATGTTGTAGTGGTTATTGATTAGATAAAATAGATTAATAATTTCGACTTGTTAATAGAAAATGCATTAAGTTTGTTAAAATTCCCTGAACGGTAGAGTACTCATTTGCCTTTATAATTAAGATTTGGTCATCTTTCAGATCCCTCCTATATAATCCATATCCACCCACCCTCCCCCATTTTATTAGGAAGTTGATGGTTTACAGCACAGTTGTCTACAGGTGGGCTCCATTTCCCAGCTCCACATCATGGGTGTCTGTAAAGTTCTCTTACCCCCAACCTAACATCCCAAGCCCTCCTCTACTTTTTCCCCAGAGTGCCTTACTTTGGTACAGTACCCCCACCCCAGCCCAGTTTTAAGACAGGGGGAGAGAAAGATAGACACCTACAGACCTGCTTCACCACCTGTGAAGCGACCCCCCTGCAGGTGGGGAGCCAGGGGCTCGAACCGGGATCCTTACGCCGGTCCTTGCGCTTTGTGCCAAGTGTGCTTAACCCGCTGCGCTACCGCCCGACCCCGTAAATCTGGTTTTTAAGTTGTTTTCTTTTGTGTCCTTTCGGTATTAAAGACTGAATTACAGGGCCAGATGGTGGCACACCTGGTTGAATGATCCCAGTACAATGTGCAAGGGCTCAGGTTTAAGCCCCTGGTGCTCACCTGCAGGAGGAAGGCTTCACAAGCGGTGTCACTCTTCTTCTTTCAACTCTGCTCCCCTCTCAATTTCTCTCTGTCTCCATACAATAATAAATAAATAATAGTAAAAAGACTGAATTAGGGACTGGGTGGTGGCACACCTGGTTGAGCACACATGTTGCAGTGCCTTAGGACTTGGGTTCAAGCCCTCCAGTCCCCACCTGCAGGAGGAAAGCTTCATGAGTGGTGAAACAGGTCTGCAGGTATCTCTCTCTCCCTCTCAGTCTTCCCCTTCCCTCTTGATTTCTGTCTCTGTCCAATAAATAATGGATTTTTAAAAGACTAAATTAATTAAAGGGGATTATTACTTTTAAAATTAATTTCCTCAGCCTTTTATGTCTTACTTTCCAGTAAAAGTACTTTGAGTTCTACTTAGGGTAGCTGGTTGCTTTCTTCAACATACTAATTTTGATTGAGTTAATACTGCTAAGGAATATTAACTCCTATTTATTGTTGTTGGAAAATGTGATGACTTCAAAACAGATAGTATTTAGAATTCTTTCTGCTTTAAATCTGATATTCACTTATTTTCCATTTATTCTTATATTTAATGCTCTTTTTAATTTAGTAGAAAATATTTAATGACTATGACTAATGATACTATTATCATTTTTGTGTCTTCAATTTTAGGTTTCTTACATTCCTCTGTCAATAATTCTGAAGAAACAACTTTGTTCTCAGCTAACTCTTTGGGGATGAATCTGAGAAAATGTTCCAGTAATAAAAGCAATTTTTCTGGCAATAAAATAGTATCACAGGATCTTGATAGTAAAGGAGAAAAAATTAAGAAGGAAAAACTGCACTCATATATAGCCACAGCAACTGATGTGTCAAACTTGCAGCAAAGACATTGTGCAGATAATCCAAAAAACAGAGTTTCAGATGCAGAAGAAAAGGTCCTGCCTTCAGCAAGTCACCCTGCCATGCCTCATTCAAAAGTGGAATATAAGGATGATCACTTTCAGTCCCAAGAGAGACTCTTATACGATCATGGTAGTTTCAGCACTTTAGTGCCTACTGCCATGGTTCCTCCATCAAGCCCAGCTGTGAATTTTAGAGCAAACGAATCATATAAAATATCAAAGAAACTACAGAATAAGGAACGTGAAGCTGGTGTTGAAGTTACCACAAACACTCCCATGAAAAAGAATGAAAAAAAATGTGTTTTAAATGAAAATTTTAAAAAGGCAGAACAGTTGCCACCTGAACAATACAGACCATTGTCACCGTCTGTTAAGGTACAAGTCACACAAAGTTCGAGTCTCACATTGATCCAAAATGACCAAGAAGAAACTTTAATTTCAAATGTAATTGTCAATTCAAATCCAGAAGAACTTTTCCCAGAAAGTGAAAATAGCTTTCATATAACTGGAGAAAGGAGTGTTCCTGTTCTAGAAAATATTGAAGAACTTTATGTGGCAGATCTCAGTTCTATAAAAGAACCCATTTCTGAGAATGACACCATGGTAGCATTTACAGACATAGTTAACAAACAAGAAGCCAAAGTGTTGATTACAAAAGATTTTGAGTCATCAGATGTAGTCCATGATGTAACAGAAAAGAGAAATAGTGTAAAGCAGAAGCTAAATATGACTACTAGTCAAGATTCAAAATTGGACATCTTCTTAGATACAAATGTGAACTCAGATGGAAGTAGTGAGCACATGGACAGACAGACAGGACTCTCAAATGTAATTTCAAATCACAGTTTTGGAAATGGCTTCAGAACAGCTTCTAATAAAAAAATAAAACTCTCTGAAAACAACATTAAGAAAAGTAAAATGCTCTTTAAAGATATAGAAGAACAGTATCCTCCTAACTTAGCCTGTACTGAAATTGTGAATAATTTAGGTATTCAAGAGAAACTAAGCAAACCTCATGGACTTGATTCACAGTCAACTAATACTGTATCTGGGTGTGTACAGAATGGTATTTTAGTTTCCACTAGTGAAAATACTCATGCAGTTCCTCCAATTTTATCATTAAAGCAAGATCCTAATTTAAACCATAATTTAACACCTAGCCAAAAGGCAGAAATAACTGAACTTTCTACTATATTAGAAGAATCAGGGAGTCAGTTTGAATTTACACAATTTAGAAAGCCAAGCCACACACAACGAAATAATCAGTTTGAAAAGCCTGAAAAACAGATGACTGTTGTAAATACATCTTCTGAGGAATGGAAGGATACTGGTCATCTCACAGTTAATGCCCCATCAACCAATCAGGTAAACAGCAAGAAATTAGAAAGTGCAGCTGAAGGTAAGCAGATGTTTCCTTGTTTGTTGAAGACCAGCTATAATAAAAGTCCCAATTCTAATTATTCAACCGATAAGAATAAAACGGAATTTAGAGGCTTTTATTCTGCTCTCGGCACAAAACTGAATGTTTCTACTACAGCCCTGCAAAAAGCTATGAAACTGTTCAGTGACATTGACAATATTAGTGAGGAAGCCTCTGCAGAACTAGATCCAGGCATCTTATTTTCAGATAAATATAAAGATTCTGTTGTCTCAGCATCTAAGATAGAAAATTATAATGATGAAAACTTAAATAAGCAACTTACTTTCCAAAATAGCACTGGAATGACCACAGGCATATTTGCTATAGACAATACTGACCGTTGCAAAAGAGATAAAGAAAGTGAAGATAATAAACATACTTGTGCAAGCAGAAATATTTGTAATATAGGAGAACCTGATGGCAATGACTCAAGTACAAATGATAGAGTATATATTCATAAAGGTGAAAATGACTTACCACATAGTGACCAGCACAACGCAGTTCTAAAGTTACCTAGCCTGCTTATGATGGAGGACAATACTCAAATCGAAGGTTTGTCGGACTTAACTTGTTTGGAAGTTGTGAAAGCAGAAGAAACATTTTGTGTTAATTCCTCAAATAAAGAACAGTTAACCAGTAAGATGGGACAAAACACAAAAGATCCTGGCATTTTTCATTTGTCCTTTCATACTGCAAGTGGAAAAAATATCAGAGTCTCCAAAGAGTCATTAAGTAAAGTTGTACATTTCTTTGATGAAAAATATACAGAGGAAGAGTTGAATAGCTTTTCAGAAAACATGGATGCTGATTTCATTTCTGACATAAATATGAACAAAACAGACATTTTAAGTCATGTGGAAACAGATATGGTTAAAGACAAAATATTGATAGGACATGACCCAAATAATACAAAAAATCACTTGCTGACTTTGCAGCAACAACCAGAATGTGAAAAGAGGATGATTAATGAGCCTACTATACTGGGTTTTCATACAGCTAGTGGAAAAGAAGTGAAAGTTGCAAAAGACTCTTCGGAGAAAGTAAAAAATCTTTTTGATGAAAAGAAGAAAGGTAGTACTAGTGAAATCAGTAATATCAAATGCCCAGCAGCAGCAGCAGTAGGAGAGAGAGATGACTGTAAAGAAAGGCTTGAATTAGCATGTGAGGCAGCTGGAATAACTGTCACAAAGTATAAACATGTACAGAAATCTCTAGAGGAGAAAAAAGTTATTTCTCATGAGATAAGTGATAATTTACATACACAAGCTGAGAATCTCAGAACACCAAATAATATCTCTCCAAAAGTTAAACAATGTGAGACTATAGAAATGGACACTGTAAGAAACAAATCCACTTGTTCAACTATTGAAAATTCAACAATAGCCTTTTATACAGGACATGGTAGGAAAATTTCTGTGACTCAAGTTTCCCTACTGAAAGCAAAAAAATGGCTTCACGAAGGAGAGTCGAATGATGAACCAGAAGAGGAAAATGCTGTCAACGTTACATGTTTAAAAGAATACCCTGAGAATTATGTAGGAAACCCTTTAAGTAGAAATAGTTCAAAGAGTATCTTAACTGAAAATCAACTCTCTGAAAAACAAGATTCAACGTATTTGAGTAACAGAAAAATGTATAACAGATACTTGTATCACTCAGATTTTTGTCATTCTAATGAGGCACACAGTAAATCAGAATATCTCTCGGAAAATGAAATTGGTAATTCTGACATTGAGCCAGTACTAGAGAATGTTAAAGCCAGGGAAAATAGTAGTTCTTCTGAAATAATCACTGTAAGAGAAGGAAGCACATACCCACAAACTGTAAATGAAGATATGTGTGTGCTGAAATTGAATAGCTCTTCACCATGCATAAATAAAAGTACAGCCAATCAATTGACTGTGTCTGATTTGAAAACTTTTGAGATAGGACCACCAAGTGGTAAAACAGACTTTGCTGCACATGAAACAAAAAGAGAGAGATTGACAGACAGCTGCAGTAAGGTAATTAATCAAAACATTGACAATAAACCAGGCTCTTACCAAACAAACTTTGTGGCGGATTATCATAAGGCATTGGGTGATGTCAATGATATTTCTCCTAAAGAGTGTAGTGTGCATTCACTTAAAGTTTTTGCTGACAGTCAAGACAAACAAGTTTTACAGCATAATCAAAGTATGCCTGAGCTAGAGAAAGTTCCTGAAATACCACCTTGTAAGTTTAATTTGAAAACTTATAATATGTGTAAATTTAATATGGTTAAGTTTTCTAAATCGGTCTCTTCTACCAATACTGGTGGGATTTTTAACACAGCAAGTGGAAAATCTGTGCAAGTATCAGATGCTGCATTACAAAAGGCAAGAAAGGTATTTTCTAAACCAGAAGAAGATGGTGCTGACCAGCTCCTCTCCAAAGAGTCATTGAAAAATAGTGAACATTCAGACAACCTCACAAGAGATAAAAGTACTGTGGTACATACTACCCCAAGTTCAAGATCATCTACTATCTGTGGATTTAGCACAGCAAGTGGAAAATCTGTACAAGTATCAGATGCTGCATTACAAAAGGCAAGAAAGGTATTTTCTAAACTAGAAGAAGATGGTGCTGACCAGCTCCTCTCCAAAGAGTCATTGAAAAATAATGAACATTCAGACAACCTCACAAGAGATAAAAGTACTGTGGTACATACTACCCCAAGTTCAAGATCATCTACTATCTGTGGATTTAGCACAGCAAGTGGAAAATCTGTACAAGTATCAGATGCTGCATTACAAAAGGCAAGAAAGGTATTTTCTAAACTAGAAGAAGATGGTGCTGACCAGCTCCTCTCCAAAGAGTCATTGAAAAATAATGAACATTCAGACAACCTCACAAGAGATAAAAGTACTGTGGTACATACTACCCCAAGTTCAAGATCATCTACTATCTGTGGATTTAGCACAGCAAGTGGAAAATCTGTACAAGTATCAGATGCTGCATTACAAAAGGCAAGAAAGGTATTTTCTAAACTAGAAGAAGATAGTGCTGACCAACTCCTCTCCAAAGAGTCATTGAAAAATAGTGAACATTCAGACAACCTCACAAGAGATAAAAGTACTGTGGTACATACTACCCCAAATTCAAAATCATCTACTATCTGTGGATTTAGCACAGCAAGTGGAAAGCAAGTTTCAATTTCCAAAAGTGCCTTAAACAAAGTTAAGGGAATGTTAGAGGAATTTGATTTAATCGGAGCTGAATGTAGTCTTCGTCATTCACCTACATCTGGACAAGATATATTAAAAATATCTCTTTCTTGTAATGATAAGAGTACCCCAGAACACTCTGTCAACTCTAAAACAGAAAAAGCCTGCAATAAGGAATTTAAATTATCAAGTAACTGTAACATTAGAAGTGATTCTTCAGAAGATACTCACTTTACTGATGTTTCTCCATATCTCTCTCCATTTAAACAAGACAAACAGCAATTGGAATTAGGAACCACCATATCAGTTATTGAGAAAAATAGTCATCCTTTGGAGAAAGAGCAAGCTTTACCTCAAAACACAAAAATAGAGCTTAGTAAAACTGAAACTTACCTGCCCCAAAAAGCAAATACAGAAGTTTGTTCTGCTTACTCTAAAGATCCAGAGAACTATTTTGAAACAGAGGCAGTGGAGATTGCCAAAGCTTTTATGGAAGATGGTGAGCTGACAGACTCTGAACTGCTAAGTCATGATAAACACTCTTCTTTTACTTGCAACGAACACGAAGAAGCAGGTACTCAAAATTCAGGATCTGGTAAAAGAAAAAGAGATGCACTTGTCTCAGTTGGTGAGTTTTGGTTTTTGTTGTTTTGGTTTTTTCCTTCTGGTTTGCCAGTCATTTTTTACGCTAAGTCTTTTAACAGTCTTGATATTCCAGCATATAGTGATTAATTTAAGTATTTTCTTTTTAGACTTTATGTACTTGGGAGTGAGAGGAAGAGTCTACAATCTGTGTATTTGAGTACGCTTTCAATCATGTATGATTTCACTGCTCCCAAGCTGACTTGAAAAGAAAGACACAGTACTGGATGGAGCTTTCCCCCTGTGCTGTGACACCCAAGTGGTGTAATGGCACTGGAACGTGGATAGTGATACGGTGATTTGTATTCACTCACACACACACACACACACACACATATATGAAACTATCTTCCTAAAATTTTATGCTATAAACCAAAGTTTTAAAAAAAAGTTCCATTATCTAAATTACACTTCATGTATTCTACAAATTAATTATCAGTAAGAAAGCATCAAAAAGGATGTAAATGTGATGACATATCTCAGTATAACTTTAGAATGTCTAACTTGAATTATGATCTAATCTTATATTCAGCTTTATAGACTTTTTAGATAGGAAGTACTCCACTAAAATTGTAGTGTGACTTGGTAATTAAAATTACAAGGTTCAAGCCCCTGGTCCCCACCTGCAGGGGGAAAGCTTCATGAATGGTGACGAAGGGCTACAGGTGTCTCTCTAGCTCTCTCCCTATCTCCCCCTTCCTCTCAATTTCTGCCTATCTCTATCCAATAAATAAAGATAATTAAAAAAATTTTTTTTTAATATTTGAACAATACAAAGTGAAATCTCTGTGGGTTGTACTCTACCAAAAGATCCAGGAACTCAGAAGGGGGAAGTTGGGGAACTTAAGACCCTGTGGTGGAAGAGGATAACTTCTCTAGTAGAGGGTAAGATGTACTGACTTCTTAAGGAAATGTGCAAATGTGCCCTCATGACAGCACGAGTCCTATGAATCAACATTCCCGCCATACAGTGGTGCTGAAGTTGGGGGAAAAGGTTCAATTGGAAATTTGTATTTGTCCTTATTGATATCAAGCCCAAAATTTCATCATGTCAGTTTATTAAAAAGTAGCTTGACTGTAGGATCTGGTAACATTTGTTTATTCCTAGACTGTTATGTAGAGGTATTTTAAATGATAAAATAAACAGTGGAAAATAGATTGATACTGAAATGAATTTTCTCATTTAAAATAACAGTAGTTATTAAGTTAAAAGAATGGGTATGGTACGATAAGGCCAGTAAGATAGCCTCTCCTGGGAGGGTGCCAACTTTGCCAGGCATATTATCCAAGTTCACACCTGCCCCCATCGCACTGAAGCTTTTGTGCTGCGGTCTATTACTGTCTCCCTCTGTCTCTATCTGAAAAAAATTGTCCTGGAACAGTGAAGCTCAGGTAAGGACAAATTGAAAATTAAATGCAAATTCTAATTGTGTGGTTTTCGTTTGTTTTTTTTGTTTTGTTTTTGTTTTTGTTTTTTGCTTAACACTGTAAGAGTCAATAAAAAATTAACTAAATGGTGGGGGAGATAACATATAGTTATGGAAAAGTCTCCATCCAAGGCTCCGAGCTCTCAGGTTTAGTTCCCGTACCACCATAAGTCAGAGCTGAACAGTGCTCTGGTAAAATTAAATAAGAAAAGGGCCTGGGGAGATAGCTTAGTGGATATGCAAAATAGCTTTAGTGCTGAGGCACCAAAGAAATAAAAGTTAATACAAAAAGGAAATATATGCTTTTGAAAAATAAAAATGATTTTATTTGCTTTTAAAATCTGTGTGGAAATTTTTTTTTAGGAGAACCCCCAATCAAAAGAAACTTGTTAAATGAATTTGATAGGATAATAGAAAATGAAAGGAAATCCTTAAAGGCTTCAAAAAGCACTCCACAGGGTAAGACATGCTTCTTATCCCTTTCTTTTCTTTATATGTGCTGAAATACTTTTTCTTAGTTCTTTTGGGTATATAAATAATTGAACAAGATTTTGCATAGTGCTTTTTTTTTGCTTGCCATTTTATTTGTGACTAATACATTATAAGATTATAAGATTACAGTGTACAGTTACATACTGTACCCACCACCAAAGTTCTATGCCCTACCCTCCCAAAGATCTCACAAAGTCTTAGAGACAGTTTGTTTACTTTTGAGGTTTTTTTGTTTTGTTTTGTACGTACATGTGTTTCAGTTCTCTAGATTCCACATATTAGTGAAACCAGCTGGTAGTTGTCTCATAATTTTGCTAAGAATAATTGCCTCCAGGTTTGCATTGGTGTTTTCTTTTATCTACCTATATTTTTTTATCTTGTTATTGGAATATTAATGGTTTACAGTCAGTTGGATAAAATTCCCCATCTCACCATACTAGACTGCAAAACTCTCCAGAGCTTCTCCCCCTCCTTCTCTATTCTCCTCCTTTGTCTTCTTTTATTTTTTTTCCTGCCTCCACGGTTATTGCCAGGGCTCAGTGCCTGCACCACAAATCCACTGCTCCTGGAGACCATTTTTCCCCTTTTGTTGCCCTAGTTGTTTTATCATTGTTGTGGTTATTATTATTGTTGTTGTTGCTGCTGTTGTTGGCTAGGACAGAGAGAAATGGAGAGAGGAGGGGAAGACAGAGGGGAAGAGAAAGATACCTGCAGATCTGCTTCACTGCCTGTGAAGTGACTCCCCTGCAGGTGGGGAGCCTGGGACCTGGATCCTTACACGGGTGGGTCTGCACTACCGCCCGACTCCCTCTCCTCTCTTTTCTTCCCCAGAGTCCTTTGCATAGTGTTTCCTTAAACTTGTATTGTACCTATTTTGTAACTGGGAACCATAAAGAAATTATGTTTTTAATAGGACATCTGTAAAAAAATTAAGGGCTTAATTTAAATTTTAATCCTTTAAACCCCACTTTCTGGAAAAAAGTGAAAGGAAAAAACCCACAAAGCCTGTGCTGCACTCCTACCCTACTCCAGTCCTCCCAAACCTACTCTTCCTATTGTCTTTTCTTCTCCTTGTTATTCTGCCAGTTAACCTCATTGAAACATTTATTTATTTAGTTACTCTTGTTTCTTCTTCCTCTGCATTCAACCCATTAAGTTCTGTAGTTTTACCTTCAAAGTATATTGTGAATCAGAATGTTTCTTTTTGGGGCAGGGGTAGATAGCATAATAGTAATACAAAGAGTCTCTCATGCTTGAGGCTCCAAAGTCCCAAATTCTATCTCCCACACCGCCATAAACCAGAGCTGAACAGTGCTCTGGTTAAATAAAAAAAAAAAAAGTCTCTTTTTTTTTCACCTCTACATCACCTTCATCCTAACTTCTACCATAGCTTCTTTTTCTTTAAAATATTTATTATTTATTCTCTTTTGTTGTGCTTGTTGTTTTATTGTTGTAGTTATTATTGTTGTTGATGTCGTTGTTCGATAGGGCAGAGAGAAATGGAGAGAGGCAGGGAAGACAGAGGGGGAGAGAAAGACACCTGCAGACCTGCTTCACTGCCTGTGTAGTGACTCCCTTGCAGGTGGGGAGCCAGGGGCTCGAACCTGGATCCTTCTGCCAGTCCTTGCACTTTGCGCTACGTGCACTTAACCCGCTGAGCTACTGCCCTACTCCCAAAATTTAATTCTTTTATATGTGATTACCAACATGATAATTAGGCTAGATTCATTTCTTTTCATTTATTTCTCCTTTTGTTGCCCTTGTTGTTTTTTATTGTTGTTGTAGTTATTATTGGTGTTGTTATTGATGCCATTGTTGTTAGATTGGACAGAGAGAAATGGAGAGAGATGGGGAAGACAGAAGGGGAAAGAAAGATAGACACCTGCAGACCTGCTTCACCACTTGTGTATCAACTCCCCTGCAGGTGGGGAACCGGGGGCTTGAACTGGGATCCTTACTCCGGTCCTTGTGCTTTGCGCCACCTGCGCTACCCCCGACTCCCACTATAAATCATTTTAATGATTTCTAGTTTATGCTTTTTCTTTTTGGTAAAAATAAGAAAATGTACTCATTAGCCTTATTCTTACTTAAAAATTTGTAGCAAATGCACTGTTTTATACCTTTTTATTGTTTACTTAGGAATTTAAAGTTCATTTCTTAATGTTTTTTAGAGATCTTTATTAATTTGTATAGTAATTTATATGACTATATCAATATATTTTAGTTTATTTATCCAATCTGCTAGTAGATTAATTGAATGTTAAATAAACACAAGTTACATACTGAGAATAAGTAATTCCAAAACTTTGCCTTCTCCACCTCCATAAGACTAAATCTTAAATTTGATATTGCACTGACAGCTGGCATCTTTGAGTTATTATAACACCAGCTGGCTAGCTCTGTACTGATAATTTTCTAGATGTTTGTACTCTGAGTTACTATAAATTTGTAAATCAGATTTTTTGACTACTTAAAATTCATTATGTGCCTTGAAAGTGCGAGTCTATAATTGTCTCAATTTTTGTGTACATGTTTACAATAATGTGTGATAAGCACAGGAAAGAAAGTCTCCCATTATACTTCTCATTAGTATGAGCGTAAAATAGTTTTTCATTAATACATAATGTGAATCCCTTTTTAGGCACAATGCACGATAGAAGAGTGTTTACACATCGAGTTTCTTTAGAGCCCGTTACCTGTGGGCCCCATTGGTAAGCATGCCTACATTGTTTGTTCAGTTTTATTAGCACAGTATAGGAAATGTGTTGTTGTTTTTTTTAATCATTACTTCTAAAAATATGACACAAATGTGCAGTTAAAAGTAATACTTTTGGGGCAGGAGTAGATAGCATAATGGTTATATAAAGAGACTCCCATATGTGAGACTCCAAAGTCCCAGGTTCAGTCCCCCATTCCACCATAAGCCAGAGATGAGCAGTGCTCTGATTAAGAAAAAGTAATTCTTCTCTTCTTGAAAGACTGAATGAAGATAAAAATAAGTGTACTTTGGTAGCACTTTATAGTATTTTTTATTGTTGCCTCATTTTTTATTTCATGACTACTTTGCTTTTTTTAAAGTTTTAATTTATTTTTTTATACTTTTTTAAATTATCCTTATTTATTGGATAGAGATAGCCAGAAATTGAGAGGACGGGGGAGATAGAGAGGGAGAGAGGCAGAGAGACACCTGCAGCCCTGCTTCATCATTTGGGAAGCTTTCCCCCTACAGGTGGGGACCAGGGGCTTGAACCCAGATCCTTGCACATTGTAACATATGTGCTCAACCAGGTGCACCACCACCCATAAATACTTTGTAAAGAAGTAACTTTATGCCAGTTTTATGGATGGTGTGCTAAAGTTGAAAGGAATAAGGAAGTCAC
This sequence comes from Erinaceus europaeus, assembly GCF_950295315.1. Classification (NCBI taxonomy): domain Eukaryota; kingdom Metazoa; phylum Chordata; class Mammalia; order Eulipotyphla; family Erinaceidae; genus Erinaceus; species Erinaceus europaeus. Next base: position 116,141,360 of record NC_080166.1, on the reverse strand, counting down.
TGAAAATTAACAAAATGGTGACATTTTTTAAAATGTCCTTTAATTCTCTTCCCTCCTAAAACCTTACTAAATTTACTAGAGTTCCTTTTATTATATACACCTGCCAGGACAATGACCAGAGATACAAACAACAAAATTATGGAGGCTAAAACCATAAATGATTTCACAAGTCAAAGCTAAAGCTCCACATAAGAACAAACTATTCTGATCCCGGTGCTTACATAAGACAGAATGGTATCGTCTTTCAGTAGTGGGGGCATAGGCATCAAGGAAGTGAAAATAACTAAATTGCCTGTTTCATACAGCTAGGGAAGCAGTGGCTCAGTGGTAGAACATAGGACACATAGGCATAAGGTCCCAGGTTGGTCCCCCAGCATTGAATATGGCAAAAGATTCTCTAGTTGCATGCTTTCTCTCTCTCTTAATAAATAAATAGGGGGGCTGGGTGATGGCACAGCGGGTTAAGCACACATGGCACGAAGTACAAGGACCAGCACAAGGATCCGGGTTGGAGACCTGGGCTCCCCAACTGCAGGGAGGTTGCTTCATAAGCGATGAAGCAGTTCTGCAGGTGTCTATGTTTCTTTTCCCCTCTCTGTCTTCCCCTCCTCTCTCGATTTTTCTCTGTCCTGTGCAACTGCTACAATACAATAACAACAGCAACAAAAAAATGGAAGAAATGTCTGCCAGGAGCAGTGGATTCATAGTGCAGGCACTGAGCCCCAGAGATAATCCTGGAGGCAATGATGATGATGATAATAATAATAATAACAATAATAAATATACCTTTAAAATAAGTAATAATTTACTTATTTCAGGAGGTTGCCATGAATGATAAGGTAATAAATAGTATTATACTGAGAAAGAGTAAGCCTGGGGCCAGGTGGCGGCACGTTACCATATACTAGGACCCAGATTCAAGCCCATAGGCCCCACCTACCAGAGGGAAGTTTCACAAGTAGTCGGATCTCTCTTTCTCTGTCCCTCAACCTCCCCTCCCTTTCTCAACTTCTCTCAGTCTGATCAAATAAAATAAATATTTGGTGTTGGTCCACTTGTTTGTTTAATTACCACCAGGGTTATTGCTGGAGCTTGTTGCCTACACAACATTTTTTTTAATGTTTTGGATAGAGACGTAAATTGAGAAGGGGAGGGAGATAGAGAAGTAGAGAGACATAGGGAACACCTGCTTTACTTGCTTCAGCACTTGTGAAGCCTCCCCTGGCAGTGGGGGTTGGGGTCTCAAACCTAGGTTCTTGTGCATGAACCTTTCGCTTAACCAGGCATGCTACTGCCCGGCCCCTCTATTTAAAGTTAAAAAAGAAAAGGAGTAAGTCTGATGATGAAATGAAAGGAGCACTAAGGGGGAAAAAAAAAATATATATATATATATATATATATGTAGATATAGATATATGTTAGAAAGAGAAAGGCATCAGGTAACCATAATCAAAAGAATTGGACACATTAGTAAAAGGATTTAGGATTACAGGTGAAGATGTTAGCCATGAGAAAAGGACAGATTATTTCTCAGTGAAGCAGGTTAAGTGCAGAGAGTGCAGTGGATAAGGCATTGGGACTCTCCAGCCTGAAGTCCACATATGCCAGGGTGATGCTCTGGTTCTTTGTCTCTCTCCCTCTCTTTGATTAATAAAATAAATCTAAAATTAGATAAAATAATGGTAGGGCGAGGCAGTGGCACACTTGGTTTTTAGCACTCACATTACAGTGCACAAAGACCCAGGTTCAAGTCCCTGATCCTCACCCTCAGGGGGAAGCTTCCTGAGTGGTGAATCAGCGCTGCAGGTGTCTCTCTCCCTCTCTACTCCCTCTCCCCTCTCAATTTCTCTCTGTCTTGATCCAATAATAAATAAATATTTATATAGGGGGTTGGGTGGTGGCACAGCACATTAAGCACACACCGCATGAAGCACAAGGACCAGCTCAAGGATCCCACCCAGTTTGAGCCCTCAGCTCCCCACCTGAAGGGGTGTTGCTTTACAAGCAGTGAAGCAGGTCTGCAGGTGTCTGTCTTTCTCTCCCCCTCTCTGTCATCCCCTCCTCTCTCCATTTCTCTCTGTCCTGTCCAACAACAGCAATAACAATAACAAGGGCAACAAAAATGGAAAAAATGTCCTGCAGGAGCAGTGGATTCATGGTGCAGGCACTGAGCCCAGCAAGAACCCTGGAGGCAAATACATATATATATTATATTATATTAATTTATTATACATAATATATTTATAAATATATATTTTAATTATATATAATTTAAAAAATAATAATATAATGGTTATGCAAGGAGACTCTCATGCTTGAGGCTCCCAAGTTCAATCCTCTCCCCACACCCCATTAGCCAGAACTGAGCAATGCTCTGGTAGAATAAATAAATAATATATAAAATTAAAAAAATAAAAAAGGATGTAAGGAGTTCTGTTATGGAACTGGCAGAAACAAACAGAATCCATGCTTAACAGACTCTTTTGTTACATGAAATAGTTAATTAAAAAATCAAAGACTAGGGAGTCACGGGCAGTAGTGCAGCAGGTTAAGCACACATGGCACAAAACTTAAGGACTGGAGTAAGGATCCCGGTTCCAGCCCCTGGCTCCCCACCTGCAGGGGAGTCGATTCACAAGTGGTGAAGCAGGTCTGTAGGTGTCTATCTTTCTCTCCCTCTCTCTGTCTTCCCCTCCTCTCTCCATTTCTCTCTGTTCTATCCAACAATGATGACATCAATAACTACAACAATAAAACAAGGGCAACAAAAGGGAATAAATAAATAAATAAATAAATAATTTAAAAAATTTTTTAATATCAAAGCCTGGGAGTCACTGTGAGAAATAGTTACAGACTTGAAAAGTATGGTATTGTGGAGCTGGGCAGTGCTGCATACAGTTGAGCACACATACTACTCTGAATAAGGATTCAGGTTCAATCCCCTGTCACCACTGGCTGGTGGGAAGTTTCACAAGCAGTTAAGCAGTGCTATAGGTATCTCTCTTTCTATCTCCCCCCACCCTCTTAGTTTCTTTCTGTCCTATCCAAAAAAAAAAAAAAAAAAAATGGAAGGAGGAGAAAAGTATGGTATTATTTTAGAATGACAACCATAATGAATTAAAAAACAGTTACCGGGAGTCGGGCTGTAGTACAATGGGCTAAGCTCAGGTGGCGCAAAGCACAAAGACCGGCATAAGGATCCCGGTTCGAACCCCGGCTCCCCACCTGCAGGGGAGTCGCTTCACAGGCGGTGAAGCAGGTCTGCAGGTGTCTATCTTTCTCTCCTCCTCTCTGTCTTCCCCTCCCTCTCTCCATTTCTCGCTGTCCTATCCAACAACAATAATAACTACAACAATAAAACAACAAGGGCAACAAAAGGGAAAAGATAAATAAAACGAATATAAAAAAAAAATTAAAAAAAGAAAAAAACAGTTACCAAATAGGGTTGCCATGTAGAAATTTTTAAGGGACTACAAAGGATGCATGTTCCAAAACATATTTTACATTTGTACACTTACTGGTAAATAATTAAACAAATGTTTTCTCCACATTGTAGCACACCTAAGGAACGGCAAGAAAAACAGAGTCCAAATTTCACTGCACCTACTCAAGAATTTCCATCTAAATCTCATTTTTGTGAGCTTCTGACCGTGGAAAAATCCTCAAGCAATTTAGGAATTTCAGAGCAGCCATTTCATAATGCTCCTGCAAGAAATGAAAGGAGGCATTCGATTACTACAAGCAAACTGATGAAAGTCTTTGTCCCACCTTTTAAAACTAAAGCTCATTTTCACAGAACTGAAGAGAGTGATTTGGAGGAAAACAAAAATGAACCAAAAAGCACAAATGAACATCGATCTGGTGATAGTGAAAATAATATTAATGAAAGTGAAATTCATCAGTTGAACAAAAATGACTCCAGTCAAACAACAACTTTGATTTTCACAAAGTGTGAAGAGCCATTAGGTATCATATTAAAAACCGACAGACACTATTTTGTCGTTTAGTTAGCGTTTTCTAATATTAAGTAACATTTTAAGGGTCTTCCCTTTTTGTAGTGATTAACTCTTACAAAATATTTTTTTATATTTTATTTATTTATTAGAGATAGAAATCTAAGGGAAAGTTGGAGAGAATGAGAGACAGAGACAGAGAGACCTGCAGCACGGCCTCACTGCTTGAGAAGCTTTTCCCCTGCAGATGGGGACCAAGGTCTTGAACCTGGTCTTCGCACATTGTAATATATGCACTCAGCCAGGTGCGCCTTGGCCCAGCTCCTCTACAATTTTTTCCTTTTTTTTTTTTCCAGGGGGTTAATGCTTTATAGTGGATTCATTCACATATGTATACAATTTCATTATGTTCCCTCTCCCCCAACCCCCTCACTTTCCAGAGTCCTTTGCTTTGGTGCAATATACCATATCTAGTCCATGTTTCACTTTGTGCTCCCCCCGTCTCTCCTTTATTAAATCCCGATAATAAGTGAGATCAACAAAAATATTTTTTTGATGCTTTACATTTTTTTAAATTCAAAGTTCAGGGTTAAATTATCCTAAAGTTTCCTTCAGATAATTAATGTGCACTTTGTTAATTTTCAAAAAGAAAAAAAGCATTCAACCAGTCTTGGACTTGTGTTACATTAACTATTTTTTAATTGAGCTATTAATTTTCTTCCAACTTTTAAATAAAAAAAATTACTTCTATTATAAGTTGGAACTTTTCATCTTTAAACTAGTACAAACTTCTATACACTTTTTTATAAAATGAGTTGTATTTTTTTCAATTTTATTTTTACTAACTATTTACTCTTTAATAGATTTAATTACAGCCCTTGAGAATGCCAGAGATATGCAGGATATACGGATTAAGGAGAAACAAAAGCAGCATATTTACCCACAGCCAGGCAGTCTGTATCTTACAAAAACATCCACTATGCCTAGAATCTCTCTGAAAACAGCTGTAGGAGGCCAAGTTCCCTCTGTGCATTCCCATAAACAGGTACACTTTTTAACAAATTTTTATAGCAAAGTGTAATTTTATTAGCTATGAATGTGCAGATAGATGAATGAAATCTTGCTTCCTTTTTTTAAAGGACTTTCTTTTTAAAAAATTTTTTTTAATATTTATTTATTTATTCCCTTTTGTTGCCCTTGTTTTATTATTGTTGTTATTGATGTCCTTGTTGGATAGGACAAAGAGAAATCTCAAGAGTGGAGGGGAAGACAGGGAGAGAAAGATAGACACCTGCAGACCTGCTTCACCACTTGTGAAGCAAAGCCCCTGCAGGTGGGGAGCCGAGAACACCAACCAGGATCCTTATGCCGGTCCTTGTGCTGGTCCTTGCACTTCATTCCACATGCGCTTAACCCACAGCGCTACCACCCGACTCCCGAAATCTTGCTTCCTAATCAGGTTTTTCTTCTGTTCTTGCCTTATCCTACCAAAGTAATCTCCTTTAAAATGACTATTTATCCTCCTCCTCCAAAGCTTACTCATTTACTATTATAAGTATCTTCAGCTAGCTATTAGAGGAATATTTAGAAGTTTCAGAGTAGCCATTTTGTAGAGCTCCTGCCACAAAAAAATGAGACATTTGATTGCCACAGGCAAATTGATTTAGAAGAAATACACCATAGGTGCTAGAGGAGATATCTAAAGTGTGAGTAGCTCATAACCCTGAACTTGCTAAGAGCTATTCCTTTGCATTTTCAAAAGAGGATTCTTCTTAAGCTACTAGTCTCTATTTAGAACTCTAAGTGATGGTGGCAGCCCAGTATGTTAATTAGTGGATAAAGTTTTGGACTCTTAAGCAGGATGTCCTGAGTTTAATCCTCAGCATTGCCACATGCCAGAGTGATGCCCTGGTTCTACCTTCTCTCTCTCTTTCTGCCTCCCCCCCCCTTTATATTAACAAAAGAAATAAATCTTACAAAATAGAGTATTTTTGGCAGTGGAGAAGTGAAAATAATATTGATATTACTAATAGATGTTTGTTAAGAATTTTCTGTGTGGTTGGCATTCTCCAGAAATCTATGCTTATATTAGTTAATGTCCGATTTAATCTTCATAAACACCTAAAAGAAGGACACCATTATTTTGCCCATGAGAAGAATGAAGTACAGAGTGAAGTACCGCAGAGCCACGTAATAAGTGAAAGACCCACAATTACAGCACAAGGAAACTGACTAGAGAGTAAGGTTAAACAGCAGAAAATATACTTGGAGGGGTCATACTTGGATAAAAGTAGCACCTTGGAGGAAGAGTAGACCAGCAGAAATATGACCACTTTAAGTCAGATTCCTTAAAATACATAAACATTTCACTGTTTTTCTTATGATCTCTAAACCTGTTTCTTAAAACATTGATTTCCCCACAACAGTCTATGGCAGGTAGAGTAGGAAGCATGGTACACAAGGGGAAGTAAAAAGGTGCATCAGGGGGCCATGTGGTGGTGCACATATCACCATGTGCAAGGTCCTGGGTTCAAGCCCCCACTCCCCACCTGCAGGGGCCATGCTTCATGATGGTGACTTAGGTCTACAGGTGTCTGTCTGTCTCCCTTTCCCTCTCAGTTTCTTTCTTTCCTGTCAAATAAAAATAGAATGGAAAAAATGGCCACCCAAAGTGATGGGTTCATAGTGCTGGCACCAAGATGCCTGGGGTTGTTTATGTTATTTAAAATTTTAACTTTAGGAAATAAGTTAAATGTTTTATATGAATGCTTTAATGTTTAAATAAGATTTTTTGGTAGATTCAGTTTTGACGTGTTATAATTGCTTTTTATTTTATATTTTGTCACTTACATTTTTCAATTTTATTTTGTGCAGCTTTATATGTTTGGCATTTCTAAACATTGCATAAAAATTAACAGCAAAAATGCAGAGTCTTTTCAGTTTCACATTCAAGATTATTTTGGAAAGGAATGTTTATGGGCTGGACAGGGGATACAGTTGGCTGATGGAGGGTATCTTATACCCTCTAATGATGGAAAGGCTGGAAAAGAAGAATTTTATAGGTAAATCTACTTTAAGTAAGAATATTGTGTTAGCTCTGGAGTGGGAATTGTGTGGAATTGTACCCCCTCTTATCCTATAGTCTTGTCAATATTTCCATTTTATAAATAATTTTTTAAAACATTGTATTAATCTTTATATAATATCCTGTCATTCTTCTCTTCCCTCATAACTCCCTCTTTTCTTTCTGTAATTCTCTTGGACTTAAAAAGATGTCTAGAAATCAAATTTTTATGCATTGAATCCATTCTGGGGCATCATATCAAATAATATTCTTTAGAAATATTTTGAAAAATAAATTATGACTTAGGTTGGTTTTTACTAAATTAGTTCACCTTAAATGGGAACTTTTATGCATTTTCAAAGTAAGATATGTAAGAAAAGCTTAAGTTTGAGTTGAACACACACAGATAAGTCTTCTGTATCTCATATTGTCTCTAACATTATACAATTTAAAGTTTTTGCTGTCAACGATGTATTACCACACAGTGATGGGTGATGGCAAAAAATGGTCCTCTCTCCAAGACTTTTTTTTTTAACCTATATACTTTCCAAAATTTATAATTTTGGGGTAAGTAGTAAAACATTTTCCTTAATTATTTTTAATGTTTAAAGTATTTGAGATAAACATTATTTACATCTTGCATTTCTTTCACATAATAAATATTTGCTATCAAATCTAACTGGAAAGTTTGGGAAAGCAGTTGTTTTTTTTTTTTTTTTTTTGGTAGTCAGTAGGTTGCACAGCCTAGACCATAATATAGAGGCTAAAGATGATTACCATATAATCATGTGGCATAATTCTTCATTAAGGTTTGAAAGTTGAAGCTCTTCAGAGTTGGGTTTGAGTACCTGAGTGCCTACCTATTATGTGCCAGGCACTAGTCTGTATAATAGGGAAAAAGAAACAAAAGGAGAATTTCTGCCTTTATAAATCATGCATTCTAGTGGTGGGATCCGGAATGTAGAAATGAAATGATGTTGGGAGGGTTGTTTGTTTGCTTTGCATTTGCTTCCAAGGTTATCACAGGGGCTTGGTACCAGCACTATAACTCTGTTGCTCCTGGTGGTGGCGGCCATTTTTTCCATTTTATTGGATAGGACAGAGAAAGGAGAGGAGATAGAGAGGGAGAGCTACAGAGAGACACCTGCAGACCTACTTCACCGCTTGTGAAGTTTCCCTCCTGCAGGTGCAGAGCCCGGGGCTTGAACAGATCTTTGCACAGGTCCTTGTGCTTAGTGCTTTGTGCACTTAGCTGGATGTACCGCCACCTGGCCCCTGAAATGAAATGTTTTTAAAGAAATAAGTGAATTATATAGTATACTGAAGGTGATAAATATGAGAATAATTGGAGTTGTAGAGGTTAGAAAAAGTTGCAGTTTTTTAATAGAATGTCAAAAGACCTCACTAAGTCATTGACATTTTTTGTTTGTTTGTTTCTTAACTCCAGTATCACCTCATTGAGGGAATGTTGATTTACAAGGATTGCTGTTGTCAGGTATATTTCCACATTTCCCATGATACGGTCACTACCATCTCAACCTCCAAGGAGGTCAAGAGATTAAACATTCTAGACTGAGGAGGAAGGAGTATGAGAGCATGCTTACTTGACAAACAGAAAGGAAATTTATGTAGCTATAGCAGGAGCAGTATGAGAGAAGAGCAGCAGAGAAAGTAGAGAGAACTTTGACTTTTACTCATTCTTATTCTGTATAAACCACTAGAATTTTTTTAATGTTTTATTTACTTATTATTGTATATAAACAGAGAAATTGAGAGGGGAAGATAGGGAGAGAGACAGACACCTGCAGCCCTGCTTCACCACTTGTGAAGCTTTCCCTTTGCAGGTGGGGACCGGAGGCTTGAACCGGGATCCGTGTGCACTTAACCAAGTGCGCCACCACCTGGCCTCACCACTAGAATTTTTAAAGCATAAGGGAACTTGAAAGTATGTCTCTTGCCTGCTTTGCTGAGATTAAATGTAGGACAAGAATGGAAGCAGAGAGTATGATTAGGAAGCTACTATAATAATCCCTGTGAGAATCGTCTGCGTGAACCAAGGAGTTGGCAGTGAAGTTGCAAAGAGACTCTCATGCCTAAACTGCTTACCTAGTGTAGTGGCTCTGCTGAAAGGCCTTCGTACCTGAGGCGGATGAGTTCAACTTCAAACTCCAGTCTCACTAGAAACCAGAGGTAAACCCCTCTGGTTAAAAAAAAAAAAAAAACTTTAAGGACCAGGTGGTGGTGTAACAGGTTAGGCAAACATAGTACAAAACACAAGGACCAGCTCAAAGATCCCAGTTGAGCCCCCAGCTCCCCACCTGCAGGGTATTGCTTCACCAATGATGAAGCAGGTCGGCAGGTGTCTCTATCTTTCTCTCCCCTCTCAATTTCTCTCTGTCCTATCCAATGGAAAAAAAAAAAAAAAGCAGTGGCCTCTAGGAGCAGTGGATTCGTAGTGCAGGCACCACGCCCCAGCAATAACTCTGGAGGCAAAAAATTAGAGAGACACTGACTCATGTTTGAGGCTCCAAAGTCCCAGTTTCAATCCCCCCACACCACTGTAGCCAGAGCTGATCAGTGCCCTGGTAAAAAAAATAATAATAGTAATTAATTAAATGATTTTAAATTAAGCCTTTTATATACTAGCTAAAATAATTGTCAACTGTTACGTTCACTGGGATTTTTGTTATATAATGTAATGATATTACCGAGTTTACATTAACTTGGGAATTTACTGAATGATCTTGTAAAATGTAATTTTATGCAAAAATAGTAGTGCTTATTGAATTCAGTTTCATTTTGTGTGTATGTGGGTTTTTTTTCTATCTTTATTTGCTCAGGGCTCTGTGTGACACTCCTGGTGTGAATCCAAACCTTATCTCAAGACTTTGGGTCTATAACCACTACAGATGGATTATATGGAAACTGGCAGCTCTGGAATTTGCATTTCCTAAGGAGTTTGCTAATAGATGCCTGACCCCAGAAAGAGTGCTTCTTCAGCTAAAATATAGGCAAGTTTAAAAGATTATATTATGTACTCATATGCCACAATGTGAATCAGATTTCTCTGCAGTCATAGAGGTACATAAGCCATGTTGGTGAGTTCTGCCATCCCTTACTATCATTCATATTGAATAGACTAAGTTCTCTTCCCTTTTCAGCTGCCTGCATCTAACCCCTGAACTTCTGGGAGTCTGAGGAGACTATGTATTATAAGTTTGATTCACTATTTGAAGATTGATGGTTCTTTGGTTCTTTTTATTTTAATATTTGATCCACATTTTAGCAATTTAGAATATTATTAGTTACCAAATTTTAAATTCTTTTCTATATCAGTATTTCTTGAAGACATTTTATGTTTATTCTTAATTATTCATTCAGTGACTTGTTTTACAATAAAATAACAGACAATACCTAAATATATGTTTTAATTTTTAGATACGATGTGGAAATTGATAAAAGCAGAAGATCAGCTATAAGAAAGATAATGGAAAGGGATGACACAGCTGCAAAAACACTTGTTCTCTGTGTTTCCCAAATAATTTCATCAAGCACAAATATATCTGAAACTTCCAGCAGTAAAACTAGTAGCATAGGTGCAAAAAACGTGACCACTATTGAACTTACAGATGGATGGTATGCTATTAAGGCACAGTTAGATCTTCCACTCTTAGCTCTCATAAAGAACGGAAGACTGACTGTAGGTCAGAAGATTATTGTTCATGGAGCGGAATTGGTGGGCTCTCCAGATGCCTGTACACCTCTTGAAGCCCCAGACTCTCTTATGTTAAAGGTAAACTAAATGAAATCAGATTCTCGGGAAAAATCATCTGTTAATTCAACTAAGTTCTATAAAGGTGTTACATTAATTTATTTTAATTTATACCTATTAAGGATTCTACATTTCTAGAAAATTTAAAGATTGATATCTTTAGTATGTGATAGATTGCTAGGACAACTCTCTTTTGTGTGTGTGTGTGTGTGTGTGTGTGTGTGTGTGTGTGTGTGTGTGTGTGTGTGTGTGTGTAGTCCATGAGGGATAATTCATTGATGTAAAAGAATAAGAGTAGGGTGTCAGGCTGTAGTGCAACGGGTTAAACGCACAAGGCATGAAACTCTAGGACCAGCGAAAGGATCCTGGTTCTAGCCCCCGCCTTCCCACCTGCAGGGGAAGTCGATTCACAAGTGGTGAAGCAGGTCTTTCTCTCCCCCTCTGTCTTCCCCTCCTTTCTCCATTTCTCTCTGTCCTATCTGGCAACAACATCAGTAACAACAACAATAATAATAACCATAAAAAAAAAAAAGAATAAGAGTAAAGGGACCAAGGAGATGGCTCAGTTGAAGTCATGGCTTGCGTGCACAGGGCCCTGAGTCGGGTCCTTAGTACCATGTTAAAAACAAATGAGGGTGGGGGAGATAGCACAGTGGTTGTGTTGGACTTTCAGTGTTTTGGCCCCTCTGATTCTCTTTATCTCAAAAACTAAAAGACAGGAATAAATTTGCATATTGGGTTTTGGTTTTTTTGTTCACTTGCTTGCTTTATTTTATTTTGCCGATCCAGAGCCTCACACCTGTACAATTTATTTGCTTCCCAAGAGAGCTCTGGTGCCGGAGAGTCAGACCTGCATACATGCATGGCATGGAGCTGCAAGCTCTACCCAGAGAGCGATTTCTCTGACCTCACATCTTGGTTTCTAGTATATAACATCTCACCCCAGCCTAAGTGTTGCTGCCTGCTATTCCAGAATCTGGGCATATATGATTCATCTTGAGATGTCCAGAGAGGCAGATTGGGGGTTTTGACAATCTTTATGTAAAATTTCAAACTTTAATCCTATTTCCAGCTTCACCTAATACTCCTGCTTTCAGAAGTACCTGTTGCCTTCAGTTTCTGAGTATTTCCCATATTTTGTATCATATGGGCTTCGTTACAAGTTTCCTAGCTGACTAACTTTCCCTTACGGGATATAAGTCTAAGGTTATTGTGAAAACTACTATAAATTCATATGTACATTACTTAAAACAATGATATATAACAGTACTAGTGCTTTGTGTATGTCATTTTTTTAATATTTATTATTGAGAGGGATAGGAGGAGAGAGAAAAAAACAGACATCACTCTGGCACATGTGCTGCTGGAGATTGAATTTAGGACCTCATGCTTGAGAGTCCGACACTTCCTCCATTGCGTCACCTCCCACTTTTGTATGTCATTTTTATTAACTATATTCATTCTCAGACCATTTTGTTAATTACCACTTGTTGTGCTGGGCAGATGGCATAATGGTCATGCAGAAGACTTTCATGCCTGAGGCTCCAAAGGCCAAGGTTCAGTTCTCTGCACCACTTTAAGCCAAAGCTGAGCATTGCTGTTGTTAAAAAAGAAAACAATTGGGCAGGATAGATAGTATAATGGCTATGCAAAGAGACTCTCATTACCTGAGGCTCCAAAGTCCCAGGTTCAATACCCCACACCACCCCACCATAAACCAGAGCTGAGCAGTGCTCTTGTAAAAAAGAATAAATAAATAAATTACCACTTGTCCAACAAATTTTTAACTTCCAAAATTTTGAGATACTATATTTTGAAGATATGTTCACTTTTGTACAGTTTCTTTTATTCACTTAGTTATTTTTCTTTCTTTTTAAATTTTTTATTTTAATTTATTTATTGGATAGAGACAGCTAGAAATTAAGAGGGAAATGGGTGGTAGAGAGGGAGGGAGAGAGAGAGACACCTGCAACACTGCTTTACCACTCGCAAAGCAGGTGGGGACCCCGGGCTTAAACCCCGATCCTTGCACATTGTAACATGTTCACTCAACCAGGTGCACCCTCATCCAGCCCCCATTTAGTTATTCACGAGACTTCATTTTATTGGTGGGTTAATGGTTCATATAGTATAGTTGTTGACACATGAATACAATTTCTCCTCTCCCCATGGTAGTTGTCTGCAAAGCAGTCTCATCCCTAACTTAAGTCCATCATGCACCAGGATTTTCTTAAGACTTTAAAGAGTTTTGTTTCAGGCTCAAGCCCCCAGTCCCCACCTGCAGGGGGAAAGCTTTGCCAGTGGTGAAGTGTGCTGCAGGTATCTCTCTGTTTCTCTCCCTATCTTTGCCTTCCCTCTCGATTTCTGACTGTCTCTAAGAAACAGATTTAAAAAAAAAAAAAAAGTTGTTGTGTTTTTATTGCCACCGTGGTTATTGCTGGGGCTAATGCCTGCACAACACATTCACCTCTCCCAAGAGTTATTATTTCCTTTTCTTTTTTTCCTATTTTATTTCATAAGACAGAAATTGAGAAGAGAAGGGAAGAATAAAGAGGAAGAGAGAAAGACACCTGCAGACCTGTTTCACCGTTTGTGAAGCATCCTCCTTGTATGTTGGGAGCTGTGGCTCAAACCTGGGTCCTTACACTTGGTAAAGGGCACTACCACGCAGCCCCTTTAAGAGTATTTTCAAAGAAACCCTAAAGGGATGGATGCTGCTGTAAGATCAGAAATAGAACTGAATATATCAACTGATTTTTTGTTAATTTGTCCAGATTTCTGCTAACAGTACTCGGCCTGCTTGCTGGTATGCCAAACTTGGATTCTTTCTTGACCCTCGACCTTTTCCTCTCCCCATGTATTCACTTTTCAGTGATGGAGGAAATGTTGGTTGTGTTGATGTAATTATCCAAAGAGTATACCCAATACAGGTATGGAATATTTTGAGATTTAGTATGTACTTGTTACTTTTGAAGCAGTTAATTTGAATGAGCACTTCCTACCATATATTTTTGTTTGACACACTAACACAGTGGGTGGAGAAAACATCATCTGGATTATACATATTCCGTAGTGAAAGAGAAGAAGAAAAGGAAGCAGCAAAGTTTGCAGAGGCCCAGCAAAAAAAACTAGAAGCAATATTCACTAAAATTCAAGCAGAATTTGAAGCACATGAAGGTAAAATGAAATTTTTATTACTGTGTGTGTGTGTGTGTACACAAAACCAAGAGAAGCATCTAATTTCATTTTTGCAACTAGGTGAATTGATTTTATTATGAATAGTATTTTTTCTCTGATTCAAGTCTCATTATTTAAGATTAGGATTACATAAACAGCTATGCATCTTTATTCAACATTCTAAAGCTGTAGATAGTGGGTTTTGGAAAAATCATGGCATATTTTTCTTTTCTACATATACAAAAATGCATCTGACTTTTCCGACAACCCAGTACTTGTAAATTATATTAGGCAATAAAACAGCATAAGCATTTGTTGTTTAAAACATTTTTTTTTTCCCTTCACACCAGGGTTATCACTGAGGGTTGGTACCTGCATTATTTCACCATTCCTGGGCACCTTTTTACCCCCGCTCCACTTGTTTTATAGAGATGAGAGAAAGGAAGAGAATGAGCACTCATGAGCTTCCCCCTGCAGGAAGGGACCAAGGACTCTAACTCACATCCTCACGCATGGTCACGCATGGTCATGTGTGTGCTCTACTGGTTGAGCCACCACCTGGCACTAGTAGCGGAGTATGTATAGTAGCCCTTTTTTTTTTCCTCCCCACCAGGGTTTATCACCAGAGCTCAATGCCGGCACTAAGAATCCACTTCTCCCAGTGGCCATTTTCTTCCCTTCTATTTTATTTTGAAAGGACAGAAATTGAGAGGGATAGGGGAAACAAAAGGAAAGAAAAAGACACCTGCAGACCTGCTTTGCTGCTCGTGAACTGTCCCTCCATAGCCGTAAAGTGAGGATTTGAACCCTGGTCCTTGTGTATGATAACGTGCATTCAACCACATACAGGACTGCCTGGCCCTTTCCTTTATAACATTTAGAGAGAGACTAATAGTGACAAGAATAATCAAATTATTTTCTCTCAGGTCATTTGTCCTCTTCTTTCTTTAATGTCCTTATCTACATTATATAATTTCCTGCATTTTTATTACTGTAGTTGATTTTGTTATTATACCTAAGATTTGATTTCCCTAGCACCTCAATTGTAATAATAAAAATCACAGCCATGGGAATAGCTCCATGTGTTAGAGCACTGGATTTGTATGCATGACGTCCCAGAAGGTTCAATATAAGCCACAGCTGAGCAGTGTTTGTTACCTCCTCACTCTCTTTTTCATAAAAATAAATAAATAGGGATGAGGAGAGAGCATAATGGTTGTGCAAATGAGTTCTATACCTAAGGCTCCAAGGCTCCAGGTTCAATCCCTGCAATGCCATATGTCAGAGCTGTACACTGCACAGGGCTCAGGTCCTCATCCCCCCTCCCACATACGCCTTCTCTTTATATCCCTCTCATTAAATTTTTTTTTTTTGCCTCCAGGTTGCCTGCTCCTGGAGGCCATCTTTCACATTTTGTTGCCCATGTTATCTATTGTTGTTATTATTGCTGTCATTGTCATTGGCTAGGACAGAGAGAAATGGAGAGATGAGGGGAAGACAACGAGGTGAGAGAAAGACACCTGCAGACCTGTTTCACCACTTGTGAAGAGACCCTCTGCAGGTGGGGATCTGGGGACTCAAACTGGGATCCTTACGCTGGTCCTTGTGCTTTGCACCATGTGTGCTTAACTCGCTGTGCTACCGCCCAACCCCCTGTAGTCTGTTTTCAACAGACTATTATGCAGTAATAAAAAGGGATGATAAGTGTGTCCTTTGGGATAAAGTGGATAGAATTGGAGATTATGCACAGTGAAGCAAGTAAGGAAGTGAAGGACAACTTCAGAATGGTTTCACTCATATGCAGACTATAGACAACTAAATGTACAAATGTGAAAAAAAAAGTATCAATCTATTTTTAAGACTGGGAGAACTATAGTGATTATCTATGGGGGTGTGGATGGGGACACAGACCTTTGGTGATGGGAGAGGTGAAAAAAATAAAATTATAAAAAATGGCAGTATTTTAAAAAGAGAGAAATTGAGAAGGGGAGGAGAAAGTAGAGAGGCATAAAAACCTTCTAAGACAAGCAATAGTTAAAAGAGTCAACTATCACCAACCCTTCCCTGAAAAAAGTTCTGAAAGGTCTCCTATAAACAGTCAGACCACCATAAATATGCCATCTATCAGAACACTCTAAAAATCTACATAATGGCATTAAAGTATCTTCAATCTATGATATCAATAAATGTCAATGGCCTGAATTCACCTATTAAATGGCACAGAGTAGGAAGATGGATCAAAACCATGATCCAACAATATGCTGTCTACAGGAAACCCACCCAACTCAGTAAGAAAAACACAGACTCAAAGTGAAAAGATGGAAAACTATCATACAAGCCAATGGCCCACAATGAAGTGCAGGAACAGCTATTGTCATATCTATCAGGATACGGTAGTCTTGGTTGAAAGCCTTTCTCATTGGGCACTCGACAGATATCTTGCCATTCTCTTCTGGCCTGTAGTGTTTGTGTGGAGAAGTCTGCTGCTAATCTTATGGGTTTTCCTCTGTAGGTAACTCTTTGTCTTTCTCTTGCAGCCTTCAGGATCCTTTCCCTATCCTTACTCCTTTCCATTCTAAATATGATGTGTCTTGGTGTCTTTAAGTCTGGGTTAATTCTGTTTGGGACCCTCTGGGCTTCTTGAACCTTTATGTCTTTTATGTTGTCTAGATTAGAGAAGTTCTCAACTATTATGTCCTGAAGAACGCTTTCTTCTCCTCCCTCTCTTTCTTCCTCTGGTAAGCCAATAATGCGTATATTATTTCTTTTGAAGTCGTCCCATAGGTCTCTGTTGTTGTTTTTAGTATCAGTCTCTTTTTTTGAGATCTCTTCTTTTTTAGTTGTCTCTAATTCATCCTTGATCTTGCTGATTCTGTCTTCAGCTTCATTTATTGTATATTCTCTCCCTTGTACTGTTTTCTGTAGTTACTCTATTTTGTTACCCTATTCTGATACTGTTTTAGCTTGTTCAGCTAATTATGTTCTTAGCTATTTCAGCTTTCAGCTCTCTAATAACCTTGAGATAATTAGTGTTTTCCTCCGGAGTCTCGTTTGTTGTTTCTCCATTTCTGATGACAACTCTTTCAAACTCTTTACTGTGACTATTTCCTTAATAAGCATTTTGATGTTAACCTCACTATTTTGTGGTTCAGCCTTTGGGGAGCTTTTAGCTGGACTCTTGTCCTGGTTAATTCCTCCAGAATTTCTTCTTGTTGGTTTAACCATTCTATATAGTATGTAATGAGGCCCCTCTCTCAGTAATTTTCAAATTACTGATCAGGCTGCCTGGATTGACTTGTGTCTAAATAAGGTACTTAAAGAGTTCACAGTTGTGGAAATTAACAGTTGTTTCAATATTATTTCAGTTCCTGAGTTGGAGCACAGAGGCTGCTTCTTCTAGCGTTTGCCCTTCTTCCGTAGCCAGTCAACAGCGTCAGGTTGAGCCTGATGTAAACTTTCGAGACCTCCTTTGAATCTGGAGAGGTGGCAGTCATTGACTGTGTGGGTCATAGTCTGTCTGTAGCTGCAGGGGCAGTTGGGGTCGTCTCTGGCTCCCCAGCCATGGAATATAGCGGCACGCCGGCCATGGCCTGTTCAATAGCGATTGAGGAGGGCCCAATCATAACGTGCTAGGTCAAAGCCGGGTTGACGCTTGCAGGGGTCTGTGATGAGGTGTTTGTTCTTTACCTCAGCTGACTGCCAACTCTGTTTCCAAGAGACTGGAACAGAGAAGTTCAGTGTAGGCATAGGGGACCAGATTGGGTGATGAGACGTCAAGCGCTGGACAGGGTGGGCGAAGATATCCGCGTATATTGGCAGGTCCGGTCGAGCGTAGACGTGGGAAATGAACTTAGATGATGCCGCATCCCGACGAATATCTGGCGGGGCGATGTTGCTAAGAACTGGCAGCCATGGAACCGGGGTGGAACGGATGGTTCCAGAAATTATCCTCATGGAGGAATATAATTTGGAATCGACCAAGTGGACATGGGGGCTACGGAACCATACTGGGGCACAGTATTCTGCAGTGGAATAGCATAATGCCAGAGATGATGATCGTAGTGTGGAAGCGCTCGCACCCCATGAGGAGCTGGCCAGTCTTGCAATGATGTTATTCCTCACGCCCACCTTTGCTGCAGTTTTTATGAGATGTTCGTGAAATGACAGAGTGCGATCGAGAGTAACGCCAAGATAGACTGGCTGGGCTTCATGCCGGATTCTCATATCGCCAAGCTGCACATTAAGCTCACGCGAGGCCGAGGCATGGTGTCGATGGAAAACAGATGGTACCGTTTTTGCAGTGCTAGGGATTAGTCGCCATTTTTTACAGTAATCAGATATCAGAGACATGTCTTTCGTGAGTGTTTCCTCAAGGATGTCGAACTTGGATGCCTGAGTTGCACAGCAGATGTCATCGGCGTAGATGAACTTCCTTGAAGAAGTTTCTGGGAGGTCATTGATGTAAATATTAAATAGCGTAGGAGCCAGAACAGAGCCCTGGGGGAGGCCACTTGAGACAAGTCTCCATCTGCTAGACTTGTCACCCAGATGCACCCGGAAACTTCTGTTTTGGAGAAGAAACGATATAGTGTTGGCCACCCATGGAGGCAGGCATCTTGAGATCTTGACTAGGAGACCACGGTGCCAGACCGTGTCATAGGCTGCTGTGAGATCAACAAAGACAGCACCGTCTTTAAATTCTTCTGGAATCCATTTTCATTGTAAGTTGAGAGGGCCAGGGTTTGTTCGCAGGTAGATCTTCCTGGGCGGAAACCAGCTTGGGCGGGTGATAGGAATTTTTCTGTAAGATGAGAAATACGTGACAGAAGCAGAGGCTGCTAAAAGCCTCTTTTGTTCTTTTTCTTCCCTGTAGGCTATGGGAGCCTGAGGGCTTTTAAACTCTAAGTAGGCTTTTTAGCTTAATTCCCTCACTCCTGACCAAGAGATAAAGCAGGGTGGGGAGAAATAGCACAGTCGTTATGCAAAGAGAATCTTACACCCCAAGGATCCAAAGTTCCTGGCTTAATTCAGCTTTTCTGCCAAGCCAGGCAGCACTGCTGGACCCTGTGAGTTTCTAAACAAGTTCTGTTTGTAGCCTGTAGGTTCTCAAGCAGTTATTCACCATCTTCTCATCAGAACAGTGTGGAAAGGCTCCTACTATACAACCCCACTGCTAGGCTACCGAGGTGTAGCTCTTCTCCTGAGTTTCCTGGTCAGTTCTCTATTCCCAGATGTCTGCACAGGGCTCCCCCCCCCCCCCCCCCCCCGCTGCTCCAGCCTCTGAGAGCAGTAGCAATGGAGACTCACACTTGCATTTGGTGAGTCTTAGGGGAGTCCTCTCCTCCCTTCAGCCGTCTTTTTGTTAGTAAAACAGACTGAAGGTGGTGCCTCACCTGCCAGACTGTTACCAGCCGCTCAGTCTCTCCTTAGGCTCCTCCCTGCCCACGAGCCACATGTGTTTGCACTCACCCATGGTTTGGTGGGTTCCTGAGGTCACATGGTGCAAAGCGCAAGGGCCAGGGTAAGGATCCCAGTTCGAGCCCCCGGCTCCCCACCTGCAGGGAGGAGGGGGCTGCTTCACAAGTGGTGAAGCAGGTCTGCAGGTGTCTGTCTTGCTCTCCCCCCTGTCTTTCCTTCCTCTCTCCATTTCTCTCTGTCCTATCCAGCACAACAATAACAATGACAACAATAACAAGGAAACAAAATAGGAAAAATGGCCTCCAGGAGCAGTGGATTCGTAGTGCAGGCACCAAGCCCTAGTCTAACCCTGGAGGCAAAATAAAATATAATAAATAAAAATCATTGTTTTTATGCTGAAAGAATTTAAACTTAACCTTTTTTAATTTTTTTAATCTTTATTTGATAGAGATAGCCAGAAATTGAGAGAAAGGGGGAGATATAAAAAGAGACAGAGAGACACCTGCAGCACTGCTTTACCACTTGTGAAGCTTTTACTCTGCAGGTAAGGACCGGCAGCTCAAACCCTGGGTCGTTGAGCACTGTAACATGTGCGCTCAACCAGGTACGCCACCACCTGCCCCCTTTTATAACTTTTTTTTTTTCGCAGAGCACTGTTCAGCTCATAAACAACAGCTATAACAACAGTAACAATAACTACAACAAGGGCAGCAACAAAATGGGAAAATGGCCTCCAGGAGGAGTGGGTTTGTAGTACAGGCACCAAGCCCCAGCAATAACCCTGGAGGCAAAAATTATTATTTATTATTATTATTAATGCATTCAAATAAAAAAATCTAGAAAAAGCCTACTCGAGTTTTTATTTTATTTTCCATATAGACAGCGAAACTGAGAGGGAAAGAAAGGTAGAGGAAGAGAGAGCAACACTGCTTCATTGCTTGTGAAGCTTCCATAATCAGGAACTTGGGGACTTGAACCTGGGTCTTCTTGCGCATGCTAACATGTGCTTTATCAAGTGTCCCACCACCGCCCTTCCCCCATTAGTTAATCACTAAATAATATCCTTTTTAAAATTTGTATTAGTGATTTAATAATGATTAACAAGACTGTAAGATAACGGGTACAGTTCCACACAGTTCCCACCACCAGAGTTCCATATCCCCTCCCCCTCCATTGGAAGCTTCCCTGTTCTTTATCCCTCTGGGAATATGGACCAAAGATCTTTATGGGGTGCAGAAGGTGGGAGGTCTGGCTTCTCTGCTACACATGAACATAAGTTAGCGGGTCGATCCATACCCCCAGCCCATGAAATAATTTAATTAATCAGTTACTCTAGTGGTCTGGAAGTTTATACAGTGCAGGGCTTGCAAGCATGGCAGTCCTAAGTTCAGTCCCCTACAGTACATATGCCAGAGTGGTGTTTTGAGACCTCTCTTCGTTGCTTGCTAATGAATAGATCTGGTGTATGTTACAACGTGCTAGGATAGTGTTCAAGGCCCCAGTCCCCACTTGTAGGGGGAAGCTTCACAGACAAAGAAGCAATGGTCCATGTTTCTCTCTCTCTCTCTCTCTCTCTCTCTCTCTGTCTCCCCGTTCCCTCTGTTTCTCTGTCTCTATCCAAAAAAAAAAAAAAAAGAATAAATAAAATGTTAACCCCAGTCCCACCTGCAAGGGGAAAGCGTCACAAATGGTGAAGCAGGGCTGCAGGTTTCTTTCTGACTTTCTCCCTCTCATCTCCCCCTTCCCTCTCAATTTCTGACTGTCTCTATCCAATAAATAAATAACGATAGTTAAAAAAAAAAATTTAAAAGGAATAAATAAATCACTCTTAAGTGAACTCTGCTACTTTTTAAAGCAATTATAATAATCTCACATTTTTCTAGAAATCTTTTAGTAGATAAATTGTTTTTGTTTTGTCTTTTATGTTAGTATTTGTTTTTTGTATTATTATTTTATTGAATAGGACAGAGAAATTGAGAGAGGAGGGAAAGGTAGAGAGTGAGAGAGAAAGATACCTCGGGATCTGCTTCACCACTTGTGAAGGTTGCAGGGGTTACTTCATGAGTGGAGAAGCACGAATGGTGGATTCCCAGTGTACATGTTGCGCACATGGCGGAAAGATCAAGGACCGACGTAAGGATCCCAGTTTGAGCCCCTGGCTCCCCACCTGTAGGGGGGTCACTTCACAGGGTCTGCAAGTGTCTTTCTCTCCCCATCTCTGTCTTCCCCTCCTCTCTGTTTCTCTCTGTCCTATCCAACAACAACAGCAATGGCAGCAATAATAGTAACAACAAGGGCAATAAAAATGGAGAAAATGGCCTCCAGAAGCAGTGGATTTGTAGTGCAGACACAGAGCCCCAGATTTATCTACTGGGAGTCAGGCAGTGGTACACCTGGTTAAGAGCATACACTACTAAGTGCAAAGGATCGAGGTTCAAGCCCCGAGTCCCCACCTGCAGGTGAGAAACTTTGAGAGCAGCAGAGCAGTACTACAGGTGGTCTGTTTCTCTCCACCCTCCCCAACAAAAAGAAATAAATAAAAGTCTACAAGGAACAGTAAAATCATCTTGTAAGCACCAAGCCCCAGCAATAATCCTGGAAGAAAAAAATTTTTATTAAGTTAATTAGTGATACTTTTTATCTTAGAAAATATTACAAAACGATATATACCATCACATGCACTAACAAGACAGCAAGTCCATGCCCTGCAAGATGGTGCCGAGCTTTACGAAGCAGTGAAAAATGCCCCAGACCCAAGTGAACTTGAGGTAAGAAAGAAAGTGGGGACCTTCCACCTTCTGCACCCACAATGACTTTGGGTCCATAATCCCAGAGGGATAAAGAATAGGAAAGCTGTCAGGGGAGGGGATGGGATACGGAGTTCTGGTGGTGGGAACTATGTGGAGCTGTACCCCTCTTATCCTATGGTTTTGTCAGTGTTTCCTTTTTATAAATAAAAAAGGTAGAAAGTAGGTACACAAAGAGACTTCATCTTCAACTGTTAAGGTGGTAAGCCGTAGGCATTCTTCTGAATTACATTGACTTATATGATAAAACACTATCTCAGTGGAAGTCTATGCATTTCTGGCGTCAACTGATTTGCCAAACCACTGTGATACAGCTAAGTAGGCTGTGGGCAGGTTAAGTCTGTGTTAGAGGCAAAACAGATATCTTTACAGCAGTGTCAGTTTTTGTGTTCTCATTGCATATTCAGATTTTACTTAGAGTTTATTTTATAATCTTTTAAGGTTACTGTTTTTTTTTATTATCTTTATTGGATAGACAGAAATCAAGAGAGGTGGGGGTAATACAGAAGAAGAGAGACAGAGACGCCTGCAGCACTGCTTTACCACTTGCAAAGCTTTCCCCCTGCAGCTGGGGACCGAGAGGTCAAACATGTGAAGACTGAGCATAAGCATTCTATGTGAACCTCAGTTTTATCATGTATCACATAGAAATAAGTACCGGGAGTCCAGCGGTAGCGCAGCAGGTTATGGGCACGTGGCACAAAACACAAGGACCGGCGGAAGGCTCCCGGTTCGAGCCCCTGGCTCCCCACCTGCAGGGGAGTGGCTTCACAGGCAGTGAAGCAGGTCTACAGGTGTCTCTCTAAAAAAAAAAAAAGAGAAAAAGAAAAAAATAATAAGTACCTCCTTGGGTTATTGTAAGGAACAAATGCATCTACTATACATAGATCTATTTCTCAGATAGAATCAGTATTCATATGTTAGCTATTTGTAATATTGATGTTGATTTCAATTTTTAGTATTATTTATAAATAGGGGTTTTCTTTAATCTTAAGGAAATTTATTGCCATTGGTGATTAGTATGATTTACTAATTACTATAAGTAAATAGTTTAAGGCTCCTAGAACTATTTGTGATGTTAAACAAATGTTCATTTGCAATTTATATTACACTAAATATATTAATCCCCATTTTTATGTTGTCACACCCTTCACCTCTGTATTCCCTTTGAAAGGATTCATTTACACTAGAAGAGGTGTAGGGTTTTTTGGTATTGTTGCTTTTCATTTCAGTATCATCTGCTTTAATATATTGAATGATCCTAGGGTAGTCTCAGTGAAGAGCAGTTCAGAGCCTTGAATAATCACAGACAGATGCTGAATGATAAGAAGTATACACAGATGCAGTTGGAATTCAGGAAGGCTATGGAATCTGCTGAGCAAGACAAGCAGATTTTATCCAGGGATGTTAAAATGGTGTGGAAACTGCGTATCGTGACCTACGGGAAAAAAGAAGATTCAGGTGAGTATATAAAATATAAAATAAAATTTAAAATCTTATAATAAAATTTCTTCAAGTGTTACATTAAATGAGAAGTTAATATCTGTCCAAGGTGCAACAAGGGGCACCTGTGCCCACAGGACATCTTTAGAGCTCAGCTGTCAGCATTCTTTTTTTTTTTTTTTAACCAGAGCTCTGGTTTACGCTTGGGGGGGTGGCGGGGAGTGAACCTGGTTTGGAGCCTCAGGAATGAGAGTCTCTTTGCACAACCATTATGCTATCTGCCCCCACCCGTCAGTATTTTTTTTAATTTATGAGAGTAATCAGAGCACTGCTACACTATATGCAGGCAGCATCCAGGTTCAAACCTAGGGCTTCACACATACAAATTCTGTGCTCCACCCACTGATTAGCTCCTGAGGAATTTATGTCTTTTGTCTTTTTTTCTCCTTTAAATAGTTATTTTGAGTATCTGGCATCCATTATCAGATTTATATTCCTCCTTAACTGAAGGGAAGCGATACAGAATTTACTATCTTGCAACATCACATTCTAAAAGTAAATCTGAAAGAGCTAGCGTGCAGTTAACAGCAACAAAAAAGACTCAGTATCAACAACTGCCGGTAAAAAACTTTTTGGTATAGTTTTTCAATTCTGATAAATACATAGTAACTTACATATTTTACACTAATTATATTGCTGTTGTTGTTGTCGTAGGCTTCGGATGAATTCCTATTCCAAGTTTATCAGCCAAGAGAGTCCCTTCACTTCAACAAATTATTGGATCCAGATTTCCAGCCACCTTGTTCTGAGGTAGACCTAGTTGGATTTGTTGTTTCCATTGTGAAAAAAAAAGGTAATGCAAAGTATATTTAATCATAAATTATTTATTTATTCCCTTTTTATTGCCCTTGTTGTTTTATTGTTGTAGTTACTGTTGTTGTTAATGATGTCATCCTTGTTGGATAGGACAGAGAGAAATGGAGAGAGGAGGGGAAGACAGGGAGAAAGATAGACACCTGCAGACCTGCTTCACTGCTTATGAAGCGACTCCCCTGCAAGTGGGGGTACCAGAGGCTCCAACTGGCATCCTTATGCCCGTCCTTGCGCTTTGTGCTGAACACACTGCACTGTCGCCCAACTCCTTTTTATTGGTGTTTTTTTTAAAAAAATATTTATTTATTCCCTTTTGTTGCCCTTGTTTTATTGTTGTAGATATTATTGTTGTTTTGATGCTCTTGTTGTTGGATAGGACAGAGAGAAATGAAGAGAGGAGGGGAAGACAGAGAGAGGGAGAGAAAGAGAGACACCTTCAGACCTGCTTCACTGCTTGTGAAGCGACTCCCCTGCAAGTGGGGAGCCGGGGGCTCGAACCAGGATCCTTACACCGGTCCTTGCGCTTGGCGCCACCTGCGCTTAACCCGCTGCACTACCGCCGACTCCCTTTATTGGTGTGTTTAAAGGCATTATCTTCGAAATTTTATCTTGTGTTTACTTGGAGCTACCATTCAGTAAATTTTATAACTAGTGATTTTAAAGTAAGCCTACTTTAACTTTTTTTGAAGTCTACATTTTTATAGAAAAATAACTTACATCCCATTCTCTGCTTCTTATTTTTAAAGGAATTTTACAAAGTATTTAGCAGCATAATAGTGATTGTCAGACAAATAATTATAGTTTATTCAGTTAACTGATCAGCCAAGCCTTCAATTCTAATTTCAGTTTCCACTAGCCCCACCCAGCATGTCAGCCAAAATCATCTCTATTTTGTACTTTAAATGATACTGCACTTCCCTTTCTCCCTGTATTATCTCTATAAGTCCATATTCTCTTGTGTGCCTAAGTGCTATACAGGTGTGTCAGGCAGAAAACTTCCATTTGTTTTCTTTTTTTGCCTCCAGGGTTATTGCTGGGGCTCAGTACCTGCACCACGAATCCACTGCTTCTAGAGGCTATTTTTCCCCCTTTTGTTGCCCTAGTTGTTTTATCGTTGTTGTGGTTATTGTTGTTGTTGTTATTGATGTTGTTGTTGGATAGGACAGAGAGAAGGGAAAGACAGAGGGGGAGAGAAAGATAGACACCTGCAGACCTGCTTCACCGCCTGTGAATCGACGCCCCTGCAGGTGGGGAGCTGGGGGCTCAAACCAGGATCTTTGCACTGGTCTGCTACTGCCCAACCCCCCCATTCATTCTTTAGTGCTAGCACCCTCAATCTCATCTCCTTACCTCTAAATGACATTGTCTCTCTTCTAGGTCATTTTCCCTTGTCCAGGGAGTGACCTCTGTGTTAGTCCTTACAATCTGGGATAGCGCCTCCTCCAGATTTTGTAGCATGTTGCATGTTGCACATTTGGCTATTATAGTAGTTAGAACATGGTCCTCTTCAAATCTCTGTGCCTTCTTCCCACCCCTAAAAGTAAAACTCTGTTTTACTTTATTTTCCCACTTCTAATACTACAGAAGGTGGGGGGGTGGACTGTTAAAGACTTTAGGTATATACTAGTTCATAAAGTCCTCGTTGTTACACTGTTTATTTTCTGTTATCTCACTTCATAGGATAGGATATTTTCTATTAACCTATCTATTTATAGGTTATGTAAAGTGATTCATACCTGTAAATTTAGGCTCTAAAGTTTATGTATTTTTTTTTTCCTATACTTCATGCTGACAAAACACATCAGAACTCAACATTGAGAGTTAGGCTTAAAAGAACTTCTAAATTTCAATCTCTTCTGTTACTATATTACAGAAACCTTATGACATAAAAATGAATTGAGATCACTTCTTAGGTTGAGTTCCCTGGGAAACAAAATCAAACATTTTATGAAGATTTATTAGAAAATATCCTCAAAGAAGCGGGTGGAGCTCAGGGGTGGAGTATTTGACTGCAGATCAAGAAAATATCCTCAACAATAGCATCTCTAATGGAGCAAAGGCATCAGCAGGGCTGACGGGAAAAATTAAACTGCAGCACATGCAACAAAGGAGCATAACAAAGTCGGGGGACTTTGAAAGTGCCAGTTTAAGACAAGAGGCCAGACACTGACTGCAGGCCACCTCCAGGAGATGAACCTCACCTTCCATGAACATGCCTTTAGCTGAGGACAAGCCCAGGGAAAAGTCAAGTGTGAGCTGTCCATAACCAAGCAGGCTACTTTTTTTTCCCCTCCATTCTTTCTTCAGAGAGAGACACCAGTTCACCAAGATTTTAAAACTACGTGTGCTCAGGGCATCATTGCTTTCAGACCTTTTCAAGCAGAAAGAGCTTGAAAATATGTTTATATTCCATTTTCATTTCTCTCATATTGTTTGTGTTTTGGGGATATATGATGATCAGTAAAAATATCTTTGTGGTTCTAAGAATCAGAATAACACAAACATATTCAGAGACGTTCTCAGCTTTGACTTATGGTGGTGCAGGGGATTGAACCTGCAACCTTGGAGCCTTATGCATGAGAGTCTCTTTGCATAACCAATATGCTATCCACCCCCTCCCAAATATTTTTTAAATTTTTATTTATTATTGAATAGAAAGGAAGAAATTGAGAGGGAAGGAGGAGCTAGGGAGAGAGAGAAAGAGAGAGAGAGACCTGCAGCACTGCTTCACCAACTCATGATGCTTTCTCCCCGCAAGTGGGGACCAGGGGCTTGAACCTGGGTCCTTTACACACTATAATGTGTGCGCTTAACCAGGTGTGCCACCACTCAACCGCTTTTCTTTCTTTAAAAAGATTAACAAGTACTTGTCTCTCATCCTTTTTTTTTTTTTCACTTAATTATGTTTGGAAATCAGCTCAGATAGATCTTTCTTATTCTTTTGTACAGCTTCACAGAACATCATTATATGAACAGCCACCATTTACCTAACTGCCCTCCTTTTTCAGTAGCAGTGCTTAAGTGAAAAGCCTTATACACACACACTTTTATGAGCTTGTTCATTTTTATCTACTATTGAAAGTATAGCTTCAGGAGCTGGACTATAGAGCACCCAGTTGAGTGCACATGTTACCCAGGTTCAAACCCCTCGTTCAAACCTGCAGTGAGGGAGGGGAGAATAAGTGGTGAGACAAGTGCTGCAGGTGTCTGTCTTCCCTTCCCCTTGCAATTTCTCTCTTTCCTATCGAAAGAAGGAAGGAGGCTGGCTGTCTACAAGGAGCAGTAAAGTTACATGCTGGCACTGAGCTCCAACAGTCACACTAGTGGCAATAAAAAAAATTAACAAGGGAGTCACAGGAAAAAATAATAATAAGCAAGGAAAAGTATAGCTTCAGGGGGCCAGGTGGTGGTGCACCTGGTTAACCACACACATTGCAGTGTGCAGTGACCCGGGTTCAAGCCCCTGATCCCCACCTGCAGAGGGAAAGTTTTTCATGAGTGGTGAAGCAGGGCTGCAGGTATCTCTCTGTCTCTCTCCCTCTCTATCTCCCCCTTCCTCTCAATTTCTCTGTTTCTATCCAGTAGTAAATAAAATAAAAAATATTTTTAAAAAAGAAATGTATAGCCTCAGAATGGAGTACTAGAAACAAGATTGATGGGTAAAAAGGTTAGTGCATATGTTAGCTTTCTTGACAGTAAATTTTCTTCTAAGGAGATTGCACAGATTTGTATTCCCACCAGCTGGTCATCAGTATATCTGCTTTCCTATGGCTGAAGTACCAATGTGTCCTCACTGAATTTTTAACACTTCATATATTTGTACTTAAAAAAGTTTTTAGCCTCATAAACAACAGGACATTTTGAAAATCCTGAGTTTTCTGTTATTTAGATTTGTTTTTGCCATGAACATACCCATACAAATGAGCATGTTAGGGTTCCTTGCATTTTTAATTTTATGTAATATTTTATTTTGTTTTCATTTAAGGTCTTGCTCCTTTGATCTATTTGTCAGATGAATGCCATAATTTATTGGCAATAAAGTTTTGGATAGATCTTAATGAAGATATTATTAAACCTCATACATTAATTACTGCAAGCAACCTCCAGTGGCGAGCTGAAGCCCCATCAAGAATGCCTACTTTACTTGCTGGAGATTTTTCCATTTTTTCTGCCAGTCCAAAGGAAGGACACTTTCAAGAGGCTTTCCACAAAATGAATACTATTGAGGTAATATTAGTTTTGAATATTACCATATATTTTTGGCATTTCCCTATTCTGACAGTCAAGTATTAAGGAAAGTGGTAACAGTTAGGAAAGTTCTGCAGCTAGGGTGATAATATATTGTCATATATTAGTTGCTCATGAACCTGAATAGGTTGAAAAGTTACAGCCGTAAGAGAGAAAAGTATGACTTCTAAAGAATTTAGCTCAAGGAAATTGTGAGAAGGATGGCCAGAACTACACACTATGTGGGTAGGCACACTGGAAATTAGTGGTAAGACGAGTAAAAATTACTGAATGGGTAGCTGAGAGGTGGAGTGTACACATTGCCGTGCACAAGGATTCAGGTTCAAGCCCCCCCCTCTGGCAATGGAAAGCTTCACTTTCTCCCTCCCTTTCTCCCTTTCTCCCCCTCCCCTCTCAGTTTCTGTCTCTATCCAAAAGGGGAAAAAAAAAAAAAATGGCACCAAGAATGCAGGCACTGAGCCCTAACTATAATCCTGGTGGAAATAAAAGTAAATAAGAATTACCATGTTTTGTAGCAGTTGACAGTATAATTAGTTCATAATTTGTATACTTCATGATTCATTTATCGGATAGAGGCAGAGAGTGGCTAGGTTGAAGGGGGAAATAGAGAGGCAAAAAGAAACACCGACAGTACTGCTCCACCATTCGTGAAGCTTCCCACCACAAGTGGAGACTGGGGGCTTGAACTGAGGTCCTTGTGTAAACTCAACCAACTGCACAGATAGTAACCTGTCCCCAATTGTTTAAATTTTTTTTTAAGTTTATTTATTTATTCATGAGAAATGATAGGAGAGAGAGAAAGAACCAGACATCACTCTGGTACATGTGCTGCCGGAGATTGAACTTGGCTTGAGAGTCCAAAGCCTTTTCCACTGCACCACCTCCCGGACCACTAAATAGTTTTTACTTGCTAATTAATTTAGTACTTGCTGTGTGTCAGACTGTGCTAAGCCTATCTTATTTAGTTCTTCCATCAACCTTATGAGGTAGAGAACTGTTTTTCCATTTTACCAGTGAGAAAGAGAAACTAAAAGTCACATAGTCAAGAAGCTAGAACCAAAATTCACACCAGATACAGAGCCCAAACTTGACTATGATACAGGGCCAGCAGAATGCTGGATATTATCAATTGCAAACTAGTGAAGAAACTACAAAAGAGAAGTTTCTCAGTTCTTTGCTTAATACTTGAAATGTGTTATTCAAATAGTATATATTTAAATTTATATCTTAAATGTTTTAGAGTAGCTAGCTATATAAAGGAACTTTGTGTATTATTCTGCATAAAGTCTCACTACACATAGTGTCAAATAACACTGTGAATTATCTGGTTGGTAAATTGAGTATGAAGGAGTATTACATTGATTATCTGTTCTATAGAATACCAGTATTTACATCTTTGGCTTTTCCCTGAGACCATTCTAGGGCAATTCTGAGACAAGTCATTAACATTACATTTTAGAGTTCTCTTTGTTTGCCTTATTTTTCTTATGTTTGATAGGACAGACAGAAATTGAGAGGAGAGGGGGAAATAGGGAGAGAGAGAAAAAGATCTATGCAACACTGTTCAACCACTTGGGAAGCCCCCAGACACACCAAGAGGAGACTTGGGGCTTGAATTGGGTCCTTTTACATTGTAATGTGTGTGTTTAACCGAGCATGGCCCTTCATTTCAGTGTTTTACAAAACACTCATGAATGACATCATGCAAATTTACTGGTATTCAACCACTCATGACTTCTGAAATAGCTGCTTTATGTGGTTTAATCTGTATATTATCTCAGTTAATTCTTGATAAAAGACATGAAGCTGTTCTCTCATTTTGTTATTGTACTAACATAAGGAGTATTCCATAAATGTTAGATGACTTACAGCTAGTGGGCAGTAAATAGCGTTAGAAATTCCAATGCCAATCCAGTGTCATGAAACCTTGCTAGTTAAACTTGATGGTTCAGACAATGCCTTAAACCCCTTTCTTTCCCTGATGTAAACACACTTGTTTTCTCCCTCCCTAATCTCCCCCCCCCCCCAGCCGCCAACCACCAAGTTCCCCTAAATCACTGATGGTAGTTTTGCAGTGGTATCTTTCTTAACAGTTGCTATCAAAATTGAATGTCTCATTCTGGTTTTCTGGTCTGAATTTTTTTTTCTGGTTTTAAAGATCATACTTCCTGAAAATATAAATATGAGGGTTTACATTTTACAGAACAACTTTTCTATTTTATTTTCTTAGGATATTGATACATTTTGCAGTGAAGCAGAAAACAAGCTTATGTATATACTTAATGCAAATGATCTGAAGTGGTCCACACCAACTAAAGACTATACTTCAGAGAGACACACTACTCAGACTATCCTTGACACAGGAAATAAATTTCTGGTAAGTTCTATAGATTTAGAGAATTTTATAAAGATTATATATGGAGACACTATACCTAGCAAAGTAATTAAACCTAATTAGAAAGTGTGGTTAATACGTTACTTCTATAGGCATAGATTATCTGGAAATTATATCTTGTTTACTAAAGCCAGAATCAAACACTCTTTAGGGACAAATTTTACCAACAGGTGCTTTCATTTTTAACATTTCATACATATAAGTGAAAAGACTTTTGCCTACATTTTTTTAAATTAGTACACTGTGCAGTTCTGAGCTCAGTTTTATTTGACTCTTTAAAGTAAAATAAATGCAAGCTCAAGTCTGTAATAATTGGCTAATGACTAGTGCTTAGGTAGCTAACACTCAGGTATGTCTATATTAATTTGCACCTCACAGCATCCCTATGAGATAAAAAGCATTATCTCCATTTTACAAATAAGGAAATGATGGCATAGAAAGGTTACTAATGCTTAAGAGTCACAAAGCTAGAAAAGCAGGTATCAGAATCCAGGCATTTCTTTTTTAAATGACTTATCTTTGTTAAGCTTACTAATAAAAATGAAAATATTAAAACCTAAGTGATAATCCCCCTTTTTTAACTGTGACTTTCTTCCTTTCCATGTCATTTTTATATCCTCTTATGCCAAATTATTTCTTTATGGAATGAAAATAATGTAATTGTCTTTTCAAATCATCTGACTCATTAGAGTACTAAGAATGTATGTGATGAAGCTGAGGAGACAGCATAATGTTTATGCAAAACACCTTTATGCCTAGGGGTCGGGGTGTTGTACCGGATTAATCGCACATAGTACGAAGTGCAGGGACTGGCGCAAGGATCCCAGTTTGAGCCTCCCAGCTCCCCACCTGCAGGGCGTTCACTTAACAAGTGGTGAAACAGGTCTGCGGGTGTCTTTCTCTGCCTCTGTCTATCTCCCTTTCTCAGTTTCTCTCTGTCCTACTTAATAAAATTAAAAAAAAAAAAAAGTAAAAATAAAAAGGCTGCCAGAAGTGGTGGATTACACCAAACCCCAGCAACTGGAGTGAAAAGAAAAGGATTGAAAAAGAAAAAAAAAAAGACTTTTATGCCTGAGGCTCTGAAGTCCCAGCTTCAATCTCCTGCGCCACCACCATAAACCACAGCTGTGCAGTGCTCTGGTCTCTAACTCTCTGTATTTCTCGCAATTAAATATTTTTATTTGTTTATTTACTACTGGATAGAGACAAAAATTGAGAGGGGGAGAGACAGACAGAAAGAGACAGAGAGTCACCTGCAGCCCTGAAGGTGAGAATAGGGGCTTGAACCCAGGCCTTTGCACATTGTAATGTGAACACTTAACCCGGTGCATCACCACCACCTGGCCCCAGTGTTGGAATATTTTTAACAAAAATTAATTTGATTCTGTTTTATATGCTAATTCATATTTATAGACTAGTTTTTGTTTTTTATTAGTTGTCTCCTGCCAACAGTGGCATGAATCATCAAAGCCCCTTACCACTTTGCAAGTCAAAAGGAAAGTCTGTCTCTATACCTATGTCAGCTCAAAGGACTCCACAGAAAGAAACTGATGACCCAAAACACTGCAGAAAGAGAAAAGCCTTGGATTTCTTAAGTAGACTGCCTTTACCTCCACCTGTTAGCCCTGTTTGTACATTTGTCTCTCCAGCTGCACAGAAGGCATTTCAGCCACCACGGAGATGTGGCACCAAATATGAAATGCCTGTAAGGAAAAAAGAGTCAAATTCTCTTCAGGTGAATCCACTTAAAAATTTAAACATTTCCCTTTCGGAGAGTGATTCAATAGCTGATGAAGAACTTGCACTGATAAATACCCAGGCCCTTTTGTCAGATTCAGGAGGAGAAAATCAACTTCTATCTATCAGTGAACGCACTAAGACAATCGCAACTAGTTCAAAAGGTAATAGACTGAAAAGGCATTATACTTCACCTGTGAGCAAAAAGCAAGAGAATTCTCAAGCCAGTGAGGAAGAACAGAAGACAAGTGTGCAGGACACGAGTATAATAAAAAACATATCTAAGAAACTGCAAAGGCGAGAGAAACAAAAATAAGTCATTGACTGTGGACCGGTTTGTAAATGATACTGTCTCAAATTGCGCATCTATACTGGTATAATGAGAAAATATACTTCTAAATTTATCTATTATCTTATATATCAGAAGAGTGCTCTTTGTCTTGGCTCTGCATTGGTTACTTTTACTTCAGTTATGTCTTAAAATTGACTGTATATTTATTAACTAATCAAGAAAAAAAGAAATACAGGTTGATGGCTGAATTTGATCACAATTATTTACAAATAGAATGTAAACACTACCTTTTTTAGATTGTACCCATTTAAAAAGAAAAACTAAATGCAGTTATTTTGACTCATCAGTTTTACATTAGCTCATGGTTTTTATTTTATTTTTTAAGAAATCACTATGAAGCAGTTTCCTGAATGCATGTGCTGGGTCTATTATAGTTCCATCCTCATCAAAACTCAAAGTAATGCTTTACGGTGGTGCTTTCTTTTGACCAATTCTTCATTCGAAAGTCAACATGATTACAATACAAATAGAACCTCCAGTGTCATTTTCCTTTGATTCCTGTGATCTCAGAAATTATTTCAATTAAACTTTTAAAAACTTTAAAGCAGGTTTCATAGTTTTGTTTTTAACAAAACGATCATCTAGGTTACAATATAAGAGAAAATCTTCCAAATTGGCACTAGCTCTAGCTGCTTTATTTTGCTATAGGACTCAGCAAGTACTGTTTAAAAACTTCAGTAGTGGGAGTCGGGCTGTAGCGCAGCGGGTTAAGCGCAGGTGGCGCAAAGCACAAGGACCGGCATAAGGATCCCGGTTCGAACCCCGGCTCCCCACCTGCAGGGGAGTCACTTCACAGGCGGTGAAGCAGGTCTGCAGGTGTCGATCTTTCTCTCCTTCTCTCTGTCTTCCCCTCCTCTCTCCATTTCTCTCTGTCCTATCCAACAACAACAACAACAATAATAACTACAACAATAAAACAACAAGGGCAACAAAAGGGAATAAATAAATAAAATAAATATAAAAAAAAAACACTTCAGTAGTCTCCAACTACCAAGACATGAGATAATCACTATTTTAGTGAGAGATAGAGAGTAAGACTAGGGCACTGGCTTATGCTGGTGCTGGGGATTGAACCTGGGACCTCAGAACCTCAGGCATGAAAATCTTTTGTGTAACCATTATGTTGTCTCCCCAGCCCTTTTTTAAATTTCTTTATTGGGGACTAATGGTTTACAGTGAACAGTAAAATACAATAGTTTGTACATGTGTAATATTTCTCAGATTTCCATATGACAATTCAACCCCCACTAGGTCCTCCTTTTTTTTTTTGTATGTTTGTATTTAATTTTTCTTTACCTCCTATTTTCTTTTAAAATATTTTTATTTATTATTGGGTAGAAACAGAAATTGGGGGGGGGGATAGAGAGTGAGAGAGACAGAGAGAGACACCTGTAGCCCTGCTTCACCACTCATGAAGTTTCCCCCTGCAGGTGGGGACCAGGGGCTTGAACCTGAGTCCTTGAGCATTTAACCAGGTGCACCACCGCCTAGCCTATACCTCCTACTTTCTTAATATTTAGTAGAAATGAGAAAGCAGTTCCAATGGGATGGAGAAGCTGTTAAGTCAACACTTTTATTCCATCTTCTATTTATGTCTAATTACAAACATATTTCAAAGCAAAGCATAAATAACCCTCTTATCCTATGGTTCTTGTCAGTGCTTCCTTTTTATAAATAAAAATTATTTTTAAAAAAGAATAAATTTTTTTTTCAAGATTTATTTAAGTGGAAGAAGAGAGAGAGTACTGCTCAGCTTTGGCATGTGGTGCTGGAGATCAAGCCTGAAACCTAGACAAGCAAGTCCTATGTGCTTTCTCTGAGCAATCTCCCTAAACAAGAATAAATTCTTTTTTTTTTTTTTTCCTCCTCCAGGGTTATTGCTGGGCTCGGTGCCTGCACCATGAATCCACCGCTCCTGGAGGCCATTTTTTTCCCCCTTTTGTTGCCCTTGTTGTAGCTTCGTTGTGGTTATTATTATTGCCCTTGTTGATGCAATGTTGGATAGGACAGAGAGAAATGGAGAGAGAGGGGAAGACAGAGAAGGGGAGAGAAAGATAGACACCTGCAGACCTGCTTCACCGCCTGTGAAGCGACTCCCCTGCAGGTGGGGAGCCGGGGGCTCACGCCGGTCCCTGCACTTTGCACCACATGCGCTTAACCCACTGCGCCACCGCCCGACCCCCCAAGAATAAATTCTTAAAAGACAGTCTAGCATAATGATTATGCAAAGATTTTCATACCTGAGGCTCCAAAGTCCCAGCTCAATCCCCAGCACCACCGTAAAAGAGCTAAGAAAGAAAGAAAAGGAGGAAAAGTGGCAATTTGTTTCCTTCTGTATTGTGCCCCATGGTTCTCTCAAGTCTTTCTGCTAACTTTAACTTCAGTGGTCCGCCAATCTTATTAATGTGATTTCAGTTTTGTCCACAAATAATTTTGTCTGCAAACCATTTCTCTGCTGATCCTTTCTAAACTGGGAATAAAACTTCACGTCTCTGATGTACAGAAATAATTATAGTAATTACCTTTTATTGAATCCTGGAAAAACTTAACTATTACCTCCTCCAGGTTTCATTTCCATCTAGACTACCCCTTAAAGAGAGACCAAATGCACAGTCCTTATTGTAAATTGTAATTAATAAAGCCAAGCTGTGTGAGTGAAATACGAAAGCTGAGTACATGTAGATACTTATTCACACACACGCCCCCAAAAAAGTGACAATTTAATTATTACAGTCACTAGCTATACTGCATAATACTGGGTAAATGAAAAAAGCAATTTGTATTACTTACCCAACAATGACTTAAGAGCCTACGGTGCATGTAAAGCACTGTCAGCTCTATGAATGATA
Source organism: Erinaceus europaeus (assembly GCF_950295315.1). Taxonomy (NCBI): domain Eukaryota; kingdom Metazoa; phylum Chordata; class Mammalia; order Eulipotyphla; family Erinaceidae; genus Erinaceus; species Erinaceus europaeus. The sequence continues at coordinate 116,105,272 of NC_080166.1, read as the reverse complement.
CAAATAACATGAAACAGTACAAGTCGGTTACTGATTATTTCTTGTTTTTGTTTTCTAAGTATATAAATCAGGAGCTATAGGTCTAAGGAAAAATAGATCTCTTCTGGGCCAAGGAGACAACATAACTGCTACACAAAAAAGACTTTCATGCCTGAGGCTCACTTCTCCACTGTAGTCACTCAGTCCAAGTGAACTAAAAGCTCTACACAGACAACCTAAGGAGAACTTGAATTCTGATGCTTCTGTCTGACGGTTCCTGTGGACAACAAAGAGCGTAATTCTTTGAAATCTTAGTTCTCTGCTAAGTGAGTTAAATCCCCCAGATTCAGCTAGTTCTGTAAAAACAATAGTGACTAGGTTACCTAGGAGTCTCTGAGATTGACAAAAAAGGAATTTTGTGAGCTCTCGTTGTTTTTAGGAGATTATATGTTAGATGCTTGGGTATACAGACTAGTAAAATTATAATTCTCCATGTAAGTCCTACAATGTCTCCTATTAAAAATAGCTAGTAAGATTATGACATTGTGATTAGTATGGTAAGATTCTGTGAGACTTAGGTAACTGATTTTTTTCAGGATTTTTAAAATGTATTTATAAAATGGAAACACTGACGAGACCACAGGATAAGAGGGGCACAATTCCCACCACCGGAGCTCCGTATCCCATACCCTCCCGATAGCTTCCCTATTCTTTAACCCTCTGGGAGTATGGACTCGGGGTCATTATAGGGTGCAGAAGGTGGAAGGTCTGGCTTCTGTAATTGCTTCCCCACTGAACATGGGTGTTGACAGGTCGATCCATACTCCCAGGCTGTCTCTCTCTTTCCCTCGTGGGGCTAACTGGTTTTTTATGTTGAGCCAAAAGAAGAAAGTTTAGATTCAATGACAAGTCCATGTAAAGCAATATCATATAGTTTTAATGACCATAAAAGCACCATTATATAGACACTTAACACTTCACAGAATACCAGAAAGAAGCTGTTGGCCAACAAAAAACAAAGTATATATTCTACATGGTTGTATCTATCACAATCTCACAGCAACTTCAACCTATTAAGATTTGATCTGGATTTATAAATTCAGTGTTGGTATAAGAGGGACATCCCAGACTTATGGCAAAACTTTGTTTAAATACTACCACATACAATGTCAAGACAGTTTATCTAAAAATGAGCCCAATTTTCACATCTTCTCATATTATCTGTGTTCTAGAAATCTTCATGGTTTGCACTTCCAAACATTTGGGCTGCCAATTGGTTATGCACATGTTCATAGGCAAGATTTTTTTTTCTTTCAACTGCTTCTCTTAAAAAATGGTATCTTATAAAGGCAGGCTTGTTTTATTTACACTGTTAAAAGTTACTCTGGTTTAGTCCTGTTCTAGAAAGTGGTAGTTAAAATATATGATGCAGCTTGAAATAATGACCCTGATTTCCCTCAGTAGCCTATATAAGCTATTAAGGATTCAACAGACATTTTTTAACAATACATAACTAGAATAAAGGAATACTTTCCTAAATACTTACTTTGAAGGACAATATTCCCTTTCTAGCATATCACTTTTAAAGTAAAATCAACATCATTACAGCCACATGTTACATTTTTTGGACACACAGATTATCAAAGCAGCAATGGCACTAAAACTTTTCTTGCCTCTGACTCCCCCACACACACACCACCCCTGCGCCTTTCCAACATTACTAATGGATATGAATTTCTTGAAAAAATAGATCACTTCAGATAAAGTGGTACTGAAGCTTATGTATATACACATATACATATATATATTATAAACACCTTATCACTTATATGAATTATTGTGTTCTCAGGTTTGGGTATGTTCTCAGGTTTCAGTTTCAAATTCTTTTGCCTAGACAAAGTGACTTTGTCTCATTAAATCTGCAGCATTGGACCATGTGTATATAGCATCACTTGAACAAATGCTTCTTTGAAGATGAACATGACTTCTGCTCAAAAATTTTCAGGTTCAGGTATTTACACTAGACTCAGAGCTCTGACTAAAATGGAACAAAGAATAAATACTAAAAATTGAAGTAGAAACCGATTTAGGAAAATTCTGAATGCCTATTAATATCCATGGTGACAACCACCTCTTCTGTTAAAGGAACCCTCACATGTGAAGCCGCCATGTGCTCGCCGATTTGGAAACTCTGTGTAGGTATTCCAGTACCCTACGCTGTTGGAAGGTGATGCATTATTCCTGTCCTGATTTCTGTTCATTCTGCTTGGTTTTTCTGCACGAAGCACACGATGAAAGGTAACATCATGTTCATACCGTTCTTTCATTCGGTGTATTTTTTCTCTTGGGACTCCATGAATATTTCTTCTATATGAGGGGGAAATGAAGTGTTAAGGCATCATATCAAAGTGGCTACTCTATCTTGTAAGTCCTGTATTATTACACATACTCATTCTTTATTCTCAGGATTTAACTGAAAAAAAAGCACACATCTTATTAGGCATCTTTCAGGCCCCACTCCTACTTTCATACTGCCCTGTACACACCTGGACCTCCCTGAGACTAGCAAATATCTAAGGTTTCAGATATACTTTCTTCCAGGAAATCTCTATTCTTTACTTCCAGATTAAGAGAACACCATGAGATCTTTTAATCCAGTATTTGCCTGTTAATCATCAATTTATGCCTGTCAGTCCTACATACTTCTAGATGTTTATAAAACGATTTTAAATTCCAAGGGGAGGCCAACGAGAACTCATCGGGTAGGGCATGTGCCATAGCGTGTGTGGCCCAGTTTCCAGGTCCAGCACTAAACTGAAAATGCCACAGCATGGGGCAGGAACAAGGGGAAGGTGGTGCCAAGTCTTCACTCTGTTATTCTGTGGGGGGGTTGTGTTTGTTTTTTGCTTTAACCAGATCACTGCTCAGCTCTGGCTTGTGGTGGTGCAGGGGACTGAGCCTGGGGATTTGAAGCCTCAGGCATGAGAGTCTCTTTGCATAACCATTATGCTATCTTCCCTCTGCCCTACTCTGTGATTCTATGTGAATGGAAAAGTGGCATGGAGGTGGTGAAATTGCACATGTGCAAGGCTCTAACCCCTAAATTAAAAAAAAAAAAACTAGTAGAAAAGAAAATCAACCGAGATATGGTTTGTATATAATTGTCAGAGATTCTAACTACAGAACAGGGCTCATAAACTGGATTTTAGCAACCACCTTAAGTGAATGCAATGGGCTTGAATGAACCATAGACTCATTTTGGAAATACTGTGTAAGTATAAGCATAAAATGAATTTACTGGTTACTTTAAGTCACTGGCATTAAATAACACAGAGTGAATAGCAGAATCCATGCTTTAAACCAGCAAGTTAGTATGATTTAGACATCAATTGCTTTATAAATTAGAAGCAGCTTCTAGACCATAAATGAACCAGAGACTGTTCAAAAACTAAAAATATTTAGGCTATATGCAGAAATATCACTGACATGTGCAATCCCCATGCAGAATAAAGTGTTTTTAGGTGTTCATTAATGAAGAAGCATTTTAGCAGATTGTTAAATATGTCCTTTAAAGGACCAAATCCAAGCCAAGAGATCTAATATTTGCACCGTATTCAAAAACTGATCCCAAACTAAAGTCTTCACATTCATAATTCCAAAGTTATCAATTTCCAAGAATTACCATTTCTGGCCTGAAAACTACCATGTCCATTTCCAGCCTGAAAAGATTCTTTTGTTCGGTCTGAAAATACCTGAAAATAGCAGGATACATAATGAGGAACTAGAAAAACAAAGGAGTACCTTGCTAACTCTTGAACGTTGAATTTCCAGCGAGTGTCAGGTTCTCGGAATATAACTTCATAGTTATTTTCAAGTGCCTGATTTTTCAAAAGTACATAAAACATTGAAGACATGGTATGTATGTTTGGGAATACGTATGCTGCCATTTAACATATACTACAAAACTTTTCTTAAAATTCCTTTATTTTTTATTGCCAGTAACACAAGGCCTTAGTGTAGCTTAATAAATCCAGTTGGTTCATTTCCATACTTAGCCACACTCAGGTTAGATTATGGATCTCAATGACAACTTTTATTCAGCTTTATCCTTTATCTCATGTATAGATTCTTCCTTTTGGATACTTTTAAAAATAACAACTGAACCAATTAAAAATATTCTTTCATAGGTATGAGTAGTGAGCTCAAAGGCTTCTCAAAATCTGCTGTCTGATTATTGTAGATTTACCATCAAGTTTAGTATATGTGTTGCTGAAGCGAGCACTGATTTACCAACAAATGTCTTATTTTATTCCTCATGTCTTGGCTTACAAAGTGAGAGTGCAATAGGAACAGGACTTAGTGACGTCCACATACTTTTCTAGTCTTCCCTCCAAACTTAGCTCTTTCTGCTATGAATATACTGACTAGTTTGACTGAGTGCACTGTGCCTTATTTACTTGAGTTCAAGGAAGGGTTACTTCTCTATAAACATACTTTTATATAAACATCCTTTGTATGAATATAAAATGACAACTTTTAAAATCTCAGACAAAACTTTTATCATTGTTGTTTACTGTTTTGTAAAATACAAAATGAGAAAAGTTATGCAAAAATGTTTTCCCTTTATATTTTTATTTAATTTTTTGAAGGATACATCTAACTTGGGGAGAATTCAGACAGAAAACATTTAAGGGGCGTGAGTGGTGATGCGCCGGGTTTAGCTCACATAGTATGAAGCGCAAGGACCCCTGCAAAGATCCTGGTTCCAGCCCCCGGCTCCCGAACTGCAGAGAGGTCACTTCACAAGTAGTGAAGCAGGTCTGCAGGTATCGGATCTTTCTCTCCCCCTCTCTATCTTCCCCTCCTCTCTCCATTTCTCTCTGTCCTATCCAATAAAATGGAAAAATCACCACCAGGAGCAGTGGATTTGTAGTGCAAGCACTGAGCCCTAGAGGCAAAAAAAAAAAAAAAAGGAAACATTTAATTTCTGAGGCTCATTGATCGCTGTGAATAAATGAAAACAATTGTAAATATCCAGGAAGTAAAAAGCTAAATAACTTCACTCTCAGATAATCCCTAACTCTCTGACTTTTGAGTTGTGCCTTAATTATCAATAACTTACTGTTTGTGCCTATTCAGTGCTCTCACAAGTTGAGTCTTGGCCCAGGGCAAACTAAAGTAACCATGAAGCTGACGCTCATTCCTTCCCGCATTCACTTAACTCATGCAGTCTGGGCTATGTAAAACTGATGAAAGTACACTTAAAAGACAGCACTCCTAAGCTATGTTATTTTCATAAGCTATTTTGCCCAAAATACAAAAGTAGATTTATAAGTGGGCTTCTAAAAGTTCAGTTTTAGAGACAGTCACCTTACTGTTAGCTAACTGGGGATTATATGTGGCAGAAGTAGAAGACTTGACTATCTGCTATCTTCTTACTGACCCTCTGTATTTCTGGAATTTTTTTTCTCATTCCTATACTCTAAAAGGACCAAAAACATATTAATATAAGAGACTAAGCCTAGAGAAAATCAGATATATGTCAAGTTTTTAAGTATTTGACCCCAAACTAGAGCCTTCATATTGTTCAATGTTCTTTCTTTTGCTTACCTGGGCAATAGGGAACTTTATATGTTTCCACTTGCAATCTTGTATCTTAGTAGGGTTACAATGAGATATATCCTAAATCTATCTCTGTATTTTAAATTCTAAATCTCTGTTTAAACAGACAAAAAAGAATTCTGTTGTGCTAATACTCCCACACAACACCGTCACATAATATTAAAATCCCCAACTTGTCTAATATTTCTCTAATTTTCAATGGGTGCTCCTATATATACCCTCCCATAGGAGAACAATGAAGACATTAAATTCGATCAAGAATTCAGGTCAATGACTCTTTCTAGATTGATAATAGCATTTCAGCAAATCTCAGCCAGTGAACAACAGAGACACACTAAACCTTCTTTATGTGTTACCTGAGAGAACTATTAGGAATAAATATGAGATCCTGGAAGATTAAAAAAAAAAAAAAAGAGGAACAAATGTTTCAACCTTCTCACAAAATATCATAACTGGAAATTCAGAATGATACTTCTTCCTACCATGACTGCATAGGGCTTCATTTCCCAGGCGTGGAGGTTGGTATTATCAATAATAATGGGGGATATGCCATTCCTCATTGCTTTTCTTGCTGCAATACAATGTTATATAACAGTGAACAACATGCAACAATTAGAAGGATGAGTGTACTCCATAGTTTGCTATTTTTATTATAAAATGCTCTCATTATACAACTTTGGTATTCCCAAGCCTATTATAAATAAATTTCTGTTTCCCGGAGTCTTAGGTAGGCTATGCTTAGGAACTCGGGGGGGGGGGGGGGGGGAATGGCAGCATTAAATTTTTGATTAAAGTGTTTCCATAAAACGTTCATTTTGCACAATAAGATTTCCCAGGGGTTTGGAAAAGAATTTGTCACCTCTTTTCTGGTTCCATTCATGAGCTTCCTCCAGGAAATCAGGGTTGAATTCATAGGCACCATCTTCCCTGAAGAAAAAATCATCTGTGCTGAAGATCAGGGCCCTAGGAAAGTCGCGTTGCAATTGTCTAGAAAGTGGTGAAGGGGGGGGGGGGGGAGACAGTTTAATGATTATGCAAACAGACTCTCATGCCTGAGGCTCCCAGGTTCAATCCCCTGTACCACCATAAACCAGAGCTGAACAGTGCTCTGATTTAAAAAATCATAAAATTAAAAAAGAAAGTGGTAAAAGAAAAATTCTTTTATGACTCTGTGTAATCACATTAGAACTTACTCCCTTCTGGCATGGCTTGAACTGCCAAGTTCATGATCAGCAAAGAAACAATTAACGTAAGTCAGAACTCCCTGCACCCCAGAAAGAATTTTGGTCCATATGCCTAGAGGGATAAACAATAAGGAAGCTTCCAATGGAGGGAATTGGACACAAAACTCTGGTGGTGGGAACAGTATGGAATTATACCCGTATTATCTTAGAATCTTGTAAATCAATATTAAATCACTAATAAGAAACAATAAAAAAAGAAATTATTCCCTTCTGTTACTGACATTTAGCACTTTGAAATTAAGAGACTTACCAGATACTGAGTTGCTGGCATTCAATTTTAAAAGAAATGCATATTACCTCTAGAAGATATCACACCTTAGTAGGCAAAAGGCTGAGTAGTGACTGTGTTACTGACCTTTTAAACTAGGAAGTGCTGGTCACACAGACTTTGACAACGACAAGCATGACTCTGGACAAACTCTGGAGGCCAACTGGAGGTGTAATGGCAGTCCTCGTGGCCATTCCTCTGTGGTGTGCTTATGCCTTCCCGAGGCCTGGCCCTGGTGTCATGACCTCCAAAGTATTGTCCTCCCTCTGCTCCCTAAACTTTTACTTATCCTGGGTCCTGTGTCCTTGGAGCTCGCTTCTCTCTGTAAGGACTTATCTGAGAAGATATCGTTTTTGCTAAGATATGAAATGTAGATGCCACTCTAGGTTACCAGTGGCCTAAGGCAAATGAACAAAAAGCAGAGAAAGACAAAGCTAGACCCAATATTCTCCATGCCTTCCCAACCCTCTATCACTGTTTAAATTGAAAATGGGCTCCAGGGGTAGCACACCTGGCTATGCGCACACATTACAGTGCGCAAGCACCTGGGGGTCCAAGCCTCTGCTCCCCACCTGCAGAGGGAAAGCTTCACAAATGGTGAAGCAGGGCTGCAGGTGTTTCTGTGTCTCTCCCTCTTTTATTTCCCCTTCCCCTCTCTATTTCTCTCTATCCAATAATAAACAAAAAGTTTAAAAAATAAAATGAAAAGTATCATGGAGTCCCCTTAAAAGCAAATAAGTAAAATTTAAGTTCTACTCAAAACAACTCCAAAGAGATGATGTTTTCACTTGGAATCCCTATTCAGAGCCAGGTGGTGGCGCACCTGGTTGAGTGCACATGTTACAGTGTGCAAGGACCTGGGTTTGAGCCCACAGTCCCCACCTGCAGGGGGAAAGCTTTGCGAGTGGTGAAGCAGGGCTGCAGGTGTCTGTCTTTCTCTCCCTCTCTGTCTCCCACTACCCTCTCAGTTCCTGGCTATCTCAGTCTAATAAATAAAGATAATTTAAAAATTAAATAAAATCCTTATTCAGACTGTTAGAGAGAGGAGAGGGAAGGTGTTGTGCGGTAACTGGGCTGCAGACATGAAGAGCACTGCTGCTAGGTTACCATGCCGATAACCTCGTAATGTGGGAAATACAAGTGAGCTCCTGACAAAATGAATATATCTTTGCTTTTTCACTCTTATCACCAGTAGAACCAACTTCGAAACAAATTTCACAAGCAAACAGCAAAATACTGCTGAGCATACAATAAAAAGATATTTAGGAGCTGAGGGAAGAGAATGGGCAAAGTGATCCAGGAGGTGGCTCAGTGGAGAAAACATTGGACTCTCAAACACGAGGTCCTAAGTTCAATCCCCAGCAGCACATGTATCAGAGTGATAGCTGTTTCTTTCTCTCCTCTTATCTTTCACATTAACAAAGTATTTTCTTAATGTGGGAGAGAATGAGGAGGGCAAGAAATGCAAAGAGAAAACTTGACACATTTTTTCCCCCCACCAAGGCTTGGTGCCTGCATAACAAATCCACCACTCCCAGTGGCCATTTTTAAAAAAATGTATTTACGGGAGTCCGGCGGTAGCACAGCAGGTTAAGCGCACGTGGCGCAAAGCACAAGGACCAGAGGAAGGATCCCGGTTTGAGCCCCCGGCTCCCCACCTGCAGGGGAGTCGCTTCACAGGCGGTGAAGCAGGTCTGCAGGTGTCTGTCTTTCTCTCCCCCTCTCTGTCTTCTCCTCCTCTCTCCATTTCTCTCTGTCCTATCCAACAACGATGACATCAATAATAACTACAACAATAAAACAACAAGGACAACAAAAGGGAATAAATAAATGTAAAAAATTTTTTAAAATAATAAAATAAAAATGTATTTACTGGGAGTCGGGGTAGCGCAGCGGGTTAAGCACACCTGGTGCAAAGCGCGAGAACCAGCATAAGGATCCCGGTTCGAGCCCCCGGATCCCCACCTGCAGGGGAGTCGCTTCACAAGTGGTGAAGTAGGTGTGCAGGTGTCTTTCTCTCCCCGTCTTCCCCTCCTCTCTCCATTTCTCTCTGTCCTGTCCGACAACGACGACATTAATAACTACAATTAAACAACAGGGGCAACAAAAGGGAATAAATTTTTTTTAATGTATTAAATGAGGAACAAGGCACGAGAGGAAGACGGAAAAAGAGACACCTGCAACCTGTTCCACTGCTCAGGAAGCTTCCCCACTGCAGGTGGAGTCCAGGGGCTCGAACCTGGGTCCTTGATAATGGTGATTTGTGTACTTTACTGGCTGCGGCACCACCTTTCTTTAATCCAGAAAAACTAGAATAAGCACAGGCACTAGAATAATGGGCGGTAAGTCAGCACTGAGCTGTCTTGAAAGTCATGGGTTCTGTTCTTAGCTCTTCCACTAGGTGGCCTTCCTCCTTCCCTCTTGGCTTTTTTTTTTTTTTCCTTGACTGTAAGGGAGGTATTGGTCTCTGCTAAACAGAGCTTCTAGTAAGGTTCAAGTAGGAGCTATGCACAAATGGTAGGCACTTTAGGAATTAAGTGCTGTCATTTTGCTAATAATTACAACAAATTGGGCCAAGTTTACCCATCTTGACTACTTCCAAGTCTTAGAAGTAAAGCATATTGGACAGTGTGCATAATCTTGCAATTACTGCCCGAGAATTAGAGAGGAATTCTGTGAATAAGAAGAGAGAAGAAAAACCACAAAGCAAATACCCCAATTTTCAAAACTGAGCAAACATATGCCTGAAACACAGCAAACAAATGCATGTATCTGCCAAAACTCTTTGGAAGACCTGACAGCAGTTAAAAAGAAGGCAACACTGAAAGCTGAAAAAGCAATTCCAAACTGAAATATATATATTGGATAGGCTGCAAGTAATAAACAGGAAATTCAAGAAACATCATTTTAAATCTTGATTTAAACTGGAATAAGTCATAAGAGCCTTATTGGACTATGTGAGCCTGAAGATAATATACTTTGACTTCTAGAAAATAATAGGGGCTGGGTGGCGGCACACCTGGTTGAGCGTACATGTTACAGTGCTCCATGACCCGGGTTCGAGCCCCCAGTCAGCCCCCACCTGCAGGGGTAAAGCTTCACAAGTGGTGAAGTTAGGACTGCAAGTGTCTCTCGGTCTCTCTCCCTCTCTGTCTCCCCTTCCTCTCCATTTATGTCTCTCAAAGATAATAAAAAAATTAATTTAGTGGTCTGGGAGGTGGAGCAGTGATAACGCTCTGGATTCTTAAGCATGAGGTCCCGAGTTCGATCCCCGGCAGCACGTGTACCAGAGTGATGTCTGGTTCTTTCTCCTCCTATCGTTCTCATAAATAAATCTTTAAAAAAAATAATAATTTAAAAATATTACATAATTATCCAGCTCATTAAGCACTTAAAATGTGTCAAGTAATCTGTTAAAGTACAAAAATAGCTGCTTTCAATTCACAGCAGACTCCAAACAGTTGGCTTCACATTGCTAACAGTTGTGTAAAAGAACTTGGGATCAGAAACAAATTCTGGCAGGAAAGAATTGTAAAGATTACATTCGGGCTAGGGAGACAGCATAATGGTTATGCAAAAGGCTCTCATGCCTGAGGCTCTTAGGTCCCAGGTTCAATCCCCAGCCCCCCATAAACCAGAGCTAAGCAGTGCTCTGGTCAGTCATTCCCAGTCTGTCTGTCTGTCTGTCTCTCTCTCTCTCTTTCTCTCTATTTAAAAATAAAATATTAGTGGTCCGGGAGGTGGCACAATGGATAAAGCATTGGGTTCTCAGGCATGAGGTCCTGAGTTCAATCCCCGGCAGCACATGTACCAGAGTGATGTCTGGTTCTTTCCCTCTGTCCTATCTTTCTCACTAATAAACAAATAAAATATAAAAAAAATAAAATAAAATATTAAAAAAGAAGAAGACTACATTCCACCAAGACCTTGAAGGACAAGTAGAATTTTGCCTTTTGAGGGGAAGGAGTTAAAAGCACTGAAAGACACTGCTAGGAAACAGAGAGAGAGAGAGTTTGCCACCAGTGTTATCACTGCACCTGCACACTTCTGCTATTCCTGGGGGACTTTAATATAGAATATGAGAGACAGGAAAATAGAAGAAAGATTCCACCGCTCTTGAAGTTTCCCTTATGCGGATGGCTCCTATATGAAGGGGTGGGGGGACCTTAACTGGTAAAGTTTGAGCTAACTACCAGGAAGAGAAGGTTGAAAATGCCATGCAGGAAGACCCAGGTTCAAGTCTCACTATCACATGGGTGCTCTTACATGGCAGGAGGGAAACTCCATGTGTGGTGCTGTGGAGTCCCTTGTTCTCTTTACCTCTTTTAAAGATTGTATTTATTAACGAGAAAGATAGGGGGAGAGAGAAAGAACCAGACATCACTCGGGCACATGTGCTCCCGGAGATCGAACTCAGGACCTCATGCTTGAGAGTCCAAAGCCCTATCACTGTGCCACCTCCCAGACCACATACTGTTTGTTTTTTTTCCCCTCATAGGGTCTGCATCAATTTACCAACGGCACTAACAATGTGCAAGAAATCTTTTTTCTCTAATCCTTCCCAGCACTTAACTGTTTCCAGTATTTAGACAAAGGCTACCCTCAGCTTTAGAAGCTACGCCAGTGGCTATCCCCACGGGTCTGAGTGGAATTCATCAGACAATGTTTATGTGGGGAAGACTTGAGAGAAAACAAAATCATACTATTTCAGAGGTTTTTGTCTTTTTTTTTATTTTATTATTTTCTTTTCCTCCAGGATTATTGCTGGGCTAGGCACCTGCACCACAAATCCACCGCTCCTGGAGGCCATTTTTTTCTGCCTTTTGTTGCCCCTGTTGTTGTCGCCTCGTTGTGGTTATTATTATTGCCATTGTTGATGCTGTTCGTTGTTGGATAGGACATAGAGAAATGGAGAGAGGACGGGGAGACAGAGGGGGGAGAGAAAGATAGACACCTGCAGACCTGCCTCACCGCCTGTGAAGCGACGCCCCTGCAGGTGGGGAGCCGGGGGCTTGAACCCGGATCCTTAACGCTGGTCCTTGCGCTTTGCGCCACATGTGCTTAACCTGCTGCGCCACCGCCCGACCTCCGGTTTTTGGGGTGGTTTTTTTTTTTTTTTTTTTGGTTTTTGTTTGTTTTTGTCAAAATTACTGTCCCACTCTGGAAATTTTGTTTTGTGTTCCTTTAGAGAGGTTATGTTGGGGGAAGGGCAGATAACATAACGGTTATGCAAAGAGACTCTCGTGCCTGAGGCTCTGAAGTCCCAGGTTCAGTCTCCCACATCACCATAAGCCAGAGTTGATCAGTGCTCTGGTAAAGAAGGAAAGGGACCAAGTGGTGGCGCACCTGGTTAAGCGCACACGTTACAATGCACAAGGACCCAGGTTCAAGCTCCTACTCCCCAGCTGCTGAGGGAAAGTTTTGCAAGTGATAAGCAGTGTTGCAGTATCTTTCTCCCTTCTGTCACCCTCTTCCCTCTTAATTTCTCGATGTCTCTATCCAATAAATAAAGATAATTTAAAATTTTATTTTAAAAAGAAAGGAAAAAGGCAGGGGAAATAGCATAACGGTTAACGCAAACAGACTCTCATGCCTGAGGCCCCCAGGTCCCAGGCTCAGTCCCCTTTATCAGTATAAGCCAGAGCTGAGCAGTGCACTGGTAAAAATAAATTAATGAATTTATGAGTGAGTGAAAGAAAGAAAGGGAAAGAAGGAAACCAAACTCAAAGGTAGGATCTCAGTCACTTATGGTCTAAGCACTGGCTTCCATTCTGCCACTGTGCACCTCCTAGCTGGCATAGGGTACCACTGTAGCTACCCCTCCTGTTTTTATTTTATTAATTGCCACTAGAGTTATCACCTGCATTATGAATCCACCAGTACAAGCAACCATTTTTTTCTTTCTAGTTTGATAGGACTAAGAGAAATTGAGAGGGGAGGAGAAAATGAGGGGCAGGCGGTGGCACAATAGGTTGATTGAACACATCCCAGTGCACAAGGACCCAGGTTCAAGCCTCTAGTCTCCCCCTGCAGGGGGAAGCTTCACGAGTGCTGAAGCAGGGCCACAGGTGTCTCTCTTCTCCCTTCCACTCAATTTCTGTCTCTATCCTAAATAATTAAATGAGAGAGAGAGTGTGTGTGTGCGTGTGTGTGAGAGAAAGAGAGAGAGAGAGAGAGATCTACAGACCTGCTTCACCACTTGTGAAGCATCCCTCCTACTGGTGGGGAATGGGGGCTTCAACCCGGGTCCTTGCTCCTGGTAACATATGTGCTTAACTGGGTGTACTACTGCCCTACCCCCACCCCCATATTTTACACATCAGGAAGAGAAAAGGGAGCCTTGAGGTTTATAATCAGACCACATTGCCATACCTAACAAAAGGAAACTCAGGAAGTAGTGGTAGCTAATTAATGCCTTTGCAGTCAACCAGGATAAGTCTAGGTGCTAAATTTATCACTTTTGTTTAGTTTGGCAACTCAGAAATATGTTCCATTGTATCATCTATAATTGTTGTATCCTTACAGTTATTCTGGGCTTGGTAAAATAGTTTACCTAGGAGGGTGCCTGATTTGTCCTATGTGCAACTCAGGTTCCAGCCTGACTCCTACCACAGTGGAGGAGGCTTTGGTGCTATTGTATCTTCACCTCTCTTCCTCTGTTTCTACTGGATTGGTGAAACCTCAGTGGGGAAAAAAAAAAAGCACTTGGGAGTTGGGCGGTAGCGCAGCGGGTTACATGGCACAAAGCACAACGACCAGCGTAGTGATCCCGGTTCGAGCCCCCGGCTCCCCACCTGTAGGCGTCACTTCACAGGCAGTGAAGCAGGTCTGCAGGTGTCTTATCTCTCTCCCCTTCTCTGTCTTCCCCTCCTCTCTCCATTTCTCTGTCCTATCCAACAATGACGACATCTACAACAACAATAAAAAACAAGAGCAACAAAAGGAAAAGTAAATATAAAAAATTGGGGCTGGGTGGTGACGCACCTGGTTAAGCACATGTATTACAATGCGCAAGGACCCGGGTTCAAGCAGGGCTGCAGGTGCCTCTCTGTTTCTCTCCCTCTGTAACAACCCCTTCCCCCTTGATTTCTGGCTGTCTATCCAATAAAGATAATAAGAATAAAAAAAATTAATGAATATAAAAAATTTTAAACACAGCATTATATTTATTCTGGTTTTATTTAGCTTCACATTGCCCTTATTTATTTAAACAGCACTGCTCATCTTTGGCTAATGGTGGTATTGGGGATTGAATCTGGGATGTAGGTGCCTCACACAGGAATCTTTTACATATCCATTACGCTACCTCCTAGGCACTTCCTATTGTCTGCTGTTAGTGTTTTATTTTTCCTGATTCATCTCTATCTCTATTGGTGCTTAAAACACCAGTATTTACTTTGTTGAGATATATATATATATATATATATATATATTTCTGCTTAACATTTATTTTTGTCTCTTAGCTCCTTTTATATTTCACACTCCTTAGCAATGTTCTTTTGTCTCTTGTATCAGAAAGAAAATTTGTAAATATATAGGAAGGCAAAATAAAAAAAAAAAAACCCAGTATTTTTTAATAACATTTCCACATAACAATACAACCCCCTAGAAGCATCCAATAGCACAGCTATATACAAGATACTGGGTACTGTACAGCAAACCATAACAAAAGGACTTTTCAAAGTTAACCCAATTAACAAATAATGTGATGATAACATTAACTACCCATTGTCTTTTTGAACCCTAAGACAGCAGGAACCTCACATCTCCACTATAGAGCCCCTACTTCCCCTAGTCCTGGAACCCTTGGATAGGGCCCACTTTCCCGTATGCCTCTCCCAATCCATACCAAATAATATTGCATCCGCCGATCACAACCTAACCAACGCAACGACTGCCACCTCAACATGCTTCACCTCAGACTGTGTCCAGAGACTTCACGTGTGGAATGACAACCCTTCAGCTTCATTACTCGGGTGAGACCTTTCCTTTTATAGTACACTCTAATTTCATCTCAGGTGGTTCACTTTCTAACAAAGTCCCATAACCTAGATATACACCAGTTTCTGTGAGAGAGAGCTTATGTGCACACGTATCCATAAACTACTGCAAAATATATACCTGAAAGCTGTTGGGTAGTTGCCATCTCCCCCTGGCTTCTTCTTATCCATATGGCTATATAGGGATTTACTGATCCAAAGGTTTGGTCTACTTACATAAATCACTTTTACATAAAGCACTCCAGGGCATTGGTGGTTCAGTTATAGGATTCTCGCCTGTTCCGCCCCCTCCTTGTCACACTCTGATTTTCACCAGTCACTTTTCTCTCCACCCTCTCTATATCACATCCTGTTTCCACCCTACTTGGAGAGTATAAAAACAGCTGCTCTTCTGATTAAAGACACTTGGAAATTGCTTTCCGGCTCCGAGAGTTCCAGAGTGTATCTCCTGCGGAAGTTGGTGCAGCACGCGTTCCTGATCCCTCTCCCACACAGCAGCCTAGATCAGCTCCAGTTGAGTTCTCTCCAACCCAGAGAGCACCGGCTCGGGAAGAAGTACCCTCAGGCTATCCCGGCAGAAAGCAGAAGTACACTAGAGTTTGCAGTGAGTACCTCCCTAACACTTCCTCTCCACTATTCCAAGCTTTGGGTCCATGATTGCTCAACAAATTGTTTGGCTTCGTATGTTAACTCTCTTTTCAATCACCAGGTTCCAGATGCCACCAGGATGCTGGCCAGGCTTCCCTGGATTGAAGATCCCACCAATGTGTCCTGGAGCTCAGCTTCCCCAGAGACACACCTTACTAGGGAAAGAGAGAGGCAGACTGGGAGTATGGACCGACCAGTCAACGCCCATGTTCAGCAGGGAAGCAATTACAGAAGCCAGACCTTCCACCTTCTGCAACCCACAATGACCCTGGGTCCATGCTCCCAGAGGGTTAGAGAATGGGAAAGCTATCATGGGATGGGGTGGGATATGGAGATTGGGTGGTGGGAATTGTGTGGAATTGTACCCCTGCTACCTTATGGTTTTGTTAATTAATCCTTTCTTAAATAAAATTTAAAAAAAATAGTAACAACCCCCACTAGGTCCTCCTCTGCCATCATGTCTCAGGACCTGAACCCTCCCCTTCACCCCAGAATCTTTTACTTTGGTGCAGTACACCAACTCCAGCCCAAGTTCTTCTTAGTGTTTTCCCTTCTGATTTGTTTTTCAACTTCTATGAGTGAGATCATCCCATATGCATCCTTCTGTTTCTGACTTATCTCACTTAACATGATTTCTTCAAGCTCCATCCAAGATGGGGTGAAGAAGGTGAATTCACCATTTTTAGTAGCTGAGTAGTATTCCTTTGTGTGTATATAGACCACAACTTGCTCAGCCACTCATCTGTTGTTGGATACCTGGGTTGCTTCCAGGTTTTGGCTATTACAAATTGTGCTGCTATGAACACAGGTATACACAAATCTTTCTGGATGGGTATGTTTGGTTCCTTAGGATATATCCCCAGGAGAGGAATTGCAGGGTCATAGCGTAGGTTCACTTCTAGTGTTCTGAGTTCTCCAGACTGCTCTCCACAGTGGTTGGACCAAGTGACATTCCCACTAGCAGTGCAGGAGGATTCTGGCAAAGAAACAGTATTAAAAAACACCAGTGAGCCCTAGAAATAGCTCACTTGGATAGTACACTGCTTTGCCATGTGTGGGTCCCAAGTCCAAGCCTGGCCTCACCACACTGAAGGAAGCTTCAGTGTCATAGCCTCTCTCACTATCTCTGCCTCATTGTCTCTATCTAATGCAGACAAAAACACCCATATACTCATCATGTGGCACTGATGCTTGTTAGCATTTTCTCATAGGTGTTTTGTTTTCTCAAAACTCAACTAACCCCCTCTGGTATTTCCAAACATTTTTGCATATGCATTTACAGTACTTGTAACCTTCTAACATAATGTATCACTTACTTAGGTTTAACATTGACTTCCCTACCTCTGGCATAGAATATCCACTACAACAGGATCTTTGCTCTGCCCCCTGTGATTTCCAACTATCAAGAACATAGTGGGCACTCAATAACTTTGCTGAGTAAAGAGACATTCTATTTTAAGGCCTATTCATCTTGATATATACATGTAGTCCATTACCAGCATAATATTAAACATCATAGTAGTAAAGATGGAAACTAAGTATCCAACTGTGGACATAGGGTAGAGAAAATACGTGTGTGTACATACAGTGAACTATTATTACTCAGCTGTGAGAAAGAAGGAAACTCAGCCATGTACAACATAAACTTTGAAGGCATTACAGTAAATGAAATCAGTCAAAGATGAACTCACACTGCAGTCTAAAAAGCTGCATGGGGCGGGGGTAGATAGACTCTCATGCCTAAGGCTCCAAAGTGCCAGGTTCAATCCCCCACACTACCAAAAGCCAGAGCTGATCAGTGCTCTGGTAAAGCAAAAACAGAACAAACAAACAACAACACTAAAACTACCAAATAAAAAGCTGTATTAAGAAACAAAAAGTAGATAGTGATTGCTAAGCTAGGGTAGAAATGAGGAAGAAATGTTGGTCTGAGGGTACAAACTTCTGGGCATCTAATGTGTAGCGTGGTGAGTATAGCTCTTAGTTCTGTACTATATACTTGAAAGCTGGTAGGAGTGTAGCTCTTGGGCTGGTGAGATAGCTCAGCCAGTAGGGTGCATGCTTTGCCTTTCATAGGATTCAGGTTAGATCCCAATCCCCATTGGTCTGGAGGACATTTCTTCCTGTGCTGTGGTATCTTTCTCTCTCTCATTCTTTCTCTGTCTCTTTCTGAAAAAGCCAGCCTAGAGTCATGATGCTCTGACAATAGCCTAAATAAATAGAGTGGAAACCTTGTTCTCACCACAAAAGAGAAATAGCAACTGTGTGACACAAATGTGTTAGCTAATATTGTGTTGCAAACCATTTTGCAATACATAAATGTATCAAGTCAGTATGTCTTATATAGAACTGTTTTCTTCTTCTTTTTAATTTTTATTTATTGGGAGTCGGGCGGTAGCACAGCGGGTTAAGCGCAAGGATGGGCAGAAGGATCCTGGTTCGAGTCCCCCAGCTCCCCACCTGCAGGGGCATTGCTTTACAGGCGGTGAAGCAGGTCTGCAGGTGTCTGTAAAAAAATAATAATAATAATAATTTTTATTTATTATTGGATAGAGACAAAGAGAAATTGAGAGGGGAGAGGAGATACAGACAGAGAGAGATAGATACCTGCAGCCCTGCTTCACCACTCATGAAGCTTTCCCCTCACAGGTGGTGACCAGGAGCTTGAACCTGAGTCCTTGTGCAGTGTAATGTAATGTTAATACTTAACCAGGTGTGCCACTGCCTGGCCCCCTCAAGTCATTATCTTTTATACTTTAACTATATATGATGTCATATGTCAACTATATGTCAATAAAGTTGGGGGGTAAAAGACCAGTGGTATAACTGAATTAAAGCCTAGGCTTCTGCCCAGAGTTACACATGAAACTACTGTTGGAAGTGCTATAAAAGAGATCAATCACATTCATTTATCCTTTTTTTTAGTGACATTTTGCTTGTTTGTAATTTCCTCCATCATGAACAAGTTTCAGTGAGCACCACTGTCCTTATCTCCCTGTGTGTAGCATTTCCTGAAGGAGTACATGTAGCTAGAGCATAGCTATGGAATGCTTTGTGTGTGTTTGAAAGATCAGAACAGTGTCTAATATATCCCTCTTCAGAACTGTTTTTCTCTGATAGATGTGAAAGCAAGGATTTTTGTCTCTTTTGTTTACTACTCTATTCTATGCTTCTAAAAAAATGTCAAGTACATGATGGAAAATAAATAGTTCCTAAGTGTATGAATGCTTCTTGAATGTCAGACTCTGTTACCTTAATAATGCAACCTCTTTTGTTTGTGAGGAAAAAAAATTCTATTTACTCATTATTGTATTTTGAGACTTTTATCCAAACATCAGGTTTATCTTCCTGAAGGTGACTGGGAGAAGAGGATCCTTGGGTCCCAGTTCTTCCTCTGGTCATGACCGTGATTCTCCACAAATCAGAGAGGTAAAAGAGAGGTCCCAGGGTCAGGCAGTCTGAGGTGACTGGAGGGAGAGTCTCCTGAGGCCTGCTGCGACCTACCCTGCTCATGCTGCTCAGCTCCCAACCAGAGCTGCACTAGAGATGGGCTCCAACCTTCATCCAGTGGCCCCAGGGGCTTCGGTCAGTAAGGGATCCCAAATCTGCCCTACTACACACCATCACTTTCTCCCCTCATCCCTCCAAAGCAGGGCATTTATGAGATCCAAAACCAGACTTCAAGAACCTGCCGCAGGGACCAGTGTGGTCCCGTTCAGTCCAGCAGGAGCTCCTTTCAGCAGCTGGAAGTAAACATCTTCAGTAGAATCCAGAAGAGCAGTCCCGTGTTCATGTTCTGCAGGTCAGTCCAGCCATGCTGAAAACAGGATGGGACTCGCAGGCACACCTACTGCAGTCTTTTGTTTTCACTGTGCTTCCCCAAATGTCATGAATCAACCATAGAACAACACTGGGAAGACAGGAAAACTCAGTCTTGGCTTTTTAAAAATTTTTTGCAGATGCATCTTGATTCTATTCTCTTTGTTTTTGTAAGGCAGTACCAGGTCTCACGCATGTGCTGTACCACTGAGCAAACAACCTGGTTCAATTTTTTGAGAGGGAGATAAAGTGACAGAGAGAGAGTGAATGAGCAGAGTATCACTTCACTATCCATGGAGTTCTTGTGGCTCATCTGGTTGCTGGAAGCATACCCAGGGCCTCAGGCATATGAGGCAGGTGCTCCTCTACTGAGCCTCCTCCTGGCCCTGACACAACACACACACACACACGATATATATCCAGGAGACCAGAAGAGAGCTCATCTGTTAAGACATATACCTTGCCATGTCCACAGCTTGAGTTTGAATCACCTGGAAACATGTGAGTCACATGGAAACATATCACAAAGGAGCATCAAAGTACTGGGTAAAGCTATAGGGCTTGCTCTTTCTCAGTCTAAAACTACAAGAAACACATATAGCAGTCGATGAAGCTGCTCAATTCACCATCAGTGGATTTAATTTAATATGCTATAATCTCCATCCTAAACACGGCCGAGCCATCTACGCCAAATCGTGTCTTGAGGACGTTTACCACACGGCCTCTTCGACCTTCTACGACTCCATTACTATTGGAACTATTCAGCTCGTCAACGTATATAAGCCTCCCAGTGCCTCATGGGATAATGAGGTCCTGCCTAGCCCGAATCACCCAGCCGTTTACGTTGGAGACTTTAATAGTCATCACCAAGACTGGGGATATTCCTCCACTCGTGCTGACGGCTCTATCTTAGCTGACTGGGCTTCAGCAAATGACCTCTCCCGATTATACGATCCCAAACAGCCAGGCTCTTTTCACAGTGCTAGATGGAATAAAGACTTGTCACCCAACCTGTGCTGGATTAGCACAGTCAAGCCTTTCCCGCTACGAGACACATTCTCAAGATCTTCCCGCATAGTCATCACCGCCCAGCTATCATCCACATTGGTCTCCAGCTCCCACTGATTCTGTGCTCGAAGAAACTAAGATGGAACTTTCGGAAAGCAAACTGGCGTCTGTTCAGTGATCTTACCAACAAATCTATTCCTGCAATTCCAATTAACTCTATACCCTCTGAAGATTCCTACAGGCGCTTCCGCCAAGCCATCTTCAAAGCAGCTTCCCAAGCCATTCCTCGTGGGAGACATGCTAACTATACGCCTTGTCTTGATGCTGAATGCGAGCAACTACTTCTTCTTCTTCTAGCATTTGCCCTTCTTCCATAGCCAGTCAACAGCGTCAGGTTAAAAGCTGTCAGGAGCTGCTTGTTGCTGGCTTTGAAAGTGACTGGGATCCATGTGGATTCAGTCGGCTAGGAAGGATCGTCAGTTTCCCCAATGAATGGGTACTCACGGGATGCACCACGAGAAGGTCGATCCAATGCATCCCCGAGCAACTACTAAAGCAGTATGATGAGTCGGGCGACCCAGATGTGGCTGACTACCTCATTGCCTCCCTGGATGCAGCACGCCAAGCCCGCTGGCAACAATTCACGGAAAGTCTGAACTTCACCCACTCAAGTAGGAAGGCCTGGAAGCTTCTTCACAGACTGGGTGCCGGTAGCCAACCCCCTCCCGTCTCCCATCCTCCCGTATCTCCAAACTCAGTGGCCAGTCACCTAACTCAAGTTGGACGTGCTAAGATCGACCCAGTCTGGAAAAGAGAAATTTCCCACGAGTGGTCATCCCACTTCCGGTTATCTTGTCCATCTCCAAAACTCTCTCCCTTTACACTGTCTGAACTGGAAGACGCTTTGAAGAGGGTTAAACCAGGAACAGCTGCTGGCTATGATAACATCACCCCAGAACTCATTCTTAACCTGGGCCCCGCGGCAAAGAAGTGGCTCGCTTCATTCCTGTCCCACATCTTGGAATCTGAGTCTATGCCCAAAGTTTGGCGTCGTGCGAAGATTATAGCAGTTTTGAAACCAAAGCAAGACCCAACACTGGCCGCCAGCTATAGACCAATTTCTCTCCTCTCCGTGTGTTACAAACTCCTTGAGAGGCTGCTTCTGTCACGTATTTCTCATCTTACAGAGAAATTCCTATCACCCGCCCAAGCTGGTTTCCGCCCAGGAAGATCTACCTGCGAACAAGCCCTGGCCCTCTCAACTTACATTGAAAATGGATTCCAGAAGAATTTAAAGACGGGTGCTGTCTTTGTTGATCTCACAGCAGCCTATGACACGGTCTGGCACCGTGGTCTCCTCGTCAAGATCTCAAGATGCCTGCCTCCATGGGTGGCCAACACTATATCGTTTCTTCTCCAAAACAGAAGATTCCGGGTGCATCTGGGTGACAAGTCTAGCAGATGGAGACTTGTCTCAAGTGGCCTCCCCCAGGGCTCTGTTCTGGCTCCTACGCTATTTAATATTTACATCAATGACCTGCCAGAAACTTCTTCAAGGAAGAAAAAAGTCTAAAACTGAGAATAAAATATCAATGAAAAAGCTTACCAGAGAACTATGATATCACACATCTATCTACCACCCAAAGAATAGGGGAGCTGAAGAGATAGCATAATGGTCATGCAAAAAGACTTTCACAGGTGGCTGGGCAGTGGCACCGGCTTAAGCACACATAATCCAAAGCTCAAGGACCCGGTTCAAGCCCCTTGGCTCTCCACTTGCAGGGGGGTAGCTCCACAAGTGGTGAAGTAGGCTTGCAGATCTGTCTCTCTCTCTCTCTGTCTCTTTCTTTCCTTTTTTTTTTTTTTCTTTCCCCAGAGCACTGCTCAGCTCTGGTTTATGGTTTCTTCTTCTTCTAGCGTTTGCCCTTCTTCCGTAGCCAGTCAACAGCGTCAGGTTGAGCCTGATGTAAAGTTTCGAGACCTCCTTTGAATCTGGAGAGGTGGCAGTCGTTGACTATGTGGGTCATAGTCTGTCTGGAGCCGCAGGGGCAGTTCGGGTCATCTCTGGCTCCCCAGCGATGGAACATGGCGGCGCACCGGCCATGGCCTGTTCCATAGCGATTGAGGAGGGCCCAATCATAACGTGCTAGGTCAAAGCCGGGTTGACGCTTGGTTTATGGTGGTGTGGGGGATTGAACCTGGGACTTTGGAGCCTCAGGCATAAGAGTCTCTTTGCATAACCATTATGCTATCTACCCCCACACACACACACTGCCCTCTCTCTCTCTCCCTCTTTTCCCTCCCCTCTCAATTTCTCTGTCCTATCTCCCCAAAAAAAAAAAAAAAATTCAAAAGAGCAGCCACAGGAGCAGTGGACTCATAGTGCAGGCACCAAGCCCCATCAATAACCCTGGAGGCAAAAAAAAAAAAAAAACAGACTTTAATGCCTGAAGTTCTGAGACCCCAGGCTCAATCCCCAAAACCATCATAAGCCAGAGCTGAGCAATGCTCTGGTAAGAAAAGAATACAATACAATACAATAAACAGGTAATAAATATTTGTTGTAGAAAATTAGTGAGGGGCCAGCTGGTAGCACACCTGGTTAAGCACACACATTATAGTGTGCAAAGACCAAGAATTAAGTTCCTGGTCCCCACCTGAAGGGGGAAAGCTTCACCAGTGATGAAGCAGGGATGCTTGTGTCTCTCTGTCTCTTTCCCTTTCTATCTCCCCCTCCACTCTCAATTTCTCTGTCTCTACCCAATAATGAATAAAAATTTAAAAATAGACTTTGAAATCAACTACTAAAAATAAATAAATTAGATTCTTGGTATTGTTAAAAGAAAAAGAAAGAAAAGCGGTGAAGCAGGTCTGCGGGTGTCTGTCTTTCTCTCCCCTCTCTGTCTTCCCCTCCTCTCTCCATTTCTCTCTGTCCTATCCAACAACAACGACATCAATAATAACTACAACAATAAAACAACAAGGGCAACAAAAGGGAATAAATAAATAAAATAAAATAAAATATTTAAAAAAAGAAAAGAAAAACTAGGTGGTAAGTCAAGCGGGGAAATCCATAATTGCACTATGTAGAGACAACAGCTAACTTGAGGGAATCGTGTTAAGTGATAAGTCATAAAGAGAAGGACAAATACCAGATGATATCACTCATAGGTGGAACTTAAGAAATACGGAAATGGAAAATGCAGGGCAAAACTTGGACTAGCTGTGGTCTATTACAGTGGGAAGCGGGTGTGAAGGCTGAAGGGTGTTGAGGACCCAATGCACCATGGTTTAGGAAGAGTTCAGTTGGAGGTAGGAGCAATGAGTAGATATCAATCATGAGGAGATAAGAAATTGTACTGATGACGACAACTATTTTGTAAATCATTATCTTCCCCAACAAATTTGAAAAATAAGTAAAGACTAGCAAAAAAACAAAAAAAAATCTTTAACCATTTATCAGTGTAATTAGACTTCTTTGAAAACTGAATTTTCCCAAAGACAGATATAAAGAGATTAATGGATAGACCCCCCCCCACACACACACACACACACACAATAGCTTTGTTAATGGGCTTTTACACTTAATTGGGGAGGGGTGGATTTATGCATGGTGTGTTGCGTGTGCGTGTATGTGTGTGTCTGTGTGAGTGTGCATGCGTGTGTGTGTGTGTGTGTGTGTGTGTGTGTGTGTCTGTCTCCTGGATGTTACTCATATATCTGCTGAACTTTTTTAAAACTCTGTAATGAATATTCCTTTATCTTCATACACTTCTTCAATAATTGCCTGGAAAAGAATTCCTGAAAGCAGGATTTACAGGGCAGTGGACAGAATGCACTTTTGAGCTGCTTTAAGAATTAAAGCGGGAGTCGGGCTGTAGCGCAGCGGGTTAAGTGCAGGTGGCGCAAAGCACAAGGACCGCCATAAGGAAACCCGGTTCAAGCCCCAGCTCCCCACCTGCAGGGGAGTCGCTTCACAAGTGGTGAAGCAGGTCTGCAGGTGTCTGTCTTTCTCTCCCCATCTTCCCCTCCTCTCTCCATTTCTCTCTGTCCTATCCAACAACAAATGACATCAACAGTAACAATAATAACCACAACAAGGCTACAACAAGGGCAACAAAAGGGGGGAAAATGGCCTCCAGGAGCAGTGGATTCATGGTGCAGGCACTGAGCCCCAGCAATAACCCTGGAGGCAAAAAAAAAAAAAAAAAAAGAGATAAACCTGCACTGATGTCCAACTTTTTCTTAAAGTTTATTTATTTATTTGTTTATTTAATGAGAGGAGAGAGGTTCGAGAGTACTGTTCAGCTCTGGTTTATGGTGGTGCTGGGGATTAGAACCTGGCGTCTCAGAGATTCAGACATGAATCTTTTGCAGAACTACTATGCTATCTCCCCAACACATCTCCAACTTTTTCTTTAAAAAATTTCATTTGGGGCTAGCTGTCTTCACCCAAAGGACCTAGACTCTCCTCCCAAGGTGTATCACATTAGCACCTGGATGCCTGCACCTTTGATTCTGTAAGGTCCATGGGTTTTAGGGACCCCCTCATGTCTCCAGAGAGACAGCTCTTTGAGGGCAAGGGGCTACTTCTACTGAACACTTACTACTCTCCAGACATTGTGCTTCACAGCAAAGAGATGTCCCCTGCCTTCAAGAAACTTCCTAGAAGATAAACACAACCATGTGCAAAGCCCAGCGCAGTCACAGAGGTATAAACAGGAAGCAGCTACCGGAGGGGTGGGGTGGCAGAGATAAGTGACAACAGCCCGATCTTAAAGGGCTAATGGGATGGGGGGGGGGATGGGGGGCCAAGGCCGAGCCGGCCAGGCGTTGGAGCATCCGCAAAAGGAGGGAGAGGGACACTTCCACGCTGCTGGAACCTGAAGCGGGGCATCGAGGCTGGAGATGGGGGGGCCTAACAAGGTGGCAGCGGACTTGGCGGCCGTGGGGCTGGAGCTCCAGGCCGCTTACGCAATAGGAGGGCAAAAGGGTCGGCGCGCCCCTGCGACGCTGCGCAGAGCCGCCCTGCGGGGGCCGCGCCAGCCCCCTCCCCGCGCACCTGTGCGCCCACGCGAGGCTGCGCGCAGGGCGGCCCCGAGCCCCGAGCGGTCCCCGGACTTCTCCGCTCGGGGTGCAAACGCCTGTTGACGCACCGGCTGTGGCGGCTGTACGCGCGCGAGCGGGCTGACCGGCGGGTTTGTCCGCAGCAGCCCCCCGGGTTTTCCAGAAGCAGGCTCCCTGCGCGGCCGCCCGAGCCCAGCCGGCGAGGCTGGGCGCTGCGGCCGCTCCCCGGGTCCCCGGCGCCCTGCCCGGCCGTGCCCGGTGCGCGCGGGCCGCTGCCATCTGGGGCTCTCGGCGGGCGCAGCGCGAGCTCCGCGCTCCCTCCCCGGGAGGCGCCGCCGGGAGGCACAGGACGCGGCGCCCGGGACCCGCGCGGCGCACAGGGGTGGCCGGGGCTCCGGGCCTGGTGGGGGCTGGGCCGCCGGGGGCGGTGCGCAGGCCGGGGCCTCACCTGGCCAGCGTCGTCTTGCCCGAGCCCGGGAGGCCTCGCAGGAGGTAGAGGTGTTTACGAAAGCTGTGGCGGCGCGGAGGTGTCCCGCGCGGGGCCGGCGGGGCGGGCGGCCGGGACTGCTGCCGCTGCTGCCGCTGCTGCTGCTGTTGCTGCTGCTGGAGGCTCAGCCTCCCGAAGGATTCCAGGAAACTCTCCTCCATGGGGTGGGGGCTGACGGCCAGAGCCCGAGGTTCCCCTTCCCGGAGTCAGGGTCTTGGCCAAAGCTGTTGTTTTTGTGGCTCTCCGGCCATGTGATAGATGGAGGGGCGGGCGCTTGGAGCCCAGCCCCTCCTCCCGCCACCCCCCGCCGGATATGCGCGGCGTGGGAGGGGGCGCCTCTACCTGGAAAGCGGGGGCCGCCGGGAGACTGACTGCAGGACCCGCGGGTGACGCGCCCCGCCCCCGCACCCACCCAGCCCCCAGCTCGGCTTCCGGCTGCCCTTGACCCTTGGCAGTAGAAGCCGCGGGTGAGACCTAGGACCCTTCCCTGACGGTTGCCTAAGTGATCAAGGCCTCTGACACCCCCGTAGAGACTTCCACCCACCCATCCCCCCCCCACACACAGACACACACCCGCCTAGACCCTGAAAGTGAAATCATCTTAGTTTTTAAACGGCGTGAACAATGTCTGGAATAGTGTACCACCCCCTCCACGCCACCCCCCAGTTTGTGAGCGCCAGTATCTGGCTGCTGTCCCAACAGTCAGCGGCACTGTTTTGGGGCCCTTGCTTTTTTTGTTTGTTTTGGTTTTTGTTTTGTTTTGTTTTACCCTTATTCCTCAGCCTGCCAAAAATATTCTTCGAAAGCTGTTACCTCTAGGCAACTTAAAATCTCCTCTTCCTCAGATCCAGCACCCCTTGGAGCTACTTAAAGAAGCAATGAATGGGTGTCCCCGGAGGAAGTGCTGCAGCCCAGGTAGGTGTGGTGGTGTCACCTGAGAATGAGTTCAATTCGCCAAGGTAGGTGGCAGGCAGTCCACTGAAACCAAAACCATTCGCAGAGACATAGTTAGAGTCAAGTTCTGAGTTCCAGGGAACTGCTGAGTGCCAGCTGGTTGATCGCTATAACACTCATCAGTCTTTTACACTTAAGGGTGTGATCCAGTAATTCCGCTTTCTGAACCAAAATGCAAGATGCTGCAAAGGCATAATATTAGTAAAGTTAACACCACCACCAGCCTGGGAAGCCCAGGATCTGTGGTGGCTTGAGCTATAATAAACTTTGCCTCTGGTAGCTAAGGTGTGAACCTTTTTTGGACAGGAAACATGAGGCAGAACAAGTTCCTCCCAAAATAAAGCCCAGAAATTTCGGGGTGTCTCTCTCCTTCTCCAGCAGGGTGTCCTCCAGGGGAAAGGTAACGGGCTGGTTCTTTCTCGCTCACGACAGGGGTGACACGAAGTAAAAGACACCAGGGGACTCTTAGCGTGAATCTAGAATCTGAGTCCTTGAGTCCCAGAATCCTAGAGTCCCTTTATTAGCAAAATTGACATGAGTTAAATAGAAAAGCAATGGAGGTAATTATTGTTGAAATATGACAGAAATTACAGGTTTCTTAACAGTCAGCATGCCCCTAAGGTAGGGGGCTGGTATGACAGGAATTGATGAGATACAAGACAGTTATTCTCCATAACACAAGCAACTTAATTATCCAAAGGTATTTGAGAGAAGCATAGGGGTTAAACCTGTAGGGTGAGACAGAGAGAAGATGGATATCAAAGAGCCATATAGTTTGGAATTTCTCTTGTCTGGGGTCTGAGGTGTGTGATGAAGTGTGTGATAAGGTGTGTTCTTCTGTGATCAGAAGGTGACTTTTGAATAAGTGAATCTGCAGCCATGTGGCCTGTGGTTAATGGAGGGAAATACTGTGGTATCTGTGGGCCTGAGAGTCAAGAAGGAAAGAACCAAGTCTGAGTTTCCCCCCTTATGCTCACCTCGGTTGAGAGAGACTTACCAAGAGGTTATCTTCTCAGACCTCCATTTGCCCCAACCAACAGGGCGGTGAACAGGGGCTAGGAACCTAAAAGACCTGGAATGACAGGGACAAGAGACACGAAAGAACGACAGCAAGTCAAGTTTCTGATCAAGCTGCAAAATTTTATTGTGTTCACAGACATTATAAGGCTTTGGGGAAGGAGAGGGAATGCTGGAGGGGGAGGAGGGGGAGCAAACTTCAAAGTGGAATGTTCCTTGCAACAAACAATGGCCGAAACCATGTTTATTACCACAACTGTGTGTTGTCTCACTTGATTACTGATAAATGGTTTACCTGAGGGGAAATGGCCTGCCCAGGGGGAAAATAAAACTTGTCTCGAGGGCTTCCATTGTTTCAAAGCTTATCATCTCTCAAGCAGAGAAATGGTTCCTGGCATCTCATCCCTTCGTTATAATTTAACTTGAGGCAGGCAATGGGGGTGAGGAACAGAGACCTTAACAGCAGGTTTGGTGGGCATAACCAGAGGAGGGAAGTATTGACCTGATTCCTCCCGCGGGGTGAGTGCAAAACCAATCTTCCCGCATCTTATAAGGCTCTCAGTGTCTTTTTGGGGAGGGGAGGCAGAGCCACAGTTTCTAGGGAAACAATTTTTGTTGCTGACACCAACCTCCATGCAAATCAGGTTTGCTTCACGGGGGACTCAGAGGCGGATGATAGGGTCCTCCCCCTGCAGTGCCTTGCCTTGCACCCCTTACTGGTGTCCTTGCCCTGCCAAGGTTGGATGCCTCAATGCATAATTCTGAGTTTTATGCCATCCGAAAAGGAGGTCTGTCACCCTCAGGTTCAGCCAGGCCTCTATCAGCCAAATCAAGTCTGTGATAATGTATTTGTAAAGGTTTTGATGCCAAGGAGTCAATCTGCCGTTTTATAAAATCAGTAATCTTATTAAAGATAAAGGATCCTAAGGTAATCATTAACAAAAGACTAATCAAGAGTCCCATAAGGGGCTCTGTAGTGACTCAAGACTATTTGTGGTGGAGTCTATAACCTGTTGTAATTTGTCAGAAGATTCATGGGAGGAATATATAGAGTGTCCTAGCGTGCCACCAGCAAGTCTAAGGGAAGCAGTCAGTGGATGTGATGTCCAAGGGAAGAAATACCCGGGATAGCCTGAGGGTACTTCTTCCCGAGCTAGTGCTCTCTGGCTTGGAGAAAACTCAACTGGAGCCGATCTAGGCTGCTGCGTGGGAGAGGGATCAGGAACTCGTGCCGCACTAACTTCCGCAGGAGATACACTCTGGAACTCTCGGAGCCGGAAAGCAATTTCCAAGTGTCTTTAATCAGAAGAGCAGCTGTTTTTATACTCCCCAAGTAGGGTGGAAACAGGATGTGATATAGAGAGGGTGGAGAGAAAAGTGACTGGTGAAAATCAGAGTGTGACAAGGAGGGGGCGGAACAGGCGAGAATCCTATCACTGAACCACCAATGCCCTGGAGGGAGTGCTTTATGTAAATGTAAAAGTGATTAATGTAAATAGACCTAAGCTTTGAATGGGATCAGTAAATCCCTATATAGGCATATGGTTAAGCAGAAGCCAGGGGGAGGTGGCATACTACCCAACATCTCCCCCTTTCTTTTTAACTATTTGCCATAGTATCAGGAGTGCGGGGCACTTTGTGAGGCAGGGAGACTGATAAGAGGCACACCTTTTTGGGGGTTCTACTGTCCCTCCTTGCTCAACCTCTCCGTGGAGAGAGAGACTAACAGGATTGACACACCCCTCAGGCTCAAGCCCTTCCAAGCTCAACCATATCCTCACAATTCCCCAACAAAACACAGCACGTCTGGTCTTCTGGTGGTGAAATTTTTCTTCATAGAGGGTCAGCTGTGGAACAAGCAAAACTAGGAGGCAAGGACCAGGTAGAGAAGAATTGACATGAAAATATAGGATGGTGTTGTACCAAAACACAGAGGAGGTGCATACACATTAGGTGAGGTTCCTTGAACATGAGGAATATTTTGAGAAAAGTGAGCAGTCAATAAACATGCAAAGATGAAGTCAGCAGTGGTAGGTCAGCAGAAAGAGAAGACTTGGATAGGCTGGTGAGGTTAGCTGGACTATATACTGCCATGGCGTCCTTTGTGGTGGTAAGGACTTGCCAACAGGGACTCTGGATTTTGTAAGAGCAATAATGTCATCCACCATAATAAAAGGAAAACAAACATGGACATCCAGTGTTGAAAAAGAGAAAAAGAATATGTCTCTGTGACTGGAAAAGTGGGTGGCTTTGTCAATGAAATACCATAAATGAACAATTCGAATTTTTGTAAATATTAAAAAGGTTTAGTATGTTACTTCATTGACACTTTAGCCAACTGAATACTGGGGGGTGCATCCCCCTTCTTTTTTTATTAATTAAGCTTAAGGGTTTTAGTTTTTCTTGTTGGAGCTGTAGCCCACATAAATTTGGAAAGAATACCAACTGAGAGAAAAAAATGTTTTTGTTTACTAAACATGGGCAGGTGAATTACATCAATCTGCCAGAGAGCATTGGCTTTTATCAATGGAGATTAATCTTAAAAGTCTGAATAGCAGG
This sequence comes from Erinaceus europaeus, assembly GCF_950295315.1. Lineage (NCBI taxonomy): Eukaryota > Metazoa > Chordata > Mammalia > Eulipotyphla > Erinaceidae > Erinaceus > Erinaceus europaeus. The sequence goes on along the minus strand of NC_080166.1, from coordinate 116,074,600 downwards.
ATCTTAATTAAACAATGCAGGAGCCAGTAAAGTGCTCTCACTATGGCAGGTCAAGCGTTACAATTTTAAGACGCTTGTAAAAAAAATGAGAAAAATTTTAGGATATGAGTGACTTTAGGAGTCATCACACACCCATAAATAAAAAATTAAAAATGTTTAGTTTTAAATCTTACCATATGAGCAGTCAGTTCTTCATGTGCAGATGTACCTATAATTATTTACTTAGGGAAAGAACTTGTACCAAGTTAATTGATGATCTAATGGTTAGAATTGGCTTGAGTTCTTTCATATGATTTTAGAAGCCTCTTTATTAGAATATATCAATATGTTATAGAAAGTCAATACCTAATGTGTAGACATGATAAAATGTTTACCATTTTTTAGCATTATTTTAAACTGATTAGACAGTTTAAGTACAATACTATAACTTTAGTTAACTAAGATCTTTACTCGTCACAAGGCTATCATGAGTAAGCATAGATATAAAACTTGTAATAGATTTTGCTCCTTAGAACTCTAATATGGCAACTTAAAAGGCTAAAATAAAACCTCATAGTTTAAATGTTCAAAATATTAATTTTGTTAAATCAGGATTTTCCAAAATAAATCTATCAGACCAGAAGCACAAAGTATTACCTTAATTTATCAAGAATAAACCTCTGGCAGTGTCTTAAAACAAACCAGATAAGTTTTTTTTTAATTTTTTAAATTTATTTTATTTATTTTTTCCCTTTTGTTGCCCTTGTTGTTTTATTGTTGTAGTTATTATTGTTATTGTTGTTGTTGGATAGGACAGAGAGAAATGGAGAGAGGGAGGGGAAGACAGAGAGGAGGAGAGAAAGATAGACACCTGCAGACCTGCTTCACCGCCTGTGAAGCGACTCCCCTGCAGGTGGGGAGCCAGGGTTCGAACCGGGATCCTTATGCCGGTCTTTGTGCTTTGCGCCACCTGCGTTTAGCCCGCTGTACTACAGCCCAACTCCCTAAACCAGATAATTTTTAAAAGCAGAAAGATATAAAGAGGAAAACCAGAGCAAAAGCCTCTGGCATGTAAATAATTAACATAACCATTGTGTTATCTTTTACTAACCCAAGCCAGTCTTAAACAATTTTAAGTAAAACGTTAAACTTTGTTTGTTAGGATCTTTGTTTATCACAAAGCTATCACACCCTTAGGGCAGCTATGAACAAGGGTGGGTACACAACTTAATTGGTCTTTCACTTTTATTTGGATAGGTAACTTAAAAAGCTAACATAAACCTTATAGCTGAAATGTGAAAATAAATTTTTACTGTTAATATTTATTATTTTTTTTAGATGACCATTTTACACTAAATAATTTTGTTGAATCACATCTGTTGAATAAAAATTTTTATCAGGCCAGGAATAGCACGTTTAACCCTTTTTTTCCTGGCAAGGCCACTGCTCTACACTGACTGGGTTATTAGAAAGTCAGTTCAAACATGGAATTAACAAATTAACAAACAGTGGCAGTTGGTATTGGGGTGCTGGTAATATTTACAATTCTCACAAGAGTGAGAGAGACTGTAGAGGCATTTTACCACGCCTAGAGATCTCAGAAAATCTTTTAACTAATGAATTGATGCTGATATTAGCTATCCGAAGGACGAAACTGTCTTGTATTTTACTCTGGTAAAGGTGTGCCAAGTCTATGAGTTGGGATCTTTAAAACCACATTTAGCTTAACTAAATCTTATTTAAAACTTAAAACAAACTTTAGTTACTTAGGGGTTAACACACATTAATGAAAACAAGGTTAGCAGACAGACTTAAAACAGACATTTTTGGTGAAAAGAAAAATTTTCCCTTTGAAAAGCGGCTTTCAGATTTCTAACTCACCGCCACCCAGGAGGGGCGTTTGTGGCTAAGAATGATTGACTGAAGTGTTTGCCAATCTGTGTGGAGCAGTAGCTCTGTGCCGTGATTGGCTGTGCGAGCGGAACAGGAGGGCTTAGTTTACCGCGGCGCAGAGAAAAATCTTTGAAATTCTTTTTCTAGGCTAAGGTACATTTTACAGTTTTAAAGAAAAAAATCATTAAATTTTTATCAAAAGTGTGTACTGGTTTTCTGATTAATAACTTTTAAGTTAAAGAGAACATCTTGTTTGATTGATTTCATTCTTTCTCTAAATAGCTTGCTAGCCAGATAAGATCTCACTCAGAACTGGTTTAAAGCTTTCTGAGAGCTCTGGGGGAAGCCAGAGGGAAAAAGCTGGATCTTTTTTGGCTGACTAGTTTTAAATAATGCCAAATCAAGAGCCCACAGTTCTTTAACTAATTGTAAATGTTCTCTTTTTTTTTTTTTTAATTTTCTAAGGGAAGCTGTTTTTTGTGCTAGTTGCGGGGGGGTCTTCAGGGTTTTCTATTTCTTTTCTTTTTTTTTTTTCCTCCAGGGTTATTGCTGGGCTCGGTGCCTGCACCATGAATCCACCGCTCCTGGAGGCCATTTTTTCCCCTTTTTGTTGCCCTAGTTGTTGCAGCCTCGTTGCGGTTATTATTGCCATTGTTGACGTTGCTTTGTTGTTGGATAGGACAGAGAGAAATGGAGAGAGGAGGGGAAGACAGAGAGAGAGGGGAGAGAAAGATAGACACCTGCAGACCTGCTTCACCGCCCGTGAAGCAACTCCCCTTCAGGTGGGGAGCCGGGGGCTCGAACCGGGATCCTTACGCTGGTCCCTGCACTTTGCGCCACGTGCGCTTAACCCACTGCGCCACCGCCTGACTCCCAGGGTTTTCTATTTCTATAGAAGCTTCATGTGCAGGGTCAGTTTGAGCCTGGCTCCGAGTAACAGGGAAAGCCAAAACTGGTTTTGATTTGGATGGTTTAGTTTTAGTTTTAGGGATTGGGCTTAGGTTTTTTGGGCTTGGGTTTTTAGGTGAGGCTAAAAATGTAAGTTTTTCTGTCACTGCAGCTATTTTTTTCATTAATTGAAGCTGCTCTTTCCGGTCAGCAAGGACCTTGCGGAGGGTGGAAATTCCTGTAAGGGCTCCTGAGTGTGCCCTCTTGACAGAAGGATTGTCAAGGAGAGAGTCAGGCTGGAGAGCAGGGGCATAAGTGTTGGGAGGGGGATTAAAGGGAGGAGGACACCAATCGGGATTGTGGTATTTGGCAGCCTCTTTTTCTAGCAAAGCCTCATCCTCCGCGGGAAGTGCTTCAGGAGAGGGAGGGTTTTGTAAAACTGGATAGAGGCGAGGGAGAGAATGCTGGGTTTCATCCTCCTGTGAATTAGCAATAGGAGGGTCAATGGAGGGAACTTTAGTAAGTGCGGTGGAACCTATAGGGAGGGGGACAGGGCTTTTACCTTCATCGGGTGCTGGGAGGCTTTTATTTTGTCTGGGTACTGGGGGATCAAGATCAATAATCACAGAAGGGCATGGGGATGGGGTCTTTGTCCTGGACTGTGGACGTGAAAGTTGCCAGAGGACCTTTTCACCCTCTGTAATAAGGTTTTTAATATCAGGGTGGTTATTATAAATTTTTAAGACATCATTAATTAAATTTCAGTAACAAAAGGCAGAAACAGGTACATGTTCAGGACCAAAAGACTGATAGTGATCATTAAGACAATCACCAATTCTCCTCCAACATTTCTCATCTATAGTGCCTTCCTGGGGGAACCAGGGCCAAATATTTCCAATATAATCTAAAAACTTCTTTAATTCTTTCTTTTTAACCATAGTTCCTCGTGTCTTGAGTGACTCCTTGAGTCCTTTAATGAATAAATCTTGTTTGCTAAATTCATGTCCCATGGTTTTGCTTACCTCAGCCGCTGTGACACTCTCCTCCAGATGCGACTCACGGTCGGGTATTTCTGTGGCGATCTCTGCAAGTCTTTGTGTTACTCCCTCAGCCGCGGTGACTCAATGAATTCGGGTAGGCCTACCCCCTCGATCAGCGGAGTTCCTAGGTCCAGAAGGCTTCTTCGCCCCACATTGGGCGCCAGAATGCCAGGTGACTTTGAATAAGTGAATCTGCAGCCATGTGGCCTGTGGTTAATGGAGGGAAGTACTGGGGTATCTGTGGGCCTGAGAGTCAAGAAGGAAAGAACCAAGTCTGAGTTTCCCCCCTTATGCTCACCTCGGTTGAGAGAGACTTACCAAGAGGTTATCTTCTCAGACCTCCATCCAAAGATGGGGGTGGTTCTCTCTAAGCTCTATCAGGCTTACACATGTTCCCAACACAGAAATTTCAAAATGAGCTTTGAGGAAAAAAAATAACTCACTTGGATAATGTGCTGTTTTGCCTTGTCACCCAGATTTCAACTCAGTCTCCATGGCACTGGATGAAGTTTCTGTGTAGTAGTGTCTCTCCACCTCTCTCTCTGTCTCTCTCTCTCTCTCTCCTTTGTCTTACTCTATCTGAAAAAAAAAAAAAGAAGAAGAAGAAAAAGAAAAAAGAAAAGTCAGCTTGGAGTGGTAAAGGCCTAGGAACTTTGGGAGGACTGTCCAAGTGGGGACAGATTGTGCTGAGAATTTACTTCCCTTTTGGGATTTCCCTGGCGGAGGGGTATGAGGAGCAGCACAAAATGAACTGCTTTCCCTTGAAAGCTCCTTCCCAGCTTTGGAGAAAGGGCACCTTGTGGTTTTTCCTAGAGCTGCTGAGAAATACTGAAACTTCAAAAATTTCTTTAAACATTAAGGGAAAACCACAAGGAACAGAGAAAATACAGTGATTAATTTCTTAATGGTGAGATTGATATAAATTTTAGAATATTTTTTCCAAAATTTCCCACTCTCAAATACCCTTGTCATTCTAGATCTGCACTGTTCTGTTTAGGAACAGTCTGAATTATGCCTAATGAAAATTGAAATTGAACTGCACGGAGAATTTTGAAGGTTCAGTTTGAGAAAAAATAAAAATTGCCATCAGTATTTTTACATTTTTTTAAATTTTCCAGCAATACTTTTAAAATCCAGTATGCATTAGAATGGTAATATATTGGGTATACTGGGTTAATATAGACTTTACATTAATTTTCACCTGTTGCTTTTTTGCTTTTGTCTGTGACTACTCTAAAAGTTTAAACTGCACATATAGTTGGCTTTATATTTCTGTAGGACAGTGTTTCAGGGGAGTATGTCCACTTCTGTTTCCTTCCATAAAGGGGAACTCCAGAAGGATAGAATAGGGAAACAGGAAAACACAGCTTTAAGGGCTGAGGTTGCAATATAGTGAGTCAGGGGTAACTGAAGTGGATAGAATCAACTTGTAGATTCTGGAGAATGACTGTGACTTGGAAGACAGTTCTGAGGTTCAGACCTTTGGAAAATCTTCACCCTGTAAAAAGGGGAAAAAAGGAAAAGAGCAGACAGCAGAGGATACCAGCATTTAAAGACTCTGCCTTGAAGTGAATCTATTAAAAGATAGAAGAGAATGATCAAAACACCAAGAAAGGGGTAGGCAGGCCCAAAAGGGGGGGGGGGCATATGGAGGAGGAAATGGCTGGCAGTACTAGGATAGGACTTTAGATGCTTTTTTTCTCTCTCCCATTTTTAACTAGTCAACAAGCTCTGTTTCCCCTGATTTACTCCTCAAAAATCACACTGTTTAAAGTTATGTCTGTGAATCTGTTTCCTCCCACTAAACTATAAGTGCAAGGGTAGGGACTTTGCCACCTGGCCACCCCAGTATCTGTCACAGTGCCTTCAGATGGTGCTCAATAGCTATAGTGAACTTGAATTATGTTCTCAGTAGAGGTATCTGAGTTTGGGATTTACTAGAGATTGAGACTGAAAAAAGTGGCTTGGGAAGTGGTGCAATGGACAAAGCATTGTACTCATATGCATGAGGTCTTGAGTCCAATTCCCATACCCCCATGTGCTCTTGTTATCCCTCTCTCATGTTAATAAAGAAATTAAATCTTTAAAAAAAAAAAAAGGTTGAGGGAGTCAGGCGGTAGTGCAGCAGGTTAAGCGCATGTGGCTCAAAGCGCAAGGACCAGCATAAGGATCCCGGTTTGAGCCCCGGCTCCCCACCTGCAGGGGAGTCACTTCACAGGCGGTGAAGCAGGTCTGCAGATGTCTATCTTTCTCTCCCCCTCTCTATCTTCCCCTCCTCTCTCCTTTTCTCTCTGTCATATCCAACAACGACAATGACAACGTCAGTAACAACAACAGTAACTACAACAGTAAAACAAGGACAACAAAGGGGAGTAAATAAATAAATATTTTTAAAAGGTTGAAAAAAGATGGTGACAGTGTCATCTAAGGAGTTATGAAAACAGTGACCATATCCACTGGACTGAGGGCCAGTTTTCTATTAGCTGCATTCAGACTCCTGTTGGAAGACTCACTCATCCTACTGCATGACAGCCTCTGGAGAGGTGTAGGGTACCCCGAGTCACAGCACCCCTGTGTTCACACTCCTTGGTGTCCTCAGTTCACCCAGCCAACTTTCCTGCTCTAAAGTTCTGATCCATTTCCCTGCTATGCAATGGCTAGCTCAACTTCACTTGGCTACACAAGAAGCAATGCAGAAGAAATAATGCTATGTTACTTTTAGCAGAAAAAAAAAAAATCAAATTAATGAGATGTAGAAAAACAAGGAGGACTAGTGGAATCCAGGATTTCACCCTCAAATGTATAACACTAAATAACTCAGGCAGGATTTGGAGTGTTTAGTTACAAATTAGTCCAAGGTCCTTCACCCTGGGGACTGACTCTTAAGATGGCAGAAAGTTTGAAACCGAGATGAAGCTTTCAAGAAGTTTAATCAAAGACCATTAAAGAGAGTAAATAGGCCAGGTGATGGCACAGCTGGTAAAGCACACAAGTTACAGAGGAAAAGCTTCATGAGGAATGAAGCAAGTGTCTCTCTCTCTCCGTCTCCCTCCCCCCCTTTATTTCTATCTGTCCTATCAGATAAAAAATTTGGAAAAAAAAATGGCCACAAAAAGCAGCAGATTTTTCACGCAGGCACCAAGCCCCAGCAATAACGCTGGTGACAATAAAAAGAAAGGAAGGAAGGAAAAGAAAGAAAAGAAACAAGTGTTTAGCTTCTTATACTCTAGGAAACCTCACAAAAATGTGAAAGTTGTTTGGTTTGGTTTGGTTTAGTTTTTAAGCACAAGCTATAAGGAAAGAAAGGGACTATCACAGTAATAAATTTAGAAACTAGAGCTCTAAGGTCAAGTACTAATTTAATTGGAAATTTTCTTTAAATCAATTGCAGAAAGCCATGAAGCAGCATATTCACCATGTATAACCCCTGTAACTCCAAGCACCAGAAGATTTCAGGTTGCAGGTATGACTTTAAGCAGAAAGGTGAGTTGAAGTTCTGCTTAAGAAACCAGTGACCACACAGCCCAGGAGCTGCTCACCCCCCGGAGAAGCCTGGAGAAGATAGGATAGAATTTTGGAGGAGTGCAAAGTTAGATAAGAGAGGTGGGCCTCCCTTGTTGAAAATATGAACATTATGTAAATGCCTTGGAATCGAATAGCAAGTAGTCAACCCTGAATTTAAATTTTTCTATATAAGTTATTTCAGCAGGGTCCGGTGGTGGCACACAAGGTTAAGCTCACACAGTATTAAGTGCAAGGACCAGCACAAGGATCCTGGTTTGATCCTCCAGTTCCCCACCTGCAGGGGAGTTGCTTCACAAGCAGTGAAGCGGATCTGAAGGTGTCTATGACTTTTCTTCTCTATCTTCCCCTCCTCTCTCAATTTCTCTCTGTCCTATAAAAAAAAAAAAAGCTTCAATAGCAGTAAATGGAGGCAATAAATAAATTAATTCATTAATTAATTCAGTACAGACCTTTTTTTTTTTTCTATTGTTGCCAGGGCTTCATCCCTCTGGATGTTTTTTTTTTTTTTCCTTTTTTTCAGATACAAAGGGACAGAGAGGCAGAAAGATGCCACAACACTAAGGCTTTTTCCAATACAGTAGGGGTCAGGCTCAAACCTGAGTCATATGCACGGCAAAACAGGCACACTATTCAGGTGAGCTATCTTACTAGCCCACAGTGTTTCAAGTTTAAGTACAACCAAACTAAAGCAGATTAAAAAAGGTTTGGGGGAGTAGGGCGGTAGTGCAGCGGGTTAAGCGCACGTGGCACAAAGTGCAAGGACCGGTGTAGGGATCCTGGTTCGAGCCCCCGGCTCCCCACCTGCAGGGGAGTCGCTTCACAGGCGGTGAAGCAGGTCTGCAGGTGTCTATCTTTCTCTCCCCCTCTCTGTCTCCCCTCCTCTCTCGATTTCTCTCTGTCCTATCCAATGACAGCAACAACAACAACAATTATAAACACAACGATGATAAAACAACAATGGCAACAAAAGGGGAAAAATGGTCTCCAGCAGCAGTGGATTCATGATGCAGGCACTGAGCCCTGGCAATAACCCTGGAGGCAAAATTTTTTTTTTATCTTTATTTATTGAATAGAGACAGCCAGAAATTGAGAGGGGAAAGGGATAAAGAAAGACACCTTTGCCCTGCTTGACCACCTGTGAAGCTTTCCCTCTGAAGGTGGGGACCTTGCACACTGTGATGTATGCATTTAACCAGGTGCACCAACACCCAGCCCCTAACAGATTTTTTAAAAATCTACCTATAGCACAGTCAGTACAAGTTTCACAAACCTTAGACAATAGCCTAGACATTAGATACATTTCAGAATTCAGGAAGTGTTTGTTCAAGATAATACAATCATATCCTTACATTCTACTGGAGTCTTTAGCAAATCCCACAAACACGCCAATAATTCTGCAGTCAGATGCATGAATGGTCACACTAAAGGGGATAAATAAGGAGTAAAGCTAATTACATCCCAATTACAGTAATTTATGCAAATGAGGTAACAAATTTATTGAGTCAATAGCTAAGTCAGTTTAGATAAGACTATCTCTATCTTGCCATGGACATTTCAAAGACATACTTTAAACACTAAGTGCCTATTATTATTATTTTTTTTTATATTTATTCCCTTTTGTTGCCCTTGTTGTTTTATTGTTGTAGTTATTATTGTTGTTGTCATCGATGGATAGGACAGAGAGAAATGGAGAGAGGAGGGGAAGACAGAGAGGGGGAGAGAAAGATAGACACCTGCAGACCTGCTTCACCGCCTGTGAAGTGACTCCTCTGCAGGTAGGGAGCCGGGGTTCGAACTGGGATCCTTATGCCGGTCCTTGTGCTTTGCGCCACCTGCGCTTAACCCGCTGCGCTACAGCCCGACTCCCGTGCCTATTATTTTTAAGGCTCTATGTCAGTTGCTTTGTGCAAGTTATTTCATGTCACCTTTATTTAATAGACCTCTGACAAGGTGATTTTTTCTTCTTTTAATTACCACCAAAGTTACCACTAGGACCCTATGCTAACACTATGAATTCACTGCTCCTGGTAGCCATTCCTCTCCCCCCCCCTTTCTTTTTATTTTATATCACGTAAAACAATTGAGAGGGGAGGGGTAGACAGATAGAAAGATAGATACCTAAAGACCTGCTTCACTGCTCATGAAACTTTCCCCCTGCAGGTGGGGAGCTGGGGCTCGAGCCCGGTCGGTCCTTGCACATGGTAATGAGTGCTTAATCAGGCATGCCACCAGCTGGCCCCTCAAGGTAATCTTCTTAAGCTATTTACAGGTGAAGAAATTGAGGCCCTAAAAGATCATTTACATCACACAGCCTGTCAACGGTAGCTTCTAGATTGGCACCCATCCTCTTTCTGACTTTCTGCCCAACCATCCTAAAGGAGGAACAGAATACTGAACACCCAGCAGAAAGAGGACTTTGAAACAGGGAGTGCCTTGTGGCGTCCAAAGCCAACTTCATTTTTCTAACTTCTCTCTTTCTAAGTTTCTCTTTAGACCTTGAGGCCCAACCAAATTCATAGTAAAAAGGGAGACCTATTCTCATAATTGTGGAAAGCCTGTATGTAGTTACAACACACATACAGTTTTCTTAAAATATTCCCAGGAGACTCTTTGGCACGAATTTGAAGCTGAACATAAAAAGATCAAAATTGTGAGGGTTGGCAAGATAGCTCACCTGCACTGTGCCCCTATTTTGTCACGCATCTGACACAGGTTGGAGCTCAACCCCTACCGTGGTGTCTTTCCCTCTCTCCCTTGCTCTCTCTCTCTCTCTCTCTTTCTGTCTGAATTCACTGTGCATTCAGCCAGCTCCAAGCAGTGAAGCCCCAGTGGTAACAAAACAAAGCAAAAACAAAACAAAAGAAAGTAAGCAAAGAGGTCTAAGAAACTTGGGGGTGGGAGGCAGGCGGTAGCACAGTGGGTTAAGCACACATGGGGCGAAGCACAAGGATGGGGAAAAAAAAACATCCCAAGTTCAATCCTAACACAAACCCCAGGAATGTCTTCATTGCTTTACTTTCTCTACATGCAGAATAATGTCTGTGTTAAAGCAACTCAGTATTTGTTGAACACGTAAATTGAATTTCTTTACTTCTTTGCCTAAAATTTCTGATAGCCTCTGATTTCTTCCCACACAATATTTACCCCACATTTTTCTAGGTGTATGTGTCTTTTTTGGGTAGGGTGGTGGCTCCAAATCTCTAAACTCTTTCCATATCTTCATCCCTTTCCCTGCTACTTTCAGCAGATCCAGGCTTGAGGCATAATTATTTTTACTAGGTACATACACAGTCCTCCTGGGAGACAGAAACAGGATATTCAGAAATGAATTCAAATGCAGAGAGACAACATATGTTAAATGCACAGTGAATTCAGTTCTTATCACATGCAGACAAACACTGAAATATACAAGCAGCTGTGTTTATTTCATAATTTAGGCATTTGGGGGCAAATGTGTTTATTTGAATGTCAACTTGATGTCAAGTTAAAATAAAACATGACTATCTGCATGTTTTCTCTTTTCTCCTAGAGAGTCTTTTAATATTTAAGTATGACCTATATCCCTGACTCCTCACCCTCATTACATCAATCTGGACATTGATGGAGGTTCCCTCATAAGCAGTGGGTTAACAGAATGCTCTAAAACATGTTCTAACATTAAAATTGAATAGTAAATTTGGTTGCACCAACCTAAGTCTTGTTTTATTTCACAAAAAGGTCTACATTTAGGGAGTGGGATGGTAGCACAGTAGGTTAAGCGCATGTGGTACAAAGAGCAAGGACCGGCATAATGATCCCGGTTCGAGCCCCTGGCTCCCCACCTGCAGGGGAGTCGCTTCACAAGCGGTGAAGCAGGTCTGCGGGTGTCTATCTTTCTCTCCCCCTCTCTGTCTTCTCCTCCTCTCTCCATTTCTCTCTGTCCTATCCAACAACAACATCAATAACAACAATAATAACTACAACAATAAAACAAGGACAACAAAAGGGAATAAATATTTTTTTTAAAGTAAAAAAAAAAAAAGGTCTACATTTCAAGCAAATGAAAACACCCATGCAAAAGCACACAGGTTGCTATAGTAACAGACTAGCTTTCTTGTATTTGCTCTTCAATCACAGTGCATTTGAGCTATTAGAAAGAACCAAATAGGAGCTCCAGTGGTGCAATCTGTTAGCACGCGGTACGAAAAAAAAAAAGGTCTACATTTCAAGCAAATGAAAACACCCATGCAAAAGCACACAGGTTGCTATAGTAACAGACTAGCTTTCTTGTATTTGCTCTTCAATCACAGTGCATTTGAGCTATTAGAAAGAACCAAATAGGAGCTCCAGTGGTGCAATCTGTTAGCACGTGGTACTTATACAGAAAGAACCAAATAACGTCGACCTCCACTTCCTTCTGGTCATATTAAAATCTCTGGAGTAAGTCACACTTATAGTTCAAGGACCTCTTCCATGCTAAGCAGTCTACTCTCCTTTCTCTAAATTATCCTTAAAATATATATCAGGAGCCAGGAGGTGGCACGCCCTGCTGAACACATATGTCACCATATACAAGGACCCGGGTTTGAGCCTACGCTCAAAGGAGTGAGCGGTGAAGCAGGTCTGCAGTTCTCTGTCTTTCTTTCTCCCTCTCTACTTCTCTTCCTCTCTCATTTCCTCTCTGTCCTATCAGAAAAAGTAAAAAGTTAAAAATGGCCACCAGGAGAGGTGGATTTGTAGTTTCATAGTGCCAGCCACTCTGAGCCCCAGTGATAGCCCTGGAGGCAAAATAAATTATATATATACATATATATATATATGATTATTATTAAGCATTAGGGTTTAGACCATATTTTTTCCAGTCAGAATTTTTTTCTTTATTCCTTTTCTTTTAAAAATTTTTTTTTATTTATAAAAAGGAAACATTGACTAAACCATAGGATAAGAGGGGTACAACTCCACACAGTTCCTACCACCAGAACTCTGTATCCCGTCCCCTCCCCTGATAGCTTTCCTATTCTTTAACCCTCTGGGAGTATGGAACCAGGGTCATTGTGGGGTGCAGAAGGTGGGAGGTCTGGCTTCTGTAATTGCTTCCCCACTGAACATGGGCGTTGACAGGTCGATCCATACTCCCAGCCTTTTAGACCATAATTTAACTCATGTAGAAATATTCCCAAAATTACAAAAGAAATATGTAATCACAAATATCAATTTAAAAGGTGTGTGTGTGTGTGTGTGTGTGTGTGTGTGTGTGTGTGTGTGTGTATGTTTTGGTAGCAATGGAGAGGGATAAAGAGAAATGAGAAGTTTAGAAATTTTTATTTGGTTTTACTATCTAGACATACAGAGTATCTACTTTCCCCCACAGTTATGCCTTATATAAGCAGTTAAGAAATACCCGGGTCTGAAACCCTGCTCCACAAGTGGTGAAGCAGGTCTGCAGGTGTCATATCTTTGTCCCTCTCTACCTTTCTCTCCCCTCTCAATTTCTCCTTGTGCCATCAAAATAAAGGAGAAAAAAAGGGTGGGGGGAATGCCAGGAGCAGTAGATTGATATTGCCAGCACTGAGGCCCAGCAATAACCGTGGTGGCAAAAATACACGGTTCTACACTGGATAATTTTATAATGCTTTACCTTTTATAATGCTAAACCTTGATTTTACTATTAATCTCAACATGTACTCCCAGGCATTGCCTTTGGTACATCTGAAATACCCAGCAGCTAATGGGTGTGGAATGTCAGCCACCCCTTCCCCATTACACTTACTATATGGAGGACTGATTTTTTTCCTAAGCTCCTATGACCTTCGTAATCTTCCCTGACAGCCCTCCTCCAGCTTCATGGCAATTTAGCAGCCTATCCAAAAAGTCATGTTTTCCACTGTGGGATAATAGGTCACACCAGCAACAAGGCGCTTTCAAGTCAAGTAAATATGGATCCAATTTGTGCTGTTCCTGTCATAACAGGATAAGACTGAGGACCAGACAGGAGAGGCGACGTGATGAACAAGGGACTCCCTAAGATGGGCGGCTCCATCACCCACAGCAGGGCCTCATGCCAGCTGCACTACAACAAGGTTACAGAGTGAAATGCAACTTTCTCTTTGGGACCAATGGAAAGAGATCAGGGCTGCATATATTATCCACCTATATATGTACAGTCTCTTCTAATTTATGAGTTGTTGGAAAAGTCATGATCTATTTCTTAGTGTTTTTCTATGCAAAAATGTATCATGACTTCTGACAACCCAATAAGAAATGAGTATAAGAAATGTAAGTATAAGAATAAGTATAAGAAATGTAGCCCTTCACTGTTAAATTTAGTGAATATATTTTCCCCATTTTTTTTAAGAAACCATTTAGAGGGGTCAGGTGATTGATTGCTTACCTGGTGGGAGATGCCTGTTACCATGCAGCACGCCCTAGGTTTGAGCCCTGGCACAACATGGGAGCATCACAACACTGAGAGAAGTTTCAAGTAGTGCTGTTACAGCTCTCCCTTTCCCTCTCTCACTGTGTCAGTGTGTGTGTGTGTGTGCGTGCGTGTGCGTGTGCGTGTGTGTGTGTGTGTGTGTGTGTATCTGAAGTGGAAAAGAATGAAAAAAAATGTTGACCATACATGGTGGAATCATACATATGCAAGACCTCAATACTGTACACATACAAACATACACAAAAGCTGAAGGAGTAAAGGAAAGTAGACCAGTTAGAGAAGGTCTTTGAAAGTCATAAAAATATACCTCTGTTGATGTTTTCCACTGAAAATAAATCACCAGCGTCTTTAGTTGATGGGAATCACACAGACATCAGTGAACAAATATGCAGTGAAAAAGAAAATAAATTCATCTCTAATTTCAACCAGATTTTTACCTTAATTGTAAAGCTATATAAACATAGTTTCTAGACCACTGTAATGATAATACCCTGGTTTTGGATGATATTTCAAAGGTGACCATTGAAGAAGGCATTCTGCATTAGAAACATGAAATAGACATTAGGTGTGTGGGTGATAGCATAATGGTTATGCAGAAAGACTCTTGATTGTCCCAGCTTTAATCCCCAGCACCACCATAAACCAAAGCTGAGCAATGCTCTGGTAAAAAAAAAAAAAAAAAAAAAAAAAAGGAGGAGGAGAAGGAAAAGAAAAGCATGAGGTAGAAGGATATTAGTAAACATTAGACTCTGAAAATATTTATTTTTATTTATTTTTGCCTCCCGGGTTATCACTGGGGCTCGGTGCCAGCACTATGAATCCACTGCTCTTGGCGGCCATGTTTCCCCATTTTATTGTATAGGACAGAGAGAAATTGGGAGAAGAGGGGGAGATAGAGAAGGCGAGAGACCCACCTGCAAGGGGAAAGCTTTGTGAGTGGTGAAGCAGTACTGCAGGTGTCTCTTTCTCTTCCCCCACCCCTCTCTCTCTTCTTTTTTACCAGAGCACTGTTCAGCTCTGGCTTATGGTGGTGCAGGGGACTGATCCTGGGACTTTGGAGCCTCAGACATGAAAGTCTCTTTGCATAACCATTATGCTATCTAGCCTCCGCCCTCTTTCTCTTTTCCTCTTGATCTTCCTCTTCCTTCTTGAATTCTGGATGTCTCGCCAATAAATAAAAATAATTAAAAGAGAGAGAGAAACATAGACACCTGCAGACCTGCTTCGCAGCTTGTGAAGCATCCCCACCCCTGCAGGTGGGGAGCTGAGTGCTCAAACCTGAATCCTTGTGCTTAGTACTATGTGCACTTAGCCGGGTGCACCACCGCACAACCCCAACTTAATGAAAACATTTATACATATGTATAACAATGTTTTATAAGCCTCAGAATACAAATATATTTATGCATATGTTATATATTGTATATGTGTGTAATAAGTTCAAGTTGTATTGTCACAGGGCAGAAATTTTAGGTAGCACATTCTCTCCTGTAGAAACACTGCTTACAATTCACTTCCACACTGAAACCAGCCCAAATAAAACCATAACCCCATAATCTCTTCAATAGTTCTTTTAGCATTGTTGATCTCACTCATAAAAGATTTATAAGCTTGTCACTTGTATTTTCTATGCATAGTAATTTTGTCTTGTGTTAGTCTTGTCTCCCCATTTGAAAGGTAAGCTGTTTTATGAATGAGGCTGTTTCCTCTAAAAGGCTTTCCAAAGCTTAATTAATGGATGCTTGATAATTATTTTTTATTATGATGATGCTGTGCATTCAAGGGAAGAAGAGGTTTAGCACCTCTGTGCTTGCTGGTGCTAATCTAAAGCAGCAAGTTGTTAATATTTTGGGGTCATGGACCCACTTAAACAAATGATAAAAATCTATGAATTTTCCCCCAGATATGGTACAAAAATGCACACAATTTTGCAGACAAGTTCAGAATGTAAACTTAGATGGAAATCTTTGTCCTAAATTTACTTCAATTATCTTTTGAAATCACCGAAAACAAAGCCTTTTTTCCCCCCTTCAACTGGCATGTTTCTTTGGTGCATTGAGGAGGATAGAGAAACTGCAACAAACTACCAATGTGTGATTATTTACAATGTTTACCCAAATTTTAAATAGGGTGCTGGCAATCCAGTAGTAAGTAGGTAATTGTGAATTGCTAGTCTGTGAGTCAGCCGAGTTTGGGTTTGAGCTATGGGGAGCAGGTTTGTCCAGAAGTGCAGGGGGAATGTTAAAAATCCAGGCAGATGCAGGAGAATCAGGGGATGGAACTTTAACTTCTCAGCTGTTATAGCTTCTGTCCCACATTATAACATGCAGCTGAATTATAATAATAGCAAGTGGGGGGGTGGCTGGGTGGTAGCACACCTGGTTAAGTGCATATGCTGCCATTTGCAAGGACTTTGGTTCAAGGCCCTGGTCCCTACCTGCAGGAGGGGAAGCTTCACAAGTGGTGAAGCAGCACTGCAGGTATCACTCTGTCTCTTTCCTTCTCTATCCTTATTCCCTCTTGGTTTCTGTCTTACCAAATTAAATAAAATTTTAAAATCCTTTTTAGGGGTTAGGTGGTGGCACACCGGGTTGAGCGTACACATTATAGTGTTCAAGGACCCAGGTTCAAGCCCCTGGTCCCCACCTGCAGGGGGAAAGCTTCACGAGTGGTGAAGTGGGGCTGCAGGTGTCTCTCGGTCACTCTCCCTCTCTACCTTCCTCTCCCCTCTAGATTTCTGTCACCAATAATAACTAAGTAAATAAAAATTTTAAAAAGAGAGAAAGATAAACATGTGCAGACCTGCTTCACTGCCTGTGAGGCAATTCCCCTGCAGGTGGGGAGCCGGGGGCTGGAACCAGGTCTTTGCCGAGGGTCCTTGCGCTTTGTACTGTATGCCCTTAATCCGATGTGCTACGGCCTGGCCCTCAAACCCGGACTTTGCTGTTCAGTAAAGTATGAGTTCTACCAGATAAGCTATCTCCTGGTCCCTCTCTTTACTTTTTACAGAATTATCTTAAATATGTTTGATTTTTACAAGTTAATTGAACATTATTTAGAATTTTTTTTTTTTTTTGCCTCCAGGATTATTGCTGGGGCTGGGTGCCTGCACAGTTAATCCACTGCTCCTGGAGGCCATTTTTTCCCCATTTTTGTTGCCCTTGTTGTTGTTGTTATTGTTATTGCTATTGCTGTTGTGGTTGGATAAGAAAAATCAAAAGAAAGGGGGGGAGAGAAAGACACTTGCAGGTCTGCTTCACCACCTGTGAAGCAACCCCCCCCCCCTGCAGGTGGGGAGTCGGGGCCTCAAACCAAGATCCCTAAGCCAGTCCTGTGCTTCACGCCACATGCACTTAACTCACTGCACTACCAGCCTGGACCCTATTTAGAATATTTTAAAAAGCACATTACAGTTATCCATAGATGGAGTTGCCTTTTCCAAAGACAGTAATCTTAAGAACTCAAAGGACTGGGTGAGAGGACATAGCTCACTGGTTATGCAAAGAGGCTTTCATGTAAAAGATACCAAAGGTCCAGGTTCAATCCCTAGCACCACCATAAATCTGAGCTAAGCAGTGCTCTGGGAAAAAAAAAAAAAAAAAAAAAACTATAATAGTCCCAAAGGACTATGTAGTCCTGTAGTTTTAGGTAAAAAAAATAGTTCAGTTTGAAGTCAGAAATAACTTTGTTTGAGGTCAAGAAGTGTGTAGTCCCTATTCTTGTTCTTTTCCCTCCAGATTGCTAATGGTGATTATGAGTATTTTCTGTTTCAGATAAACTTTCGTAGTTTTTCTTCTATGTCCTTAAAGAAACTTAATGGAGGGAGCTGGGTGGTGGTGGTGCACCTGGTTGAGAGCACATGTTACAGTGCACAAGGACCTGGGTTTGAGCCCGGTCCCCATCTGCAGGGGCAAACTTTGCCAGTGGTGAAGCAGCACTGCAGGCGTCTTTCTGTTTCTTTCCCTCTCTGCCACTCCCTTTCCTCTCAATTTCTAGCTGTCTAGCCAATAAATAAATAAATAAATATTAAAAAATAAAAGGAAATTTGATAGAACCTTGATAGGAATTGTATTAAATCTCCACAAAGCACTGGGTGAAATATTTATTTTAGCAATGTTAAGCCTTCTGATCCATGAACACAGAATGTCTTTCTGTTGCTTTGTATTTTTTTTTATTTCCTTAAATAGTGGCTCAACTTTCAGTGTACAGTTTTTCACCTTCATTGTTAAGTTTGTTCCTAGATACCTATGTTTTAAATTGCATTTATTTATTTTTTTTTAATAAAAGAGCTATGAAGAGAAAGAGAGAGGGATCAGAGAACTGCTCAGCTTTAGCTTATGAGCTAGGAATTGAATCTGGAAGCTCAGAGCCTTAGACATGAAGTCTTTTGCATAACCATTAAACTGTCTCTGAAACCCCAATACCTGATTGTTTTTTGCTGCTATTATAAGTGGAATTGATTTCTAGATTTATTCTTTAGACTTAGTGTTTGCATAGCAGAGAGAAAGAACACTGGTTTTTGTATATTAATTTTTTATTTAATTTTGTATCTTTATTTGTAGGACAGAGACAGCCAGAAACTGAGAGGGAAGAGGGGGAGCTGAGTGGCAGCGCAGCGGGTTAAGCGCACATGATGCGAAGTGCAAGGACTGGTGTAAGGATCCCAGTTCGATCCCCCGGCTCCCCACCTGCAGGGGAGTCGCTTCACAGGCGGTGAAGCAGGTCTGCAGGTGTCCATCTTTCTCTCCCCCTCTCTGTCTTCCCCTCCTCTCTCCATTTCTCTCTGTCCTATCCAACAACAACAGCTATGACAATAATAACAACTACAACAAGCGCAACGACAAGGGCAACAAAATGGGAAAAATGGCCTCCAGGAGCAGTGGATTCATAGTGCTGGCACTGAGCCCCAGCGATAACCCTGGAGAAAAAAGCAGTGTGCTCTGGTAAAATAAGTAAATGAACATGGTGATATTGGGCAGCCCTATCTTGTACCTGGTCTAAGAAGGAAGGTTTTCAATCTCTCACCATTGAGTATTCCAAGTCAACCAGTCAAACTCCTCTCTATTCATTTCAGCATCCTTCTCAGTATTTAAAATTAAATTCAACTCATTCCAGATGTTGTGGTTTTCCTTAATCTTCATTTGCCCCTACAGTATTTACTGTTCTCTTGTATATGAATCATATTTCAGATGAGAGAGAGGAAAAGACCATCTGTCACAAGGAAAGTGTAGGAAAAAAAAAAGAAATAAAGTGTTTTTCTTGCACTTAGTACTCTGTGCACTTAACTGGGTATACCACTGCATGGCCCTGAAGGTGTTTTTCAAAAGAAAGTCTGTAACATAATAATTGTTTGCCTAGATCACTCTTCATTCTCCCCAATATTAGTTAAATGGAGAATCCACGTATTCTATGTGTTCTAAGACTATTAGGGCTGACAAAATAGCTCACTTGGCAAGTGTGCTGCTTTGCCATGTGCACAGCCCTGATTCAAGTCTGCTCTCCTCTACATTGAAGATATGCACTTTCTTTATTTTTATTTTTGTAGTTTTCATTGGGAGTGAGGATTGCAATACATTTGTTGACACATGGATTCAATCTTTCATCACTCTGTGAGAGGCGTCTATAAAACACTCTTACCCTTAGTTTACATCCCTTTCCATCATCAAGCACCAGAACCCCAAAACCCTTCCAGCCCATCCCTTCCCCTCCCACCTCAGTCTTTTACTTTGGTGCAATACACTAAACCCAATCCAGGTGTCACTCTGTGTTTTCCCTTTCTGTCCTTGTTTCTTAAATTCCACCTACGGATGAGATAAATCTGGTATTTATCCTTCTCATTTTGGCTTACCTCATTTAACACGATTCCTTAAAGCTCCGTCTAAGATGAGGCCAAGGAGACTACTTTACCATTTTTAACAACTGAATAGTCTTCCTTTGTGTGTATATACCACAACTTTTTTTAAATTTATTTTTTATTTAAGAAAGGATAAATTAACAAGACCATAGGGTAAGAGGGGTACAATTCCACACAATTCCCACCACCCAATCTCCATATCCCATCCCCTCCCCTGATAGCTTTCCCATTCTCTGTCCCTCTGGGAGCGTGGACCCAGGGTTGTTGTGGGTTGCAGAAGGTGGAAGGTCTGACTTCTGTAATTGCTTCCCCGCTGAACATGGACGTTGACTGGTCGGTCCATACTCTCAGTCTGCCTCTCTCTTTCCCTAGTAGGGTGGGTCTCTGGGGAAGCGGAGCTCCAGGGCACATTGGTGGGGTCTTCAGTCCAGGGAAGCCTGGCCAGCATCCTGATGGCATCTGGAAGCTGGTGGCTGAAAAGAGAGTTAACATACAAAGCCAAACAAATTGTTGAGCAAATACCATAACTTTAAAAAAAAATTTATTTATTAATGAGAGAGATAGGAGGAGAGAGAAAAAGAGCCAGACATCACTCTGGTACATGTGCTTCTGGGGATTGAACTCAGGACCTCATGCTTGAGAGTCTAGTTCCTTAGCCACTGCTCCACCTCCCGGACCACTACCACAACTTTCTTTTTTTTTTTAAATTTATTTCTTTATTGGGGAATTAATGTTTTACATTCAACAGTAAATACAATAGTTTGTACATGCATAACATTCCCCAGTTTCCCATTTAACAATACAACCCCCACTATGTCATTTATCATCTTTCATGGACCTGTATTCTCCCCACCCACCCACCCACCCCAGAGTCTTTTACTTGGGTGCAATACACCAATTCCATTTCAGGTTCTACTTGTGTTTTCTTTTCTGATCTTGTTTTTCAACTTCTGCCTGAGAGTGAGATCATCCCATATTCATCCTTCTGTTTCTGACTTATTTCACTCAACATGATTTTTTCAAGGTCCATCCAAGATCGGCTGAAAACGGTGAAGTCACCATTTTTTACAGCTGAGTAGTATTCCATTGTGTATATAAAACATAGCTTGCTCAGCCACTTATCTGTACCACAACTTTCTTAACCACTCATCTCTCAAAGGTGATTTCTTTCCTTCTCTCTCTCTCTTTTTATATGGATTCAGAAGTTTAATTTTTTAATTTTATTAGTGATTTGATATTGATTTACAAAATTACATGTCAGCGGGGGTATAAATCCACTCCATTCCCACCACCAGGGTTCTGAATCTTCATTCTCCCCACTGCAAGCCACCAATTCCCCTAAGGTTGTAGACATGGGCCAGCCATCATCTCTACAACTATCTGTCTACATTTATACATAATTGCCCCCTTCTCTCCTCTCTCAATTTCTCTCTGCCCTATGCAACAACAATAGCAATAACAAGGGCAACAAAAATGAAAAAAGACCTCCAGGAGCAGTGGATTCATAGTGCAGGCACTGAGCTCCAGTGATAACTCTGGAGGCAAAAAAGAAAAAAAAAATCACTGGCCTTTTTTGACTTTCAACAAATAAACACATTTACCCACTAGAACTCCTGCAGATCCAGAAAGCTTTCCTAGTTGAAAGGCAGACCCCTAGATAATCATAGCTCAAGGGAAATAGCCAGTGATTGCTGAATCTTGTTACCCCCACTTTATAAGATCCAAAGTGGGTTAGGCTGTCCCCAGATCTGCAGCTGTGCACCAAGTCTTTCCTGTTAGAAACTAAAGACCAGAAGTGGCTCTTAAAGAGTACAGAGTATCAGACAGTTTATGTACAAGTTTCCAAAGTTGTTTAGTTTAGGGGCGGGTGGTGGTGCACCTGGTTGAGCACATGTTGGGCGGGTGGTGGTGCACCTGGTTGAGCACATGTTACAAATGCACAAGGACCCAGGATTGAGCGTCTCCACTTGCAGGGGGAAAGCTTTGTGAGTGGTGAGGCAGGGCTGCAGGTGTCTCTCTGTCTCTATCCCTCTCTAGCACCCCTTTCCCTCTTGATTTCTGACTGCCTCTATCCAATAAATAAATAAAGATAATAAAAAAATAAAATAAGGGGCCAGGCAGTGGTGAACCTGGTTAAGCGCACTCATCACAGTGAACAAGATGCAGGTTTAAGCCCTGGTACCCACCTGCAAGGCTGGGCTACAGGTATCTCTCTGTCTCTTTCTTTCTCTCTCTCCCTGCCCCTCTCCATTTTTCTATCTCTATCCAATAGTAAATAAATAAGAATTTAAAAAGAAAATAAAAGATAATAAAAAATTTTTAAAGTTGGGGGTTGGGCGGCAGCACAGCAGGTTAAGCGCACATGGCACGAAGTGCAAGGACCAGCGTAAGGATCCCAGTGCAAGCCCTGGCTCCCCACCTGCAGGGGCGTCGTTTCACAAGCAGTGAAGCAGGTCTGCAGGTGTCTGTCTTTCTCTCCCCTCTCTGTCTTCCCCTCCTCTCTTCATTTCTCTCTGTCCTATCCAACAACAACAACAGCAATAACAACAACAATAACAGTAACAAACCACAAGGGCAACAAAAGGGAAAAAATAGCCTCCAGGAGCAGTGGATTCATAGTGCAGGCACCGAGCCCCAGCAATAAGCCTGGAGGCAAAATAAATAAATAATAAATAAAAAATTTTAAGTCATTTACTTTATTATCTACTCTAATCTGAAATTTGAAAGTCAAAACAGTCTCTTACTTATAGAAGATATCTTCCAAAAATTAGGTATATGTTGCAGCACAAGAGAAAAAGTAAGGATTTTGTAAGAACACATGTAGTGTCTTAATCCATTAACTAACAAGAGAATAATACTGTCTATCAACATTCAGAGAGGGATCTTTGATGATATCAAGGTACAAACAGGATGGATGGTAAAGGCTATACATTTCTTTTTCTCATTAATTACTTTTGAAATTCTTTTTCTTCTACCAAAATTATTTCTAGTCTGTGACTTTCTGTTAACAGGTGACATTGTCCTCCTCCTGTTATACTGGTCTGACTCTGTCCTAGTAAGTTAAAGTTTGTTGCCAGATTAAAAGTCCTTTTTTGCCTCTGTTTCTTCTTAGTTGAGGAATCAGTTCCCACCACACTGAAGGAAGCTTCATTGCAGTGGTCTCTTTCATATTCTGTCTCTCTCTCTCTCTCTCTTTCTCTCTCTCCTTCTCTGTATCTGGGCGGGGGGGAATCCAGTTTAAGTAGGTAGCTTCTGAAAGATACTGCTTCTGTTTGTATGAATGAATCCATATTCTTACTTAGCCATTTTTTCCATTTTATTGGATAGGACAGAAAAATTAAGAGAGATGGTCTGGAAAGTGGTGCAGTGGATAAAGCATTAGACTCAAACATGAGGTCCCAAGTTCAATCCCTGCCAGCACATGTGCTAGAATTATGTCTGGTTCTTACTCTTCTATCTTTCTCATGAATAAATAGATAAAATATTCTAAGAGAGAGAGAGAGATGAGGGGAAGGCAGCAAGGGGAAGAGAAAGATAGATACCTGTAGACCTGCTTCATCACTTGTGAAGTGTCTTCTCTGCTGGTGGAAAGCTAGAGGCTAGAACCCATATCCTTATGAAGGTCTGTGTGCTTAGTATTATGTGTGTTAACTGGGTGCACTACCACCCGGACCCTGATAAATCTTCATTTTCTTTCAACAGTTTCTGTTCTATCTGTGTTTCTGAACTACTTCCTGGTCCAGATGCTCCTCTACAAGTGGAGATCAATTAAATCAATTGCCCCTGCTGTCAGGACAGGCCAGTTTAGGGTATCGGTTTTTCTTTGGCCTCTGGCTGCTTAGAAACTTATTAAGTCCCTCAGGCTAACAATCAAAATAGGATAGTTTGTCCAAACCCAGTTACAATTCTTCGTCAATAAATGTTTTGAGAAAAAAGCCCAATCGTTGTTTTTAGTTATTCCTCTTTTAAAGCTTTATGAGAAGTTCCATATCCACATTGACAGTACAGAGTTGTTTTCATTCAAGAGATTTTTACTTCTGGTCTCTCCAGGAATGAGCATGATGCCTCAGCAAGCCAGCCCTGGGTATCTGATATGCTGTGCCAATGTCCAATAAACCTTTCTTCTCTCTTTTTTAATAGTTTTATTTCTATTTTGGATAGAGACAGAGATAAATTGAGAGGGGAAGGGGAAATTGGGAAGGAACGAGAAAGAGAGACACCTGCATCACTGCTAAACTGCTGTGAAACTTCCCCTCTGAAGGTGGGAACTGGGGGCTTGAACCCAGGTGCTTGCACACTGTAATGTATGTCAACCTGGCTTATGAAATTCTGTGGATCAAACTCTGTACCTCATGCTTGCAAGTCTGGTACTCTGCCCACTGTTCAGACATCCTGGACTATATCCATGCCCCCCCCCTTTTTTTTCCTTTTTGAGTTTTTTTTTACATCGCTTTATTGGGGAAAATGTTGATTTATAAGATGGTTGTTGTCACAGGTGTACAATTTCACATGTCCCCATAATAGGTATCAGCACACCAACCATACTCTTCCCTCTAACTTGCCATCTTGCTCTACCAGACGGCACGTGTCCTCACTTCCCTCCCTCCCTAGTTGCAGGGGGAAAGCTTTGCGAGTGGTAAAACAGTATTGCGGGAGTCTCTATTCCTATCCCTCTCTACCAACACTTCCCCCTCTATTTCTGTCTCTATCCAATAAATAAGTAAAGATAATAATAAAATGTTAGTAGCCTCTCTCCCTTTAAAGTCCTTGGATCTGTTGTAATTGATCATAACTAATTTAAATATTTTCTTTATATTTCCCCTTTCTTTGTTCCTCAAGTCCTACCTCTTGAGTAAACATCTGGTTTTTCTTTTTTTCTTTTTCTTTTCTTTTTTTTTTTTTTTTTGCCTCCAGGGTTATCACTGGAGCTCACTGCCTGCACTATGAATCCATTGCTCCTGGAGGCCCTTTTTTTCCCCACTATTGTTGCCCTCGTTCTTGTCATTATTGTTATTGCTGTTATTGTTGTTGGACAGGACAGAGAAATCGAGAGCAGAGGGGAAGACAGAAAAGGGAAGAGAAAGATAGACACCTGCAGACCTGCTTCACCCCCTGTGAAGCAACCAGGGGTATTGCTGGGGCTCAGTGCCTGCACTACGAATCCACTGCTCCTGGAGGCTATTTTTTCCCTTTTGATGCCCTTGTTGCTTATTGTTGTTGTTATTGTTGTCATTGTTATTGGATAGGACAGAGAGAAATGGAGAGAGGAGGGGAAGACAAAGAGGAAGAGAGAAAGATGGACACCTGCAGACATGCTTCACCGCATGTGAAGCAAGCCCCCCCTCAACCAGGTGCGCCTCCACCCAGCCCCAAAGTAAAACTGTTTACTAGACTGTATGGTTATTACTCCATTTATTCATAGTTCTGAAAATATTAATTATTTTGGATAGAGATGAGGAGGAATTAAGAGGGAAGGGGGATGTATATATACCCCTGCAATACTGTTTCACAACTCGTGAAACTTCCACACTGCGGTTAGGGGCCAGGGCCTTGAACCTGGGCCCCCTTGCACTGTAATGTGTGTGTGCATTTGACCACCACCTAGTCCTCTACATTTGTAAATTTTGCTATTATTATTCAAAAATCAAAACTGGCTAGAGTTATTGGAGAATTAATTTAATTTTGTCTTTAAAAAAGTACAAGTCTTTCAGAATGTTAAAAATATACAATGTATTTAACAACTTCAGTCCAAAAAGAAATTCTTTACGACTTTGAAAATTTGTTAATTTACAGAATAAATTACAAGGATATATGAAATTGTGGGTGAGAGATATGTATGTATATACATTTACACAAGAATTAGCATATTCCTACAACATTGTATTTAGCAAAAATGAACAGTTGCATCAGACATACATATATACATGCACAACAAGATAAAAAAGGTAGTATCCATTCAAATGTAAACAGCATTGAATAGTATGAATAAATAGAAGCCATGGTGGGTTTTTTGTTTGTTTTATCAGAGCACAGTTTAACTCTGGTTTATAGTAGTGTAGGGGAATGAATTTGGGACTTTGGAACCTCACTTATAAGTCTCGTTGCATAACCATTATGCTATCCACCCCTGTTAAAAATCATGTTCTTGGGAGTCAGGCGGTAGGCGCAGCAAATTAAGCGCATGTGGCGCAAAGTGCAGGGACAGGTTAAGGATCCCAGTTCGAGCCCCCAGCTCCCCACCTGCAGGGGAGTCACTTCACAGGTGGTGAAGCAGGTCTGCAGGTATTTATCTTTCCTCTTCTGTCTGCCCCTCCTCTCTCCATTTCTCTCTGTCCTATCTAACAACAACGACATCAATAAAAACAATAACTACAACAACAATAAAAAACAGGGCAACAAAAGGGAAAAATAAATAATAAAAAAAAAAAGAAATCATGTTCTTATCTTACCACATGCAACGTAATAAAGATAATTGTATTTCGTTTTTGGAGCTTGGTATTACTCAAAAAGTATTAAAACAATGAGAATATTTAAAGTGAAGTTAAGAAGAAAATATTTAATGTAATTTTGTATTATTATTATTAAATACCAAAGCATTCTTAGCTCTGCTTTATGGTGAAGTAGGAGACTGAACCTAGGATCTCAGAGCCTCAGACATGAGTCCTTTTGCATAACCATTGTGCTGCCTCCCCCACCCAAGAACAGAACATTTTTAAACATATAAAGACAGATTACGGGATTTAGGCTGAACTGTTCTAGGAAAAAAGCTTACTGGTTTTGAAATGTTACCATTGCAAAACCTTGAGCATAATGATTCTATTAAACAACATCATTTGCTAGGCTCCCACTCCCCTCCACTCCTGGTAAAAAAGCAAGGCAAAGCAAAGCCCAGGATAAATTAAAGACCTCTGAAATGAATCTCAGTGTTAAAATTGTAGGAAAAGGACCACAGTCTAATAAGGAAATCTCTTGAGTTGGTTCTATGTAAAATTAAAAACATGATAAATATCCTACAGGGCACATCTTAAGATTCATGCAGAGTGACTACTCAAAATATCTTTTATATTAAAATTAAACTTTCTTAAGTGAGACATTATCAGAACAGCCTGAGAAGACCTTCCTGATTATTCTGTATTCACTGTATTTATTTATTCATTCATTCATTTCAAAATT
The DNA here is from genome assembly GCF_950295315.1 of Erinaceus europaeus. Lineage (NCBI taxonomy): Eukaryota > Metazoa > Chordata > Mammalia > Eulipotyphla > Erinaceidae > Erinaceus > Erinaceus europaeus. Next base: position 116,047,833 of record NC_080166.1, on the reverse strand, counting down.
GAGGGGAAAAAGGGTTATAGTGAAGCTTGAGAAGGGTGATTAATATGTAAACATTGCATATGATGAATATATATATTATGCATATATGCATATTATGATGAAAGTTCCCCCAGGTGGTTGACATACCTACTGGTGAATTTTGGTATAACTAAGTGTTATGCTAAGTACAGCTTAGAAATATTTTTGTCACACAACTGAAATTGCTGAAACATAATTTTACCTGTATAATAAATAAAGAGAATTACATAAGGTGCTTGTAACAAATCAGTATTTCTTGTATATTTAAGGTAGTCAAGGAAAAATACTCAAGTGCTATTAAAAATTAGATTTAGGCATGAACTATAAAAATTGTTCAATGTTAACTACAAAATAGATAAAATTAGTATAAAATACAATTATAAAAAACATTTTAGCTTCTACTCACTTTACTTGGGTATTTTCATAATAACCAAAGGTATTCCAACAAAAGATTATAAAAATATTTAAAATACAATTTCATATAATTTTTATTTACAGTTTAGAATTTAAACAACTCTCTGGGAACATTCTTTGTGAAGCAACTAGTCTTTTTACTTGAAACTATTTAAACTTCACGACAGGCCCACTCATCTCTTTTCTGAAGGACAAGTAACACAATGTTTGCTGAAAATAGACAACTTAATAATTCTGTGTAACACACACTTGATTATGTGACCCTAGAGAGTCTTCCCACCTCTCTCTCCCTTGTGAAGGAAGAGGCCTTTGTGTGCTTTTGTGTGGTGGTTCCACAGAATTCATTACAATAGAGATGGACATTTGATATTCATAACGATCCAACATCTGAGCAATCTTCTTTCGTGACACACCGTGTTTATTCCTCCTACCAAAAAGAAAAGGATTTTGATTTTTTTAGAAAGGAATGTTTACTATATAATTGTTTTAAGAACAATAGTATACATGTTCTAAATTTTATTAGCCAAGTAGCACTGGGATATACAAACATGTCTCATTTCCCTGTAATTTATGAACAGACATTTATGGTGGTTTTCTCAAAGTTACTAGTGTATTTATTTATTGGCAACAGCAGGGCCCAGTTTTCTCAAAGTTATTAGTGTATTTATTTATTGGCAACAGCAGGGCCCAGTGCTTGCTTCTCTCATTTGGCCTTTTTGATTAAAAAAAAAAAAAACTGAGGGTTGGGCGGTGGCGCAGTGGGTTAAGCGCAGGTGGCGCAAAGCGCAGGGACTGGCATAAGGATCCCGGTTCGAACCCCGGCTCCCCATCTGCAGGGGCGTCGCTTCACAGGCGGTGAAGCAGGTCTGCAGGTGTCTATCTTTCTCTCCCCCTCTCTGTCTTCCCCTCCTCTCTCCATTTCTCTCTGTCCTATCCAACAACGAACATCAACAATGGCAATAATAATGACCATAATGAGGCTACAACAACAAGGGCAACAAAAGGGTTTGGGAAAGGGTGGCCTCCAGGAGCGGTGGATTCATGGTGCAGGCACCGAGCCCAGCAATGACCCTGGAGGGGAAAAAAAAGAAAAGAAAACACTCGTACATTTAAAAAAAAAGAAAAAAGAAATTCTATACGTATGTATGCATACATTTACATACACACACACATATATATGGGGGGACAGAGGGGGTGGAGAGAGAGAGAGACACCATAGCTCTGCTCCACCATTCATAGAACTTTTCTGATGTCATCATGGTGCTCCTGTGTGGTGCTGGGAACTGAAATCTATGTCCTCACACATGGTAAAGTTTGTGTGCAACTGGGCAAGCTATCCATCTGTCCCTTAATATTTTTAAAAAGCTACATACATCACAGTGAACTGTTAACTGGTTATACCTTTTCCACACTGACCTGACTATTCAGTTAATGTCCCTTCTTGTTAAGTGATAAATTAGAAAGATTATAAAACACTGTTGCAAGAGTTGTTGAAGAATTATGTAGTTTTCTAGGACTTAAATCAACAGGGGGCTGGATGGTGGCACATCCAGTCAAGTGCACATATTACCAAGCTCAGGGACCAGGGTTCAAGCCCCAACTCCCTACCTGGAGGGGTCTGCTCCATGAAGCAGGTATGCAGGTCTCTCTCTGTCTCCCCTCACCCCCATCCTCCCTCAATTTCTCTCCATCCTATCTAATAAAAATTAAAAAGGAAAATTGGCCACCAGGAGCAGTGTTTTTGAATTTGTAGTATTGGCACCAAGCCCCAGCAATAATCCTGGCAGCAATAAATAGAAATGTAATTTATAATAATAATAATAAGTTTTAATATGCCTGAATCCTAAGTCCCAGGTTTAATACCCAGAACCACCAAAAGGGAGATGAGCAGTATTCTAATCCCCTCACCCCATACAAATATATTTTTTAAAAAAAGATCCTTTTCGGAAGTCGGCTGGTAGCGTAGCGGGTTAAGCGCACATGGCGTGAAGCCCAAGGTCCGGTGTAAGGATCCCAGTTCGAGCCCCTGGCTCCCCACCTGCAGGGGAGTTGCTTCACAGGCAGTAAAGCAGGTCTGCAGGTGTTGTGTCTTTCTCTCCCCCTCTCTGTCTTCCTCTCCTTTCTCCATTTCTCTCTGTCCTATCTAACGACATCAATAACAATAATAATAATAAAAAAACAAGGGCAACAAAAGGGAAAATAAATATAAAAAAGTTTCTTTAAATTAAAAAAAGATTCTTTTCACTTTTTAAAAGTTATTTTAAGATATTGTTTATTGCACATTTAAAATGTATTATCAAGGGGGTGAGGTGGTGGTACAACCGGCTAAGGACACAATACTAAGCCCAAGGATCCAAGGATCCCCCATTCCCTAACCTGCAGGGGAGACACTTCATAAGTAGTAAAGCAGGTCTGCAGGTGTCTTTCTCTCTCTTTATTTTCCCCTCTCCTCTCAACTTCTCTCTGTTCTACCCAATAAAATGGAAAAAGTAGCTACCAGGAGCAGTGAATTCATAGTGTCGCCAGTGAGCCCCAGCTTTGGAGGCAATAATAGTAAATAATAACAATAATAAATGTATTATCAGTGCAAAATTTTATTATTTTTAAAAAATGTTTTATTTATTAACAACAAAAAAGAAAATGAGTGCATATGCATTAGACATCACTCTAGCATATGTGATGTCTGGGATCAAACTCAGGACCTCATGCTGGAGTCAAACATCACTTTCACTGCACCATCTCCTGAGACACTACAGAATTATGATAAAAAGTATGATTTAGGGTGGGGTAGATAGCATAGTGAAAAAAAAAAAAAAGAACAAAAAAACCTCTCATGCCTGAGGTTCCAAAACCCCAGCTTCAATTTCTTGCACCACCATAAACCAGAGTTGAGCAGTGCTCTGGTAAAGATAAATAAATAGGGGAGGGGTAGATAGCATAATGGTTATGCAAAGAGACTCTCATGCCTGAGGCTCCAAAGTCCCAGGTTCAACCCCCTGCACCACCATAAGCCAGAGCTGAGCAGTGCTCTGGTAATAAATAAATAATAAAAGAAGATTATTGAGGGCCAGGAGATAACTTGCCCAGTAAAGCACAGAAGACAAACGTTACCACGAGCAAGGACCCAAGTCTGAGTGCCCAGCTACCATACTGAGGCACCCGCACAAGGGAAGTTTCATAAGAGGAGAAGCAGTATAGCAATTTGCTGTTTCTCACCCTTTATCTTAAAAAGCAAACAAAGTCAGCTGGGAACGGAGGAACTGTGCAGGCATGTAGCCTCAGTAAGAAACCTTGTGGAAAAAAATGTATTAAGTATATTTACATTTTATGTATTTTTCAGTGAATCTATGATAGCAAAAACTGTTTAAAAATAATTCCTGGGAGTTGGGCGGTAGCGCAGCAAGTTAAGTGCACATGGCGCAAAGCCCAAGGACCGACAAAAGAATCCCAGTCTGAGCCCCTAGCTCCGCACCTGCCACGGAGTCGCTTCACAAGAGCCGAAGCAGGTCTGCAGGTGTCTTTCTCTCTCCCCTCTGTCTTCCCCTCCTCTCTCCATTTCTCTTGGTCCTATCCAATAACAACATCAACAACAACTACAACAATGGCAACAAAAGGGAATAAATAAATAAATAAATAAATAAATAAATAAATAAATAAATATTCTTGGGAGCAGGCAAGCTAGCTCACCATGCACAGACTCAGGCTGAGCCTCCAGCACACCAAGTGGGAGTACTATGAAACACGAAAACTTGGACCTTGAAAAAAATCATGTCGAGTGAAATAAGTCAGAAACAGAAGGATGAATATGGGATGATCTCACTCTCAAGCAGAAGTTGAAAAACAAGATCAGAAAAGAAAACACAAGTAGAACCTGAACTGGAATTGGCATATTGCACCCAAGTAAAAGACTCTGGAGTGGGTGGGTGGGGAGAATACAGGTCCATGAAGGATGATAAATGACATAGTGGGGGTTGTATTGTTAAATGGGAAACTGGGGAATGTTATGCATGTACAAACTACTGTATTTACTGTTGAATGTAAAACATTAATTCCCCAATAAAGAAATAATTTAAATTAAAAAAAAAAAAACATGAAAACTTGAGTGCAGTGGTGTGTTTCCCTCTCTACCTCTCTTGAGTTGAAAGAGTTGGCCCAGGGCAGGGAAGCCTTGGCAATGACAAAAAATAAAAACAGGGAGTCGGGAGGTAGCACAGCGGGTTAAACACAGGTGGCGCAAAGTGCAAGGATGGGCATAAGGATCCCAGTTTGAGCCTCCCGGCTCTCCACCTGCAGGGGAGTCACTTCACAAGTGGTAAAGCAGGTCTGCAAGTGTCTATCTTTCTCTCCCCTTCTCTGTCTTCCCCTCCTCTCTCCATTCTTCTCTGTCCTACCCAACAACGACGACATCAACAACAATAAAACAAGGGCAACAAAAGGGAATAAATAAATATTAAAAATAAATAAAAATAAAATACATTAAAATAAAAACTACTCATGGGTCTCAAAGTATATTTTACAATTTCCCTCAACCTCAAAAATTTTTATCTCCCCAGCCCCATAAAGTTCATAATTTGAGTTGTACATGGAAAAACACACAGGAACCTGGGTCCAGTGGTGGTGCACCCCACTGAGAGCACATTATAATGTGCAAGAACCTGGATTCAAGTCCTCAGTCCCCACTGGCTGGGGAGAAGCTTTAAGAACAATGAAGCAGGGCTGCAGGTCTCCCTCTTTCCCTCGCCCCTACTCTTCTCTCTCCATATCCCCCTTCCCTCTCAATCTTTCTCTGTATCTATCTAGTAAATGAATAAATAAAATACAAAAATAGGCAAACAAGAACATATCTTACATCTAATTTTTTCCCAGAAAAAAAAATTATTTTCTAAACTCCTGATTTACAGTCAAGATGAAAAAATCAAAAAGAGAAGACAAAGATATAATGCTGAGAATTGCTAAAATGATTATTAGATTTACAAAATGTCAAAATTGATAAATTCTCCATTTACCAAAAAAGTCAGGTAATGCTTAATCTGTTAAAATGAATGTATTATATAAAATAAATACATATTATATATAAGATTACATAAAAATACATATTACATAAAATAAACAATTATAGTAAATTCCAGCAGTCCCTCAAATGTAAAGAAAGCCCAACTTTGCATTTTTACTAACTCAGTTATCTTTTGATAACTCAGTATTTTTAGTTTTCAATTTCCTGTCACTTCTACTTGAGGTATTATATATACACAGAGCTAAGCAAGCAAGCAATGATAAATATTAATAAATATCAATTTAACCTTTTGATGTATGAATACAAAGCATGCAAATCAGAAAGATAAAGAAAAGAGTGAAAAGAAAGGGAAGAGGAATTAAACCAGATGGACATCATACATAGTATAAGTTTTAAACTAGAAGAGATCAAACTGGAGTGGAAGAAAATACTGGTTCTAAAAAGAGAGGCAATCATATGTATATATGATGGGCCTAGACCTCTAGCAGATCCCTCTCTCTACCATCACTGGTCATCTCCATCAGGAACATCACAAACCCTCTTGTGGGCTTCTACAGAACCTTGCCCTCAATGCAGAACAGTGGTGGGGACTGCCTGACTCTCCAAAGGGAGGCTGGCTCACCATACTCTGCCACTCGAGGAAGACTGGTCCTGAAATGAGTGCAGCCTAGAACGTTCCTAGCTCTGACCATAGACTGTGAACTCTGACTGACAGGGATGCAGAGGCTACACAGGCTGCTGTGCTGTATATGAATAGACATGGGCCCTTGGTTAGATTGATGGGGTTTGTAGTTAATGGTATTTACATACTTTTCCCATATTTGGGAGCTTCTCTCTACCCTGATCCAGCTATTTAGTCCTATCCTCAACTTTGACACCATCTTCCCAGACAATATTCTTTTTTAAAAATATTTATTTAGTCCCTTTTGTTGCCCTTGTTGTTTTATTGTTGTAGTTATTATTGTTGTTGTTAGATAGGACAGAGGAGGGGAAGACAGAGAGGGGGAGAGAAAGATAGATACCTGCAGACCTGCTTCACCACCTGTGAAGCAACTCCCCTATAGGTGGGGAGCCGGGGGCTCGAACTGGGATCTTTATGCCGGTCCTTGTGCTTTGCGCCACCTGTGCTTAACCTGTTGTGTTACCGCCTGACTCCCCCCAGACAATATTCTTAGCCTACTTGCATGTGTGTTCTCAGGCCCAAGAAAAAATTTAAATAAAGTCATGGGGCCCTTAGAATATACCTAAAACAGACTGCCTGGCTTCTTCCAACATGAAGACCCCAAATTTCACCTGTTCCATTCTTACCTTTAGGTTCCTGATTATTAAACAATTTGTTCTACTTTATATCTTAGTGCTTTTCAGCCACCAAATTGCAGATGCTACCATGAAGCCAACCCGACTTCCCTGGGCAGACAACCCCACCAATGTGTCCTAGAACCCCTTCTCCCCAGAGCTCTACCCGACTAGGGAAAGATAGATAGCAACAGGCTGGGGGTATGGATTGACCTGTCAACTCCCATGTCCAGCAGGGAAGCAGTTACAGATGCCAGACCTCCTGCCTTCTGAACCCTATAATGATCCTTGGTCCATACTCCCAGAGGGATAAAGAATAGGGAAGCTTCCAATGGATAGGATGGGATATGACAATCTGGTGGTGGGAATTGTATGGAATTGTACCCCTCTTATCCTACAATCTTGTAGATCATTATTAAATCACTAATAAAATAAGAGAGTTGAGGCCAACAAAATAGCTTTCCTGGATAGTGCACCTGCTCTGGCAGGTGTGAGACCCAGGTTTTTGCCCAGGCCTTGACACATCCAAGCCAGTTTTGGCCCCGTAGTGTCTTTCTTTCTTTCTCTCCCTGTCTCTCTTTATGTAGAAAAGTTTGGCCCAGAGCAGTGAAGCACTGGCAAAAGTAAATAAGTAATTAAAAGGTGATGACTGCATAACTTTGTGAATATTGAAAACCAACAAACTACATTTCTATAGGCAAAGTATAAATTATGCGAATTATATAATCTCTAAATTATTACCAAGAGAGTGAGGGAGTAAAAGTTAAGAAAGAAGTCAGGAAAAACCAGGGATGACATGAGTAAAGTTAAACACAAATGGGAGGGTTAGGCTGAAAATAATACAAACTACAACCCTTCAGCACAAGTTCTGAATCTTAAAATGCTCTAGGAATGCAGTATTTTGATGATTACTATATATCAGAAAAATCTAGACTTACTTTTCAGCATGATTTGTTCACAACTATTTATTATGGAGATTTTTCTTAGCTACTAGTCCTGGTTTGCTGCAGTTATTATTATTTTTAATAATCTTTATTTAAAATTTAAAATTATATTTTAATAGATATTTATTTAATTTAATTTATTATTGGATAGAGACTGAGAGAAATTGAGACGGGGAAGGGGAGATAGAGAGGGAGAGACAAGAGAGACACCTGCAGCACTGCTTCACCACTCATAAAGCTTTCCCCCTAGATGGGGACCAAGGGCTTGAACCTGGATCCTTGTGCACTATAATGTGAGTGCTTAACCAAGTGCGCCGCTGCTTGGCCCCTTAATTACCTTTTAATTTATTTATTGGATAGAGACAGCACTGGGTAGTAAGGAACTATACCCCTGTAATCTTATAATCATGTAAACCATTATTAAATCACTAATAAAAAATTTTTGTTTTTTAAATGAAAGCACCAGGTTTATAGGTTATAGGACCTAAAGTGGAAAAGAGATGAAGTTGGAGAGCAGGGAAGCGAAGGAGCTAAAAGCAGAGCAAAAGTCCTCTTTTTTGATTCAAGGTTTACTGGATCTTTATCAGCATTCAACAGACTGTGAAACAATGTAGGAAGCCACATAAGAAAAAATAACAATTACACTTAGAGTTTAGTAAAATGTAACAAGGCAAGACTCCTCAAAATCCTTGATTTCAGTCCAGCTTCCTTTACTATAAAGTAGCAATTCCCCCCTAATCACAAGTAGCAGAGATATGACAAGCAGAAAGATAGTGAAGAAACTGACCATGTAAAGGAGAAAACAAAGAAAAAAAAAATACACAAGGATTCAATATAAATTTGAGTGCCTTACTTTTCTAATTCCTCAGGAACAAATTTCCACCAAGTTTCAGGCTCATGAAACTCTACTCTGTATCCTTTTCCTATGGCCTACACAAAGGAAAAGAAAACAAAACCCAGAGAATACTTTGTAAAGTAAAAAGGTTGATACAAATTTCACTTAGATAATAATATTTCTAGATTTTCCCAACTAAGAAAAGCTATTTTTCAAATAAAATTATACTTTATTTATGCTTATAAAAATGTCAAGACCACTTAGCTAAACAGATCCCAGTGACTACTGTCAAGTTCAGACAAAGGTAAGTAACATTTTCCTTAATAAGCACGTCTCAATTTTTTTACATTTAAACTAAGCAAATTAACATACCTCTTTAGAATAAGGACAAATGTTTTAATGACAAATAGCAAAATAGTCCAAATTTCAGAATACAAAAAGTAAAATATAAACAAAAAACTGTCATATCTCATATTTACCATTTCCACATATGGTTTCATCTCCCAAGCTTGTGTATTAGTGTTGTCTATAATAACTGGAGACCTCCCCTGATTGATGGCTTGTTTTGCTGAAATAGCAGATTAAAAATAATAATAATAAAAGCAACAACCAGAACTATTAAGTTAAAAATAGACATAGGAACAAAATTTAAACACTTCCTTATTAAGAAATCTTTTTATCTTTTGCTTAAAAAACAAAACTGCAGTATCTTCAGCCAATACATAACAATAATATTAGTTAATATAAGTCAATAAGCCAAAATCATGTATACTTTGATATGGATACTGAAAAACTACCTAAAAGGGACATTTTGATGAATTTACAGATAATAAATTTTCAATCTGGGCGGGGGAGACAGCATAATGGTTATGCAAACAGACTCTCATGACTGAGGCTCCTAAGTCCCAGGTTCAATCCCCCACACCACCATAAGCCTGAGCTGAGCAGTGCTCCAGTGTTTTTCTCTCTCTCTCTCTGCATCTCTCTCAAAAATAAAATTAATAAACAAATAAAATAAAATTTCAATCTAGTGGTAACTTTCCTTTTTTTTTTTTTTTTTAAACCAGAGCAATGCTCAGCTCTGGGTTATGGTGGTGCAGGGGTTAAACCTCAGAGCCTCAGACATGAGGCCATCTCCCCTGACCTACAGGTAACTTCTATATACAGAAAATACAGAAACAAGTTACATCTGAATGTGTGTGCGTGTGTATGTATTTTTTTTCCCTGCAGGGATGGGGAGGCAGTCACCAACTTTCCACAGGAGGTCCTAGCCACTGGGAGTGTGGAGTCCTCCAGATTTACTTTAAGAGTCACAAACAGGGGAGTCGGGTGGTGGCGCAGCGCGTCAAGCGCACGTGGTGCAAATTGCAAATCCTGCATAAGGATCCCAGTTCAAGCCCCTGGCTCCCCACCTGCAGGGGAATCGCTTCACAAGTGGGGAATCGCTTCACAAGTGGGGAATCACTTCACAAGCGGTGAAGCAGGTCTGTAGGTGTCTTTCTCTCCCCCTCTCTGTCTTCCCCTCCTCTCTCCATTTCTCCCTGTCCTATCCAACAACAACGACATTAATAACCACAACAATGTTAAACAACAAGGGCAACAAAAGGGAAAATAAATAAATAAAAATTAAAAAAAAGAGTCACAAACAGCCCGCCCCTCTATTTCCAGTAACAAGACAATAAGTAAGTCTGATTTTTATTTTATTTTTTTAATTAATGAGAGGGATAGGAGGAGAAAGAATCAGACATTACTCTGGTATACGTATTACCAGGAATCAAATTCAAGACCTCATGCTTGCAAGTCCAACACTTTATCCATGGCACTACCTCCTGGAACACAGTAAGTCTGATCTTAATTTTGACTAAATATATCTATATTTTCTCCAAAAGATATTATCTTTTGAAATAAGAAAGCCTTCATTAAAAAAAAAAAAAAAAAAGCAGTGCTGTGGAGTTATCATTACAAGAAAAATTTTATATGCTAGTAACTAAATACCAGACTCAATGACTTAGTGGCTATGTATTTACTTTTGCTGTCATGGGTCTTGCTGGGACTTGTTGCCTTGCAATGCCAGCAGGCTCTTTTTATTTTTAGATAAAGTGTGAGAGACAGGGAGGGAGAGGGGATGAGAAAGAGTGAGAGAGAGGGGAGCAGATACTCTAGGGAATAGATAGCATAATGGTTATGCAAAGAGACTCTCATGCCTGAGGCTCTTCAATCTCCCACACCACCATAAACCTGAGCTGAGCAGTGCTTTGGGAAGAAGGAGAGAGAAGAAAGAAGAAAGAAGCAGCAGCAGCAGAGATAGTACAGGGCAACCCCCTGACCAGGCGCCTATGCGCTCTCTAGGGAGAATCATCATCTGACTGTGGCTAACTGTTAAGAGTTGTAATTCTTTTTTTTTTAATTATTTTTTTATATTTTATTTATTCCCTTTTGTTGCCCTTGTTGTTTTATTGTTGTAGTTATTGTTGCTGTTATTGATGTTGTTGTTGGAAAGGACAGAGAGAAATGGAGAGAGGAGGGGAAGACAGAGAGGGGAAAGACAGACACCTGCAGACCTGCTTCACCGCCTGTGAAGCGACTCCTCTGCAGGTGGGGAGCCAGAGGGTCGAACCGGGATCCTTACGCTGGTCCTTGTGCTTTGCACCACCTGTTCTTAACCCGCTGTGCTACCACCCAGCTCCCAGAGTTGTGATTATTAAATTCAAAGTTGAGATAAAAAGGAATCTTTCTAAACCAAAACCTTCTATTCCCTTCACCATCTATTTCCCCAAGAGCTGGGAATCATTGTCACAATGAACCACTAAGAGTGACTCTGTACCTTTGTGTAACCAGATAGAAAAAGTAATTAAAAGTCCATCATAAAAGTAAAAAGGCTGAGGCAAAATGCCAACGATATGGAAGTTGTCCTGCCTAGTCACTAGGTTGTATAAACTGAAAACATTTATACAGAAGGCTAGGGTAGGGGCAACACATGAGGCTAAGTTAAGTAGCAATGACTACAGTAAAATACATATTTGGAAAATGTCTCTAAATACCAAAAGAAATTTAGAGCTTGTCAAAAACAGGATACCAAGATGCTATAAACTCCCACTGCTCATCCTTAGTCATAACCAGTGATCAAATTTTTTATTAAAAAGTCAGGGCCAGGTGGTGGTGCATCTGGTTGAGTGCACGTTATAAAGTGCAAGAACCCTGGATCGAGTCCCCGGTCCCCACCTGCATGGGGGAAAAGCTTCACAAGTGGTGAAGCAGGGCTGCAGGTATCTCTGTCTCTCTCCATCTCCCTCTTCCCTCTCAATTTCTGGCTGTCTCTATCTAATAAACAAAGATGATAAAAGAAATTTAAATTAAAAAGTTGGTGACCTGAGAAAGGCACAATGGCTAGAGCACTGAAGCTATAAGCATGGAGTCACGAGTTCATTCCCCATCTCACATATGCCAGAGTGACGCTCTGGGCTCTGTCTCCCTCTCTCATTAATAAATTAATTAAAATCAAGTCGGAGATGGAGCAGGCCAGAGCAGGCATAATGCCACATGCAAGAACCCAGGTTCAAGTCCCCAGACCCACCTGCAGGGGAAGTCCCATTAGTGGTGAAGCAGGGCTACAGGTGTCTTTCTTGCTCAATTTCTCTGTCTCTACCCAATAAATAAATAAATAAAGTTGGTGGGCAGAAGATACCTCACCCAGTAGGGTACACACTGTACAATTTTAAAATATCTAAATTTTATTTTCAGTTTTATTCAGGAAAGGCAAATATGATGATTACTGCTTGTAACAGCTTTTAAAAATGGGTTTCAAAGATATAGGTTGCCAAGGTCATTCAGCTAATGGAAGTCTACACTCAGAGTAAAATCCCAGTCTTCTGACCCTTAGTCAAATTAACTTTATTGATTTTTTTACCAGAGCACTGGGGGCTGAGCCTAGTACAATGGCACATCGGGCATGAAAGTCTTTTGCATAACCACTATGTTATCTCCCAAGCCCTTTTAATGAAATCCTGTATTCAGGAGACTTGATCTAAAACAAACCTCTGTTCTGGTTCCAGTCATGGGCATCACCAAGTTGATCAACGTTATACCTGTACCCATCTTGATGGCGAAAATAATCATCAGTGCTGAACACAATGCCATCACGACTCTGACCAAGCAGAATCCTGTTGTTAAAAGAAGTCAGAAAGGTGTTTTTTATAAAGTCTATAACTACCAATGTGTCACAGAAAAAATGTTATTCAACAAATTGCTGGTAATTTACCTGAAAGTATATTGCAAACAAAATAACACTGGAACTAAATAATTATTAAAAGACCTCCTTTATCAACTCATAACTATAGTCAGTACTAAAAATTACTGGACAAAAAAATGTGGTATAGACATTGTATTTATACAGAGAGAAACATTATTCAGTTATGAAAAGAAAGTCTTGCTATTGGCAACAAGACAGGTTATGCTAAATTTAAATGGCAGATTAAGGCAAACATTATATAACCTCACTTATATGTAAAAACAACAAAAGAGTAACATAAGCCAAGCTCATAGATATATTGGTAGAAAACAGTGTGATAATAGGGGTGGGTAAAATGCGGTGATGTGGTCAAAAGGTAAAAAAATCTTAAAAGGATTTTTTTGGTGTTTATTTATTTATTTTCCCTTTTGTTGCCCTTGTTGTCTTTTATTGTTGTAGTTATTATTGTTGTTATTGATGTGGTTATTGTCGGATAGGACAGAGAGAAATGGAGAGAGGAGGGGAAGACAGAGAGGGGGAGAGAAAGACACCTGTAGACCTGCTTCACCGCCTGTGAAACGACTCCCCTGCAGGTGGGGGGCCAGGGGCTCAAACCAGGATCCTTACGCCAGTCCTTGCACTTTGCGCCACCCGCGCTTAACTTACTGCGCTACCGCCCGACTCCCTAAAAGGTTTTTTAATCATTTTTTTTAAAAAAAACACATCACTGCCTACTCTGGCTTCTGGTAGTGTCAGGAATTGAACCTGGAACCTCTGAGTCTTAGGCATGAAAGTCTGGTATGCTACCACTGGTGCTATCTTCCTAGTCACCAAAGATATAACTTGTTACAAAATATTGTGAGAATTTCGTGTATAGCATAGTAACTGTAGTTAAAACATTGTATTGTGTGGTCCGGGAGGTGGCGCAGTGGTAAAGCTTTGGACACTCAAGCATGAGGTCCTGAGTTTGATCTCCGGCAGCACATGTGCCAGAGTGATATCTGGTTCTTTCTCTCTCCTCCTATCTTTCTCATAAATAAGTAAAATCTTAAAAAAAAAAAAAAAAAAAAAAAGGGGAGTCGGGCTGTAGCGCAGCAGGTTAAGCGCAGGTGGCGCAAAGCGCAAGGACCGGCATAAGGATCCCGGTTCTAACCCCCGCTCCCCACCTGCAGGGGAGTCGCTTCACAAGCGGTGAAGCAGGTCTGCAGGTGTCTGTCTTTCTCTCCTCCCCTCTGTCTTCCCCTCCTCTCTTCATTTCTCTCTGTCCTATCCAACATCGACAACAACAATAATAACTACAACAATAAAACAACAAGGGCAACAAAAGGGAATAAATAAATAAAATAAAAATTAAAATAAATTCTTTAAAAAAAAAAGTTGTATTTTACATTTGAAAGTTGCTAAAAGAAGGGAGCAGATGGTGGCACACCTGGTTGAGTGCGCCTGTTACAATACACAGGGACCCAGGTTCAAGCACATGTTCAAGCCCATCTACAGCTGGAGAGCTTCACAAGTTGTTAAGCAGTGCTTCTGGTACCTTTCTCTTCCCTCTCTCTCTCTTCATCCCCTCTCAACTTCTCCCCGTCTTTATCCGAGAATAAGTAAATATATAAAAAATTTAAAAAGTTGCTGAAAGAATAAATCTGAAGAGTTTTCATTACAAGAAAATGGTGATCTTAGATTCACTGTGGTCACAGTATGTGAATCCTGAATCATCGGGTGGTGCATCTTTCTTTCTTTCTCTCTTCCTTTCTTCCACAGCACTGCTCAACTTTGTTCATGGTGGTCAGATGGATTCAACCTGGCACTTTGGACCCCTCAAGCTTGAAAATCTTTTTGCATTTTTTGTTTCTCACAATAATTCCAAAAAATGTAAGTGGAAAAGAGTGACTTCCAAATCATCATCATCTTCTGCTTTCTTGGAAAGAAGCATCTTTTTTAACCAGAGCACTGCTCATCTTGTAGCAGAATCCAAAAGGGAAGACCAGCACAGAAAACAACATAGCAGTTGTTTCCATCACCAGCGTAATTGCACATGGTCTATTTTTAAAGCCCTAAACAGAACCTTTGTGATAAATATATATGCCAATTCTCCCTTCTGTCAGAAAACACCTTTACATAGTAACACTACCAGATGCCATTTTCAAGTATAACAAATTAAAAATCTACGAAAAACATGAAAGCATGTATCACTGACTACTGCTATCATTTATGATTTGTAAGCAACAAATTAACCAAGTAGTCATTCAGGTCTCTTTACTTACCGAGATAACGTTGTTTTCCCAGAACCAGGTAAGCCTCTTAAAAGAATAAGTAGCTTCTGCAGTTTATTTAACTTTTCCTCTTGAAACTGTTGAGTCATACATCTGTCCGGACTATATTTGTCCACATAAGGGTCTTTCCAGCATCCTTCACTAGTTTCACAGAAACTACTCACATACCCATCCTGCAAGCTGTAGTCATTTCTACTACTGGGATTTTCCCTACAGTCTATATATTGTTTGTTCTGATCAAAAGTCAAACAATTGGTGCTAACATGACAGTTATTTACATAATATCCATTTTGCATCTGACAGTTATCTTGAGCATGGAAAATATTTGGTGGTGCATGTGGTGGAGCACTGAATCTTTGAATATTTAAATGATGGTTAAAATTGGAAAGTGGAGGGCCGTGGGGTACAATAAAAGAAGGTACTGGTGGCCACTCAGGTCTGAAAGCTAATGAAGCATCACAAAATGTAGGTATTGCTTGTCCATTACAAGGATATTTGCATGGCTCATTACCCACATACTGTTGATAACCACAGTGTGGCTGAAGAGAATTACTAAGATCTCTTTTTTCTTCAGATTTTAACAGATCATTATTATTGTCTTGATAACATGGAATAAGTTGATCCTGAGAGGGTTCAGCATCCTTACAATTTTCTTCGGAATCACCTTTTTCATTTTCAAGCTCCTCAATTTCTTTGTAAAACTGGAATAATTCACTATCAATCACTGCTTTTTTAAACTTCTGCTTTTGTTCTCGTCTTCCATTGCCATCTGTCCCACTGATAGTGTCTGCTTGATTTCTCTTTTCATTACATTTCTTTTTCTCGGGAGGTTTGTAAATGGGTCCTATAAATGCTTTGCTTGTACTATATATCTCATCGTCTGTGGACACCAATGGAAGACTTGCCTCTTGTGAATCTTGTGACCTGGTAGTACCTGGTCTTTTGTCAGGCATTTTGAAAGGGGTAGATCTGGGCAAGCCTGTTGTTTTGGTTTTATCTTCTTGAGGATAACTCTGTCTTTTGACATTGTGGATGCTAACGGGGACTGAGCCATTTTCAGATTTCTCCTGGAATCTGTGGAAATCTTTACAACTATGATGGGGTAAAACAGAATCCTCTTGACTTGACTTCAATTTTTTATAACACTGTTCACCTGTTAGTTCTTTTCCACGTCCCACGGATTTAGCTTCAATTTCACCATACGGCATCTGAGGAACAAATAAATTACGATAAAGTTAAAAGCTAATACTTAAAAGCCAAAATATCAGGGGAGATACTATCACGGCTATGCAAAAGACTTATGCCTGAGGCTCTGAGGTCCCAGGTTCAATTCCCAGATCATTCATTATGAGTCAGGAGTGAGCTGTGCTCAAAAGGACCTATCTCACCTTTAATCTAAATTATATATACACCATGTCCTTAGGATTAAATGACTCTGACAAATACATCTCCTTTGCAATGAAACCTTAAAATGAACTGAAACCGGGGGCTGGGCGGTAGCGCAGCAGGTTAAGCGCACATGGCACGAAGCGCAAGGACCGGAGTAAGGATCCTGGTTCGAGCCCCCGGGCTCCCTACCTGCAGGGGGGTCGCTTCACAAGCGGTGAAGCAGGTGTCTATCTTTCTCTCCCCCTCTCTGTCTTCCCTTCCTCTGTCCATTTCTCTCTGTCCTATCCAACAGCAGCAGCAATAGCAACAATAACAAGGGCAACAAAAATGGGAAAAATGGCTTCCCAAAAATGGAGCAGTGGATTCGCAGCGTTGGCACTGAGCCCCAGCAATAACCCTGGAGGGCTACAAACAAACAAAAAAAATAACTGAAACCCCAGTCTTTTGGAGCCCAACTGCTGCGAGTAGTTCAAAAGTGGCTCCTCTATTAGCACTGCGCACACATATAAAAACTCACTTGCACACGTTCTACTATGTTGAGGAAAGCAGCCCAGCAACTTCCAAAACCAAAGTCATCTTTCCCAGAGGGCTGGTCTATCTCAAGGGGAAAACAGAAAGTCTGCTTCCCTTGAGATTTCTGAAAGAAAGGGTCCAACAACCCAAAGCCTCCTTGACTCAATACTTCGTCATTCTGCTAACTCCCAGTCCAGGAAGGTGGGGCCGCTGCACAGGGACTGGAGGAGGAGACTGGCAGGAACGGGGTCCTTCCGGAAGCTGTGGCGCTCTCCCCTCCCCACCTCTCTGCCTCTCGCTTCCTTTCCTCCTCAAAGCCAAGTCCCCAAGAGCCGCAAGTAGGTCACGTGAGCGAAGCGCGCTGGACGCCCCCCCCCCCCCGCGCGCCCCCAGAGCGCTAGGCGGCCGGCAGGTAAACGCGCGTCCCCTGGCTTCTCGGTACCAACCCGGCCGCCTTCAGGTTCTAAGCGCCCGGAGGTCCCCGAGGTGCAAAGGCTCTTCCAGGCTTCTGAATTTACGGCTGATCCAAGGGGTCCAACCCAACACCCTGGGAGAGCCCGAGTCACTAACAGAAGCAGAAACCCCAAAAACATCACCATTACCCCTAAGACCACTTAATACAAGGTGTTTACTCACCTTACTCTACAATTCTGCATTGACCTCTGCCTCTCAATAAAACCTTCTTCAGAAAGACAAGAAACCTTCTGAGAAAATAAAGGAAGCGAGGAGACACAGTCCTAAAGTTGTTTGCTGGGGGAAACGAAAAGTCCAACCCGGAGGACCACAAGTAGCCGCAACTCCGTACGCAAGATGGCGGCCACCTTTCGTTTACCCAGACAGAGATTACGGAAGCTAGCTGCGCATTGTGGGAAATGGAGTCCTGTGTGCTTAACCAGCCTATAAAGCTCACGTACGGAGACTACATCTCCCAGAATCCATTGCGTGACGTACGCATTAATTTACCGACAAACGTAAACCAGAGCTAGTTCTGAGACATGGTGTCGGGATATTATCTAGAAATAGCAACTTGAGTAGGACACGCTGCAACCTGCTCTGGAAAAAGGAAAAGGGAAGAGTTCCTGATACCACATAAGATATATAAGTGGCTGCCAAAGTGTTATTTTAAGGCTTCCCAGGAGAAAAGGGATCAGGCATTCAAGAGAACTCAACCTTGCTATCACCAAGCAGGGTTAAGCAGGGTTACTGGTATTTCTATTAAAAAGTGCTTCATACTTATAGGCTCTTGTTTTTCTTTATTTTTTAATTTTTAATACAGTTTTGTTATTTATTTATTTATTTTAAACCAGAGCACTGTTCAGCTATGGCTTATGGTGGTGCCGGAGATTGAACCTGAGACTCTGGAGCCTCAGGCATGAAAGTCTGTTTGCATAATCATTATGCTATCTACCCTCCGCCCTTTTTAAAAATTTTAATATGTTACTGGATAGAGACAAATTGAGAGAGATGGGGAAGACAGGTAGACCATTGGGGGGGAGGGGGAGACCTGTAGCCCTGATTCACCACTTGTGAAGTTTTCCCCCTACACTTGGGGACCAGGGGCTTGAACCTGGATCCTTGCAAACTGTAACGTGTGTGCTTAAGCAGGGTGCACTACCGCCTGGCCCAGCTCTTGTTTTTCTATGAAGGGAAGAATCACTGTCCCAAAACGTAATAACACAAAGAAGTACTTATGAGAAAGTCGATATGTCATATATATTTTGGTATGGAATATAAGGGCCAATTAATACTTTTCTTACTTAAACCAAAAAAAAAAAAATATCAGTACGTGAAAGACACATAGAGCAGTTTCTAGTAGAAGTGAACTGTGTGGGGGCCAGGTGATGGTGCACCTGGTTAAGCGCTTACACTACAGTGCACAAGTACCAGGGTTCAAGCCCCTGGTCCCCACTTGCAGGGGAAAAGCTTCACAAGGGGTGAAGCAGGGCTGCAGTTGTCTCTCTGTCCCTCTCCATCTCTATCCCCCCTCAATTTCTTTCTGTTGCTATCCAATAATAAATAAATAAATGAAATTTTTAAAAAGTGAACTGTGTTCAAGTCAATTTATTGAATAGAAATACAAACCAGGGACTTCCGGAGGCGGAGCTACGAGCAGCAGATCGCTTTCTCTCCTCTCCTCTCCTCTCCCGGATCAACTAGGAATACCAAAGGAGACCACCCGGACCGAAAACAAGACAGGACTATAATGACCACAGGAACCCAGTAAATCACCCGTGAGTACTAACACGCGTGGCTGGTGATAGAGAGGAGAGAGGGGCCTAAGGAGAGATTAAGTGACTGCTAACAGTTCAACAGTTTGTCAGTGGAGACACCACCTCCAGTCTGCTCCACCAACAAGGGGACAGCTGAAGGGAGGAAAGGACTCCCCAGAGACTCACCAAGTACAACTCTGAGTCTCCATTGCTACTACCCTCAGAATCTGGAGCAGCAACAGGGAGGGACACCAGGGCACAGAGATCTAACCGGGAAACTCAGGAGAAGACCTATACCTCGGTGGCATAGCTGAAGGGCTGTGAAAGTCTCTTTGCATAACCACTGGATTATCTCTGCCACACCCTGCTTTATCTCTTGGTCAGGAGTCACTGATTAAGCCAAGAAGCCTATTGATAGTTTAAAAGCCCTCAGGCTCCCATAGCCTACAGGGGGAAAAAAAAAAGGCTTTTACACCACTGAACTCCAACTCAGGGATTGAAAAAACTGTTAACTTATATAAAATGGTTAAAACAACAAGAAAAAATAATGGAGACTCGAACCAGGACAAGAGTCCAGCTAAAAGTCCTCCAGAGGGCGAAGCACAAAACAACGAGTTCAACATCCAAACATTAGCTAAGGAAATAATAACAGGAGTGAGTAAAGAATTTGAAAAAATTGTAATCAGAACTGCAGGAACAACAAATGAGAATATGGAAGAAAATTCTAATAATCTCATGATTATTAGAGAGCTGAAAGCTGAAATTGCTGAGCTAAGAAGGCAACTAGCTGAACAAGCTAAAACAGTATCAGAGCAGGGCAACAAAATAGATGAACTCGAGAAAGCAGTAGAGGGCAGAGAGAATAGAATCAATGAGGCTGAAGACAGAATTAGCAAGATTGAGGATGAATTAGAGACAACTAAAGAAGAAGTAAGAGATCTCAAAAAGAGATTAAGAGATGCTGAAAACAACAACAGAGTCCTATGGGATGACTTCAAAAGAAACAATATACGCATTATTGGCTTACCAGAGGAAGAAAGAGAAGGGGAGGAAGAAAGCGTTCTCCAGGCCATAATAGCTGAAAATTTCTCTAGTCTAGACAACACCAAAGACATAAAGATTCAAGAAGCCCAGAGGGTCCCAAACAGAATTAACCCAGACCTAAAGACACCAAGACATGTCATACTTAGATTGGAAAGGAATAAGGATAAAGAAAGGATCCTCAAGGCTGCAAGAGAAAAAGAAAGAGTCACCTACAAAGGAAAACCCATAAGATTAGCAGCAGACTTCTCCATACAAACACTACAGGCCAGAAGAGAATGGCAAGATATCTATCGAGTGCTCAATGAGAAAGGCTTTCAGCCAAGAATACTATATCCTGCTAGATTGTCATTCAGACTAGAGGGAAGCATCAAAACCTTCTCAGACAAGCAACAGTTGAAGGAAGCAACCATCACCAAGCCTGCCTTGAAAGAAGTTCTGAAAGGTTTCCTATAAACAACCAGACCACCACAAATAGAACATATATCAAAACACTCTAAAACTCTACAAGAATGGCGTTAAAATATCTTCAATCTTTGATATCAATAAATGTGAATGGCCTGAATTCACCTATTAAAAGACACAGAGTAGGAAGATGGATCAGAAAACACAACCCAACAATATGTTGTCTACAGGAAACTCACCTAACGCAACAAGACAAACACAGACTTAAAGTGAAAGGATGGAAAACTATCATTCAAGCCAATGGCCCACAAAAAAGGGCAGGAACAGCTATTCTCATATCTGACATGATAGACTTTAAAATACATAAGATTAAAAAAGATAGGAATGGACACTACTTAATGCTCAGAGGATCAGTCAATCAAGAGGACTTAACAATTATTAATATCTATGCACCCAATGAGAAGCCATCTAAATACATCAAACTTCTACTGAAAGAGCTACAGCAATATATTAACAGTAACACAATCATAGTAGGGGACTTCAACACCCCACTATCTCAATTTGACAGATCATCCAGGAAGAAAATCAGTAAAGACATAAGGGAGCTAAATGAAGAGATAAACTAGAACTATTGGACATTTTCAGAGTCATTCATCCCAAGAAACTTGAATACACATTTTACTCAAATCCACATGGATCATTCTCAAGGATAGACCATATGTTAGGCCACAAAGACAGTATCAGCCTATTCAAGAGCACTGAAATCATCCCAAGCATCTTCTCAGACCACAGTGGAATTAAACTAACACTTAACAATCAACAAAAGATTAGTAACAGTGCCAAAATGTGGAAGCTCAACAGTACACTTCTTAACAACTTCTGGGTCAAAGAGGAAATCAAAGAAGAAATCAAAATGTTTCGAGAGTTCAATGAAAATGAAGACACAAGCTATCAAAATATTTGGGACACAGCTAAAGCAGTCCTAAGAGGGAAGTTCATAGCTATACAAGCACACATTAGGAAACAAGAAAAGGCACAAATAAACAGCCTGATTGCACATCTTAAAGACCTAGAAGAAGAACAACAAAGGAACCCTAAAGCAACCAGAAGGACAGAAATTACTAAAGTTAGGGCAGAAATAAATAACATTGAGAATAGGAAAACCATACAAAAGATCAATGAAAGTAAATGTTGGTTCTTCGAAAGAGTAAACAAAATCGACAAACCTTTAGCCAGACTCACAAAACAAAAAAGGGAGAAGACCCAAATAAATCGGATAGTAAATGAAAGAGGAGATATCACAACAGACACTGCAGAAATTCAACATATCATGCGAGGCTTCTATGAACAACTATATGCCACCAAGTTAGAGAACCTGGAAGAAATGAATGATTTCCTAGATACCTACCAACTTCCAAAACTAAGTAAAGAGGAAGTGGATAATATGAACAGGCCCATCACAGCTAATGAAATTGAAACAGTTATCAAAAATCTCCCCAAAAATAAAAGTCCTGGACCAGAAGGTTTTACAAATGAATTCTACAAAACTTTCAAAGAAGAACTAATACCTCTACTTTTAAAAGTCTTCCAGAAGATTGAAGACACTGGAATACTCCCTGCCAGCTTCTATGAAGCCAACATCACCCTGATACCAAAAGCAGACAGGGACACAACCAAAAAAGAAAACTACAGACCAATATCTCTGATGAACATAGATGCGAAAATATTGAACAAAATTCTAGCCAACCGGATACAGCAGTATATCAAAAAGATTGTTCATCATGACCAAGTGGGGTTTATCCCAGGCATGCAAGGTTGGTTTAATATACGTAAATCAATCAACGTGATCCACCACATCAACAAAAGCAAGACCAAAAACCACATGGTCATATCAATAGATGCAGAGAAAGCCTTTGACAAAATACAACATCCCTTTATGATCAAAACACTACAAAAAATAGGAATAGATGGAAAATTCCTGAAGATAGTGGAGTCTATATATAGCAAACCTACAGCCAACATCATACTCAATGGTGAAAAACTGGAAGCATTTCCCCTCAGATCAGGTACTAGACAGGGCTGCCCACTATCACCATTACTATTCAACATAGTGCTGGAAGTTCTTGCCATAGCAATCAGGCAGGAGCAAGGAATTAAAGGCATACAGATTGGAAGAGAAGAAGTCAAACTCTCCTTATTTGCAGATGACATGATAGTATACATGGAAAAACCTAAGGAATCTAGCAAGAAGCTTTTGGAAATCATCAGGCAATACAGTAATGTGTCAGGCTATAAAATTAACATTCAAAAGTCAGTGGCATTCCTCTATGCAAACACTAAGTTAGAAGAAATTGAAATCCAGAAATCAGTTCCTTTTTCTATAGCAACAAAAACAATAAAATATCTAGGAATAAACCTAACCAAAGAAGTGAAAGACTTGTATACTGAAAATTATGAGTCACTACTCAAAGAAATTGAAAAAGACACAAAGAAGTGGAAAGATATTCCATGCTCATGGGTTGGAAGAACTAACATCATCAAAATGAATATATTACCCAGAGCCATCTACAAATTTAATGCTATCCCCATCAAGATCCCAAGTACATTTTTTAGGAGAATAGAACAAATGCTACAAATGTTTATCTGGAACCAGAAAAGACCTAGAATTGCCAAAACAATCTTGAGAAAAAAGAACAGAACTGGAGGCATCACACTGCCAGATCTCAAACTATATTATAGGGCCATTGTCATCAAAACTGCTTGGTACTGGAACATGAACAGACACACTGACCAGTGGAATAGAATTGAGAGCCCAGAAATGAGGCCCCACACCTATGGACATCTAATCTTTGACAAAGGGGCCCAGACTATTACATGGGGAAAGCAGAGTCTCTTCAACAAATGGTGTTGGAAACAATGGGTTGAAACATGCAGAAGAATGAAGCTGAATCACTGTATTTCACCAAATACAAAAGTAAATTCCAAGTGGATCAAGGACTTGGATGTTAGACCAGAAACTATCAGATACTTAGAGGAAAATATTGGAAGAACTTTTTTCCGCATAAATTTTAAAGACATTTTCAATGAAACGAATCCAATTACAAGGAAGACTAAGGCAAGTATAAACCTATGGGACTACATCAAATTAAAAAGCTTCTTCACAGCAAAAGAAACCACTGCCCAAATCAAGAGACCCCTCACAGAATGGGAGAAGATCTTTACATGCCATACATCAGATAAGAGTTTAATAACCAACATATATAAAGAGCTTACCAGACTCAACAACAAGACAACAAATAACCCCATCCAAAAATGGGGGGAGGAATTGGACAGAATATTCACCACAGAAGAGATCCAAAAGGCCGAGAAACACATGAAAAAATGCTCCGAGTCTCTGATTGTCAGAGAAATGCAAATCAAGACAACAATGAGATATCACTTCACTCCTGTGAGAATGTCACACATCAGAAAAGGTAACAGCAGCAAATGCTGGAGAGGATGTGGGGTCAAAGGAACCCTCCTGCACTGCTGGTGGGAATGTCAATTGGTCCAACCTCTGTGGAGAACAGTCTGGAGAACTCTCAGAAGGCTAGAAATGGACCTACCCTATGACCCTGCAATTCCCCTCCTGGGGATATATCCTAAGGAACCCAACACATCCATCCAAAAAGATCTGTGTACACATATGTTCTTGGCAGCACAATTTGTAATAGCCAAAACCTGGAAGCAACCCAGGTGTCCAACAACAGATGAGTGGCTGAGCAAGTTGTGGTGTATATACACAATGGAATACTACTCAGCTGTAAAAAATGGTGACTTCACCGTTTTCAGCCGATCTTGGATGGACCTTGAAAAAATCATGTTGAGTGAAATAAGTCAGAAACAGAAGGATGAATATGGGATGATCTCACTCTCAGGCCGAAGTTGAAAAACAAGATTAGAAAAGAAAACACAAGTCGAACCTGAAATGGAATTGGAGTATTACACCAAAGTAAAAGACTCTGGGGTGGGTGGGTGGGTGGGGAGAATACAGGTCCATGAAAAATGATGAATGAAATAGTGGGGGTTGTATTGCTAAATGGGAATCTGGGGAACGTTATGCATGTAAAAAAAAAAAAAAAAGAAGTAGAAACGCAAATCAGAAAATGACTGAGTTTGGAGTATGGCACCAAAGTAAGAAAGCAGAAGTATACTAGAGTTTGCAGTGAGTACCTCCCTAATACTTCCTCTCCACTTTTCCAAGCTTTGGGTCCATGATTGCTCAACAATTTGTTTGGCTTTGTATGTTAACTCTCTTTTCAGTCACCAGGTTCCAGGTGTCATCAGGATGCCGGCCAGACTTCCCTGGATTGAAGACACCACCAATGTGTCCTGGAGCTCAGCTTCCCCAGAGACCCATCCTACTAGGGAAAGAGAGAGGCAGACTGGGAGTATGGACCGACCAGTCAACGCCCATGTTCAGCGAGGAAGCAATTACAGAAGCCAGACCTTCTACCTTCTGCAACCCTCAATGACCCTGGGTCCATGCTCCCAGAGGGATAGAGAATGGGAAAGCTATCGGGGGAGGGGGTGGGATATGGAGATTGGGCGGTGGGAATTGTGTGGAGTTGTACCCCTCCTACCCTATGGTTTTGTTAATTAATCCTTTCTTAAATAAAAATAAATAAATAAATAAATAAAAGAAATACAAACCAGGGCAGGGGTGGACAGCATATGGTATGCAAAGAAAATCTCATGGCGTGAGGGCAAGTGGTGGTGCACCTGGTTAAGCGCACACATTACATACAATTCTCAAGGACAAAGATTCAAGCCCCTGGCTCTCCACCTGCATGGGGAAAGCTTTGCGGAGTGGTGAAGTGCTGGGATTTTTCGTGTTGGTTTGGCCCCCTTCCCCTTACCTCTGAGAGAAATGGTTTGGCCCTTACTAGTTTCATGATCCTCTTTCTCCCACCCCGTATGCTAAGGACGGGCAGAGTCCCAGCAGCAGCAGCTGAGAGAGGATGATGGAGAAAAGCACATGGTGTGGTGATTTGCCCGATTGTGAATAAAGATATACAGCTTCTTAGCCCAGCCGTGTGTCCTCGAGTCTCTGTTACCCGCCCATGAAGCCAGCTCGATTAAAACAACAAGTGGCACCTACAACGTGGGACGCGCATCTCTCAGATAAGTGAAGACAATTTGGCTACCTATGCACTATGGCCTTCTCTTCTGCTTGTGAAGAGATCTCCAAAGGCGTCTGCCCTTTCTTCACGAGACTGTTTCGCTGTTTCTGGAACATTTATCTCTAGACCACTCTGTGGTTTCCGTCCAACATCAGCCCGCAGGAGCCCAATGCCAGCCCGCAGGAGCCGGCTTTCCGCCGCGTGGCGCGGGGCATTGGGCGCCGGCTCCCTCCACACTGCTCGGCCGCTGGGAGTATGGCAGCAGACATGGCTGGGCCATGGGGCAGGGCCGCGGCGGCCTATCATCACCGCCACCCCGGGGCACCTCGGCTCACGCCTTCTGAACGGCTGGCCCACCCACCCTCGTGCTATGAAGTCTGGACAGATCCCGGTCCCCCCGGAGACCTCGGGCTCCCTGCCAAAACTGGGCCCCCTGGCCGAGATCTCCAGCTTGGGTCTGAAGGCAGACGAGCTAGAATACGCAGGGATTTGTGCAGAGATCGCAACCTACAATTCCTAGAAGTGGAGCTGCCCAAGAGGCCACCGCTGGACAATGCACTCTCAGAACGGCTAAGACAGTACAGATCTAAATTCGTGTTTAAAATGACATGTCTTTGTAACAAAAGTTTCTCTCCTTGTGTATTGAAGACCTTGTTTATGTGTGTGTTTAAAGTTTGGTAACATTAACTTTAAGGTTAAAAGTGTAACTTTAAGGCTAAATTCTTACCAGGCAAAGTTAAATGAAAAAGGTTTTCAACATAATTCTCATAAAGATAAAATTAACTTACACTTAAAGTCTGAGGTAAAAATTAGTTAACAATCAATATATTTTAACTAAGTTAGTCTAAACAAGACCTTCACACACCTAGGGTGTGTCTCCATCTTGAATGGGTGTAACAAAAGGTTAAAAAGACGCTGTTGATATGTAAAACTCTCAAATTCCTTCTCAGTTAAAAACGTTAGATTGTGCTATGGTTATGCTAACAATTGTAATAGAGTTATCAATTGTGGTAAACCTCTAACCTGCTACAAGTTTTGTTTCATAGTAAATAAATTGCAGCTGTCAAGCTCTCTACAGAAAAGCAGAATTCCGATGGCTGACATTCCCCATCGAGACAGACGTACAACAATTCACTTCTTGGCAATTCTTCGGTGAACATCTCCTTTGGACACTTCTATCGGACTCACTGGTACACCTCGGACACTTTGCACAAAATTAGCAGCTTCCTTTATGCTGCTGGGTTTCTCAAAGACTGACTGCAGCCATGCCTTGGGACTCTAGGCCTCCCCCTCCCCCCATGCTAGAAAATGCCTGTCGAGCCAAGTATGCTCCCCAGAAGCAGGAAATGTTTTTTTTTAAGCTGATAATGTTTTGCCCAGAGGCAAAAAATGGCCCCCTCGGGCCTTCCCTTGGCAGCACACTGGTTCTTGTTACTCGCTTACATGTTTCTCCATGTTTGTGCCAGTTTCTTTTTTGAAAATGCCTGTACGATATAGGTTTCTGTTCACCCCACACCCCTGATACTGTGGTCATTTAGTTAAAAAGAAAAGGGGGGTGGTCCGGGAGGTGGCGCAGTGATAAAGCTTTGGACTCTCAAGCATGAGGTCCTGGGTTTGGTCCCCGGCAGCACATGTGCCAGAGTGATGTCTGGTTCTTTCTCTCCTCCTATCTTTCTCATAAAGATATAAATAAAATCTTAAAAAAAGAAAAAAGAAAAGAAAAGGGGGAATATGTTGGTATTCTTCGTGTTGGTTTGTCCCCCTTCCCCCTACCTCTGAGAGAAATGGTTTGGCCCTTGCTAGTTTCGCGCCCCGCTTTCTCCCTGCCCCGTATGCTAAGGACGTCCAGAGTCCCAGCAGCAGCAGCGGAGAGAGGATGATGGAGAAAAGCACATGGTGTGGTGATTTGCCTGTTTGTGAATAAAGATATACAGCTTCTCAGCCCAGCCGTGTGTCCTCGAGTCTCTGTTACCTGCCCGTGAAGCCAGCTCGATTAAAACAACAGTGAAGCAGGGCTCTGTTGCTCTATCTTCCCCACTCTCAATTTCTCTGTCTCTGTTCAATAATATTTGTGTGTGTGTGTGTGTGTGTGTATTTTGTTTGTTTGTTTAAAGAAAATTTCATGCCTAAGGCTCTGAGGTCCAAGGTTCAGTCCCTTGCAGCACCATAAGCCAGAGCTGAGCAGTGCTCTGGTGTAGAAGGGGAAGGGGAAGAATGCCAACAGAAGGAATACAAACTGAAGTACTGGCTACCCTTAGCTCACAGTATCGTCTTTCTTCCCACTCTCTCTAGCCCTGCTCCTCCATACACCACACCCCAGATCCCTGCATTCATTCAAGGAAACTACAGATATAGTTTTTAATGGAACTGTCCTGACCACTTTTTTTTTTTTTTTACAAATTAGGTTTTTTAATTTTCTTTTTTAATTTTTTTATTATCTTTATTTATTGATTGGATAGAGACAGTCAGAAATCGAGAGGGAAGGGAAGGATAGAGAGGGTGAGAGACAGAGAGACACCTGCAGCACTGCTTCACCAGGTGGGGACTGGGGGCTTGAACCCAGGTCCTTGCACATTGTAATATGTACACTCAACCAGGTGTGCCACCACCTGGACCCACAAATTATTTTTTATTATTTATTTATTTATTTATTTTCTTTTTGTTGCCCTTGTTCACAAATTATTTTTTAAGAGTTATTTATTTATTCTTGAGAAAGATAGGAGGAGAGAGAAAGAACCAGACATCACTCTGGTATATGTGCTGCCAGTGACTGAACTCAGGACCTCATGCTTGAGAATCTTAATGCTTTTTCCACTGTACCACCTCCTGGGCCACTCCTGACCACTTTCTTGTTCAGATAGAAAAGAGGAGATACCACAGCATCGTCTACTGCTGTAGCACAGCCTATGCAGTTGGGGAGGTAGGACTGGAGCCTGGGTGTCTCTCACATGGCAGTGCTGGCATCTTATCCAGTGAGTAATTTATGTTAATCTTTTTTTTTTTTTTGCCTCCAGTGGGCTTGGTGCTGGTACTACGAATCCACTGCTTCTGTGGCCACTTTTTTTTTCTCCATTGTTGTTGTTAGATAGGACAGAAATTGAGAGAAGAGGGATCAGGTGGTGGCACACCTGGTTGAGAGCACATGTTACAGTGTACAAGGACCCAGGATCAAGCCCCTGATTCTCACCAGTAAGGGGAAAGCTTTGCAAGTGGTGAAGCAGTCCTGCAGGTGTCTCTCTGTCTCTCTCCCTATCTCCCCCTTCCCTCTTGATTTCTGGCTGTCTCTATCCAATAAATAAAGATAATAAAAATTTTATAAAAAAGAAAGAAATTGGGGGGGGGGTCGGGCGTTGGCCCAGTGGGTTAAGCGCATGTGGCGCAAAGCCCAGGGACCTGTGTAAGGATCCTGGTTCGAGCCCCTGGCTCCCCACCTGCAGGGGAGTCGCTTCATGGGCGGTGAAGCAGGTCTGCAGGTATCTATCTTTCTCTCCCCTTCTCTATCTTCCCCTCCTCTCTCCATTTCTCTGTCCTATCCAACAATGAATTGTGTCAACAAGGGCAATAATAATAACCACAACGAAGCTACAACAAGGGCAACAAAAGGGGGAAAAATGGCCTCCAGGAGCGGTGGATTCATGGTACAGGCACTGAGCCCAGCAATAACCCTGGAGGAGGAAAAAAAAAGAAAGAAAGAAATTGGAAGAATGGAAGATAGAGAAGGGGGTA
The DNA here is from genome assembly GCF_950295315.1 of Erinaceus europaeus. Lineage (NCBI taxonomy): Eukaryota > Metazoa > Chordata > Mammalia > Eulipotyphla > Erinaceidae > Erinaceus > Erinaceus europaeus. Next base: position 116,018,365 of record NC_080166.1, on the reverse strand, counting down.
GAAAGACAGACACCTGCTTCACAACTTATAAGGCGACTCCCTACAAGAAGGGAGCAGGGGCTCGAACCCACATGCTTATGCCTGTTCTTGCACTTCAGCCATGTGCGCTTAAGTCACTGCGCTACCGCCCGGCCCCCAATTAATGTTTTTGTTTTGTTTTGTTTTGCCTCCAAGGCTATTGCTGGGGCTCGGTGCCTACTCTACAAATCCACTGCTCCTGGAGGCTTTTTTAAAAAAAATTACTTATTTTCCCATTTGTTGCCCTTTTTTTTTTGTTGTTGTTTTATTTATTAATTTTCCCTTTTGTTGCCCTTGTTTTTTTTTATTGTTGTAGTTATTGTTGTTATTGATATTGTTGTTGGATAGGACAGAGAGAAATGGAGAGAGGAGAAGAAGACAAGAGAGGGGGAGAGAAAGATAGACACCTGCAGACCTGCTTCACTGCCTGTGAAGCGACTCCCCTGCAGGTGGGGAGCCGGGGGCTGGAACTGGGACCCTTATGCCCGTCCTTGTGCTTTGCGCCACGTGAGCTTAACCCACTGCGCTAACGCCTAGCCTCCCTTAATCTTTTTTAATAACCATGATATGTGTCCTCTGCCACTCATTTCTTTATATATTTTTCTTAATTTGTTGTTTGTGATTAATAGTACATTGCATCTTTTTAAAAAAAAAATTATTTATTTATTCGTGAGAAATGATAGGAGAGAGAGAAAGAACCAGATATCACTGTGGTATATGTGCTGCCAGGGATTGAACTTGGGACCTCATACTTGAGAGTCCAAAGCCTTATTGACTGCGCCACCTCCTGGACCATTGCATCTTTTTATATTTAAATAAATGTCTATATAGATAGCACTTTAATTTATAAACACATTTGTGAGGGGCCACATTTATAGTGTCTGCATTTGATCAACTACTAGCCTTATATCCAAGAGAGATCATCAGAATAATCCATTCCATTACAGAGAAAGTGTTTTCCTCAAATATACGCCCCCACAGGAACTGCATTCTGATGTGGTTAAATTCAAGTTATACTTCCTCCCTCAACATAACTATCTCAGTGGAATTGTGTCCTCTCGGGATTTTATGTCTGGAGGCACAGGGGTAGCTGCTGTGTGTTACAAGGTGTTATTAATCCTTATCACCCAGTCAAGGTGGTACCTGGTTTCTCCGACTGTATGTCCCCGCCCCCGCCCTCCCCCCCCCACCCAGTGCAACTAATAGAGATCTGAAGATATTTTGAGAGCAAGCAAACAGCTCACTTCTAATCAGACACAACTTTATGGTTCAGCCTCCATTTACTAAACACAATAGCTACAAACAGTTCATTTTCTTTTTTAAAAAATTATTTTTCCTTCAGGATTATCGCTGGGGCTTGGTGCCAGCACTACGTAGGACAGAGAAGTTAAAAGAAGAGAGGAAGATAGAGAGGGGTGTTGTTAAAATTTCGGAGGCTCTTGCCGGGCCGGCTAGCTTCACGGTGGTGAACAGAGACGCGGAGACAACGGCTGGGCAGGGCAGCTGTATTTCTTTATTCAGGAACAACGATTCACAAACTAAGACAAACTAATCACCAAACAGAACTCTGCTGTCTCTTTGCGGCGGCGCAAGCACTCTTTCTTTTTCTCTCGAACTCAGGAACCCTCTCCCTTACTCTCCAACTCAGGAACTCTCGCACTCCGGAACCCTCTCCCAGGGTCCCTTGGGGCGGGGCCAAGCAGGCCCGCGAAATTAACAGGACTCATCCAATTCTCTTGGAGGGGGAGGGCTAGAACAAGCCAATGTAAAGCATACGACAGAGGGGGAGAAAAAGATAGATCTGCAGACCCGCTTCACCGCTTAGAAGCAACCCCCCTGCCCCGCAGGTGAGGAGCCAGAGCTGCAACTGGGATCCTTGCTCTGGTCCCTGTGCTTTCCTACTATGTGTGCTACCCCTTGGCCCCTCCTCTTTTCTTCTTCCTCCTTCTCTTCTTCTTCTTCCCACTCCTCCTCCTCCCCCCCTTCTTCTTCCTCTTCTTATTTTTAATATATATATATATATATATTTTAAATATTTATTTATTCCCTTTTGTTGCCCTTGTTTTTTTTATTGTTGTAGTTATTTTTGACGTCACTGTTGTTGAATAGGACAGAGAGAAACGGAGAGAGGAGGGGAACACAGAGAGGGGGAGAGAAAGACAGACACCTGCAGACCTGCTTCACTGCCCAGAAGTGATTTCCCTGCAGGTGGGGAGCCAGGGGCTCGAACCATGATCCTTACACTGGTTCTTGTGCTTTGTGCCATGTGCGCTTAACCCGCTGCGCTACCACCTGACTACTTTTAATATATATTTTTAATATTTATTTTCCCTCTTGTTGCCATTTTTGTAGGCCATTTTAAAAATTATTTATAAAAAGGAAACATTGGCAAAACCGTAGGATAAGAGGGGCACAACTCCATACAAGTCCCACCACCAGAACTCCGTATCCCACACCCTCCCCTGATAGCTTTCCTATTCTCTTTTTTTTTAATTATTTAAAAAAGGAGACATTAACAAAACCGTAGGATAAGAGCGGTACAGCTCCACACAATTACCACCACCAGATCTCCATATCCCATCCCCTCCCCTGACAGCTTTCCTATTCTTTAACCCTCTGGGAGTATGGACCCAGTGTCATTATAGGGTGCAGAAGGTGGAAGGTCTGGCTTCTGTAATTGCTTCCCCGCTGACATTGTTTTTTTTTTTTTTTTTTTAATGTTGAAGTACATCCCTCTGGTGAAAAGGAAGAAAAAAATCTATATATTCCCTCCAGGGTTATTGCCTGAGCTTGGTGCTGACACTATGAATCTGCTGCTCCTGGTGGCCATTTTATTGGATAAGACAGAAATTGAAAGGGAAAGGGGAGACAGAGAGGGGGAGCTAGACACCTGCAAACCTGCTTCACCGCTTGCAAAGTGTCCCCTCTACTCAAAGCCACATCTTGTGCAGGTCTCTATACTTAATACTATGTGCACTTAACTGGGTGTGCCATCACTCAGCCCCTTAAAGTGTTTTCTTTCTTCCTTCCCTTCTTTCTTTCTTTCTTTCTTTCTTTCTTTCTTTCTTTCCACCAGAGGGATGTACTTCTGGGTTCTGATGGGACTGGGATTTGAACCTGAACCTGAGCTTTCTCAGGCATGAAGGCCTTTATGCTGAACCACAATACTAAGTAACTAGTCTGCTCAGCCCTGTCTTATTTTATTTTATTTTATTTTTATTTGTCTTTACCAGAGGACTGCTCAGCTCTGGTTTATGGGGACTGAATCTGAAACCTCAGAGGATCAAGCATAAAAGTCTTATTTATAAACTTCACACTTTTTTGCTTAAAGATTATGCTTTCTCCCCATCCTTTAATTTTTTTTTTTTTAACTAGGATAGCTTATGTAGATGCTGGGATTGAAACTGGGACCTCCAAGCTTCAGGCATGAAAGTTTTATGTATAACCATTATCTTGTCTCCCAGTCCCTGGATCTTTTATTTTGATTGGGGTTTTAAAAAGTGATTATGAAGGGGACTGGGTAGTGGTCCACTTGGTTAAGTGCATGTATTACCATGCACAACGACCCAGGTTCGAAGCCCCTGGCTCCCATCTGCAGGGAGAAATCTTCATGACTAGTGAAGCAGTGCTACCAGTGTCTGTCTGTCTCTTCCTATCTCCTCTGCCCTCTCAATTTCTCTCAATTCTATAAAATAAAGTAAATGTTAAAAAACTTTTCAAAAATGATAATGAAGCTAGTGGATATGTAAAAACAAACAAAATTTCATGCCTGAGGTGCCAAAGTCCCAGGTTCACTCCCCAGCATCACCAAGAGCCAGAGCTGAGTTCTGCTCTGATAAAAACAAGGAAAAGAAAAGAAAAGCAAAGGAAAATTCTTTTAAGAAGTGATAATGACTGCTTCCCATTTTAGGACAGCCTGCTCTCACCTCCTTTGGAATGGATTTCTTTAACTTTATTGATGCGTACTTTCACTCTAATATTTTATTTACATTTTTTTTCCCTCCAGGGTTATTGCTGGGCTCAGTGCCTGCACCATGAATCCACCGCTCCTGGAGGCCATTTTTTCCCCCTTCTTGTTGCCCGTGTTGTTGTAGCCTCGTTGTGATTATTATTATTACCATTGTTGACGCTGTTCGTAGTTGGATAGGACAGAGAGGAGGAGAGAAATGGAGAGAGGAGGGGAAGACAGAGAGGGGAGAGAAAGACAGACACCTGCAGATCTGCTTCACCGCCTGTGAAGCGGCTCCCCTGCAGGTGGGGAGCCGGGGGCTCGAACCGGGTTCCTTATGCGATGCCTGCGCTTTGCGCCACTGCGCCACCGCCCAACCCCCCATTTTATTTACTTTAAAAAAAAAACATATTTATTCTCTTTTGTTGCCCTTGCTGTTTTATTGTTGTTGTTATTGATGTCGTTGTTGGATAAGACAGAGAGAAATGGAGAGAGGAGGGGAAGACAGAGAGGGGGAGAGAAAGATAGACACCTGCAGACCTGCTTCACCGCTTGTGAAGCGACTCCCCTGCAGGTGGGAAGCTGGGGGCTCAAACCAGAACCCTTACGCTGGTCTTTGTGCTTTGTGTCATGTGTGCTTAACCTTCTGAGCTACTGCCCAACTCCCATATTTTATTTACTTTTAATGACAAAAGATATAAGAGAGGCAGATACTCAGAGAAAGAGAGAGAGAGAGAGAGCAGAATGCTGCTCAGCTCTGGCTTATTTGGGTGCTGTGGATTTGACTTAGGACCTCAGAACTTTAGTCACAAAAATCTTTTATATAACCATTATGCTGTCTCCCCAGCAGTGTACTTTCACTTTAATAAACATTTTTTTACACTGCTTAAAAATAATGATGACATTCTAATTCTGTCATCTCTTCATTTATTAACTTGGCTATTTCTGTTTACAGGAAACTGTTTGATGACCCACTGGTGTAGTCCATATGAAACAGCAGGATAATTGATGGATTCTTTCCCTTTACTTGACAAATGTTAAAATAATGAGTTTGTTAATTAGCAACCTAAAAAACTAAGTGGTCTAAAAATTTTTCTTTAATGTTTCCAGAGGAATCCTTCTGCTTCTGGCACTTCTTTCTTTCTTTCTTCCTTTCTTTCTTCCTTCCTTCCTTCCTTCCTTCCTTTCTTCCAGCCAGAAACTGAGAGGGAAGGGGGTGATAGAGAGGGAAAGAGACAGAGAGACACCAGCAGCTCAGCCTCACCACTCGTGAAGCTTTCCTCCTGCAGGTGAGGACTGGGGGTTCAAACCTGGGTCCTTGTGCACTGTAAGATGTGCACTCAACCACCTGGCCCCCCAGCACTTCTTTGTTTTGCTGTCTTTCTTTCTTTCTTCTTTTTTTTTTCCTCTTAATTCCACATAGAGACACAGACTGAATAAAGTAGAAACACACCACAACGCCCCTCCACCGTTCAGTAAGCTGCCCTAGCAAATATGCCCATGTGTTTCTGGGCCTTGAAACTGGTTTCTCAGGCAAGGTGAAGTGTGTGTTCTACCAGGTAAGCTGTCTTGCAGTCTTGAAATAAACATTTTTATTTAAAAATATTTAAATTCCAGAAGAATGTAAAGACGGGTGCTGTCTTTGTTGATCTCACAGCAGCCTATGACACGGTCTGGCACCGTGGTCTCCTAGTCAAGATCTCAAGATGCCTGCCTCCATGGGTGGCCAACACTATATCGTTTCTTCTCCAAAACAGAAGATTCCGGGTGCATCTGGGTGACAAGTCTAGCAGATGGAGACCTGTCTCAAGTGGCCTCCCCCAGGGCTCTGTTCTGGCTCCTACGCTATTTAATATTTACATCAATGACCTCCCAGAAACTTCTTCAAGGAAGTTCATCTACGCCGATGACATCTGCTGTGCAACTCAGGCATCCAAGTTTGACATCCTCGAGGAAACACTCACGAAAGACATGTCTCTGATATCTGATTACTGTAAAAAATGGCGACTAATCCCTAGCACTGCAAAAACGGTATCATCTGTTTTCCATCTACACCATGCCTCGGCCTCGCGTGAGCTTAATGTGCAGCTTGACGATACGAGAATCCGGCATGAAGCCCAGCCAGTCTATCTTGGCGTTACTCTCGATCGCACCCTGTCATTTCACAAACATCTCATAAAAACTGCAGCAAAGGTGGGCGTGAGGAATAACATCATTGCAAGACTGGCCAGCTCCTCATGGGGCGCGAGCGCTTCCACACTACGATCATCATCTCTGGCATTATGCTATTCCACTGCAGAATACTGTGCCCCAGGATGGTTCCGTAGCCCCCATGTCCACTTGGTCGATTCCAAATTATATTCCTCCATGAGGATAATTTCTGGAACCATCCGTTCCACCCCGGTTCCATGGCTGCCAGTTCTTAGCAACATCGCCCCGCCAGATATTCGTCGGGATGCGGCATCATCTAAGTTCATTTCCCACGTCTACGCTCGACCGGACCTGCCAATATACGCGGATATCTTCGCCCACCCTGTCCAACGCTTGACGTCTCGTCACCCAATCTGGTCCCCTATGCCTACACTGAACTTCTCTGTTCCAGTCTCTTGGAAACAGAGTTGGCAGTCAGCTGAGGTCAAGAACAAACACCTCATCACAGACCCCTGGAAGCATCAACCCGGCTTTGACCTAGCACGTTATGATTGGGCCCTCCTCAATTGCTATCGAACAGGCCATGGCCGGTGCGCCGCTATGTTCCATCGCTGGGGAGCCAGAGACGACCCGAACTGCCCCTGCAGTCAATGACTGCCACCTCTCCAGATTCAAAGGAGGTCTCGAAACTTTACATCAGGCTCAACCTGACGCTGTTGACTGGCTACGGAAGAAGGGCAAACACTAGAAGAAGAATTTAAATATTATTTTTAAATAAAATTAAAACTTTTTATGAACTTATATATTTAAACTTATTCTATAATTTATTATTAAAACATATAATAAAAAGGGAGAAGACCCAAATAGATCGGACCATAAATGAAAGAGGAGATATCACAACAGACACCACAGAAATTCAACATATAATGCGAGGCATCTATGAATAACTATATGCCACCAAGCTAGACAACCTGGAAGAAATGGACGATTTCCTAGCTACCTACCAACTTCCAAAATTAAGTAAAGAGGAACTAGATAACATGAATAGGCCCATCACAGCTAATGAAATTGAAACAGTTATCAAAAACCTTCACAGTTATCAAAAACCTTCCCAAAAATAAAAGTCCTGGACTAGTTAGTTTTACAAATGAACTCTACAAAACCTTCAAAGAAGAACTAATACCTCTACTTTTTTTTTAGAATATTCTTTTTTTTAATATTTATTTTATTTATTTATTCCCTTTTGTTGCCCTTGTTGTTTTATTGTTGTAGTTATTATTGTTGTTGACGTTGTTGGATAGGACAGAGAGAAATGGAGAGAGGAGGGGAAGACAGAGAGAAGGAGAGAAAGATAGACACCTGCAGACCTGCTTCACTGCCTGTGAAGCGACTCCCCTGCAGGTGGGGAGCCGGGGTTCGAACCGGGATCCTTATGCTGGTCCTTGTGCTTTGCGCCACCTGCGCTTAACCCGCTGCGCTACAGCCCGACTCCCAATACCTCTACTTTTAAAAGTCTTCCAGAAGATTGAAGACACTGAAGGATACTCCCTTCCAGCTTCTATGAAGCCAACATCACTTTGATACCAAAAGCAGATAGCTAAACCAAAAAAGAAAACTACAGACCAATATCTCTGATGAACATAAATGCTAAAATACTGAACAAAATTCTAGCCAACCGGATACAGCAGTATATCAAAAAAATTGTTCATCATGACCAAGTGGGGTTTATCCCAGGCATGCAAGTTTGGTTTAATATACATAAATCAATCAATGTGATCCACCACATCATCAAAAGCAAGACCAAAAACCACATGGTCATATCAATAGATGCAGAGAAAGCCTTTGACAAAATACAACATCCCTTTATGATCAAAACACTACAAAAAATGGGAATAGATGGAAAATTCCTCAAGATAATGGAGTCTATAGATAGTAAACCTACAGCCAACATCTTACTCTATGGTGAAAAACTGGAAGCATTTCCCCTCAGATCAGGTATTAGACAGGGCTGCCCACTATCACCATTACTGTTCAACATAGTGTTGGAAGTTCTTGCCATAGCAATCAGGCAGGAGCAAGGAATTAAAAGGATACAGATTGGAAGAGAAGAAGTCAAACTCTCCCTATTTGCAGATGACATGATAATATACATAGAAAAACCTAAGGAATCCAGCAAGAAGCTTTTGGATATCATCAGGCAATACAGTAAGGTGTCAGGCTACAAAATTAACATTCAAAAGTCAGTGGCATTCCTCTATGCAAACACTAAATTAGAAGAAGATGAAATCCAGAAATCAATTCCTTTTACTATAGCAACAAAAACAATAAAATATCTAGGAGTAAACCTAACCAAAGTAGTGAAAGAATTGTATACTGAAAATGATAAGTCACTACTCAAGGAAATAGAAAAAGACACAAAGAAGTGGAAAGATATTCCATATTCATGGGTTGGAAGAATTAACATCATCAAAATGAATATACTACCCAAAGCCATATACAAATCTAATGCTATCCCCATCAAGATTCCCACCACATTTCTTAGGAGAATAGAATAAATACTACAAACATTTATCTGGAACCAGAAAAGACCTAGAATTGCCAAAACAATCTTGAGAAGAAAGAACAGAACTGGAGGCATCACACTCCCAGATCTCAAATTGTATTATAGGGCCATTGTCATCATAACTGCTTGGTACTGAAACATGAATAGACACACTGACTAGTGGAATAGAACTGAGAGCCCAGAACTAAGCCCCCACACCTATGGACATCTAATCTTTGACAAAGTTGCCCATATTATTAAATGGGGAAAGCAGAGTCTCTTCAACAAATGGTATTGGGAAAAATGGATTGAAACATGCAGAAGAATGAAACTGAACCACTATATTTCACCAAACACAAAAGTAAATTCCAAGTGGATCAAGAACTTGGATGTTAGAGCAGAAACTGTCAGATACTTAGAGGAAAATATTGGCAGAACTCTTTTCCGCATAAATTTTAAAGACATCTTCAATGAAATGAATCCAATTACAAAGAAGACCAAGGCAAGTATAAACCTATGGGACTACATCATATTAAAAAGCTTCTTCACAGCAAAAGAAACCACTACCCAAACCAAGAGACCCCTCACAGAATGGGAGAAGATCTTTACATGCCATATATAAGACAAGAGGCTAATAACCAAAATAAATAAATGTTGTTTTCACCAGGCTGGCTTCACGGGTGGGTAACAGATGACCCGGGACTCATGGCTGGGTTGTATGCAGTATCTCTTTGTTCATGCAGGACGCAGCGCAATCTATACCAAGCTAAGCTAAACTAAAAACTACAAACAATCTTGTCCTTATAAATACACTAACCCAGTAGGGTGGGAACAGGATGCAACGCAGAGAGGGTGGAGAGAAAAGTGACTGGTGAAAATCAGGGTATGACAAGGAGAGGGGGCGGAGTAGGCAAGAATTCTATCACTGAACCACTAATGCCCTGGAGGTAGTGTGGTGCTTTATGTAAATGTAAAAGTGATTTATGTAAATAGACCACTTTGAATGGGATCAAACCAATCCCTATACAGGCATACCGGTGCTTGGTTAAGCAGAAGCCAGGGGGAGCTGGCATACTACCCAACAAATAAAGAGCTTGCCAAACTCAACCACAAGAAAACAACCCCATCCAAAAATGGGGGGAGGACATGGACAGAATATTCACCGCAGAAGAGACCCAAAAGGCTGAGAAATACATGAAAAATGCTCCAAGTCTTTGATTGTCAGAGAAATGTAAATCAAGGCAACAATGCGATACACTTCACTCCTGTGAGAATGTCATACATCAGAAAAGGTAACAGCAACAAATGCTGCAGAGGGTGTGGGGTCAAAGGAACCCTCCTACACTGTTGGTGGGAATGTAAATTGGTCCAGTCTCTGTGGAGAACAGTCTGGAGAACTCTCAGAAGGCTAGAAATGGACCTACCCTATGACCCTGCAATTCCTCTCCTGGGAATATATCCTAAGGAACCAACACATCCATCCAAAAAGATCTGTGTACACATATGTTCTTAGCAGCACAATTTGTAATAGCCAAAACCTGGAAGCAACCCAGGTGTCCAACAACAGATGAGTGGCTGAGCAAGTTGTGGTGTATATACACAATGGAATACTACTCAGCTATTAAAAATGGTGACTTCACCGTTTTCAGCCGATCTTGGATGGATCTTGAAGAAACCACGTTAAGTGAAATAGGTCAGAAACAGAAGGATGAATATGGGATGATCTCCCTCTCAGGTAGAAGTTGAAAAACAAGATCAGAAGAGAAAACACAAGTAGAATCTGAACTGGAATTGGCGTCTTGCACCAAAGTAAAAGACTCTGGGGTTTGTGGGGGTGGGAGAATATAGGTCCAAAAAGAATGATAAAGGACCTAGTGGGGGTTGTATTGTTATATGGAAAACTGGCAAATGTTATGCATGTAGGAACTATTGTATTTACTGTCAAATGTAAAACATTAATTCCCCAATAAATAAATTTACAAAGAAAAGAAAAAAAGTCACCATTAAAGTATTCCAGTCTCTTGCCCTTAAAAAAAACATTTAATAACATTTTGTTACATAAATTGGTGTATATCTTCACAAGGAACAGCAGCAGCACAAAGCCACTAAAAATAATGACATAATTGCACCAAAGTAAAAGACTCTGGGGTGGGAGGATGCAGGTCTTGGAATAGGATGGCAGAGGACGTAGTGGGGGTTGTGTTGTTATGTGGAAAACTGGGAAATGTTATGCATATACAAACTATTGTATTTACTGTCAACTGTAAAACATTAATCCCCCAATAAAGAAACAAAAAATAATGACGTAAGTATATCTCTGTAAGAATACTATGCAAATTTTATTTAAAATCCTTTTTATGCTAAGCACATAATCATGGTACAAAGGGATTATACAAAAACACTTGGGCCCTAGGCAGTGGTGCACCTTGTTAAGCAGACATGTACTAAGCTCATGATATGCACAAGGACCGGGGTTTGAGCCCCTGGGTCCCCACCTGCATTGGCGATGCATCATGAGTGGTGAAGCAGGTTTGCAGGCGTCTGTCTTTCTCTCCTCCTTTCTATCTTCCCCTCCCCTCTCAATTTCTCTCTTTCCTATTGAATAAAATAGAGGGAAAAAATGTGTGTACTCAACTGCACTGCCACCTCTTGTAGTGGTTGACCGGGGGCGAAGGTTTCTAGACTTTTTAAAATCATCATGTTATGATTTTAATAAGACAATCCAGATTTTAAAACATAAACATATTTAAGATCTATGAACTTATAGGACCTATTTTTAAAAAAAATTCTTTATTAGGGGATTAATGTTTTACATTTGACAGTAAATACAATAGTTCCTACATGCATAACATTTGCCAGTTTACCATATAACAATACAACACACACTAGGTCCTTTGTCATCCTTTTTTGGACCTGTATTTGGCCCACCCCCTCCCCCCCAGAGTCTTTTACTTTAGTGCAATAGGTTCTACTTGTGTTTTCTTTTCTGATCTTGTTTCTCAACTTCTGCCTGAGAGTAAGATCATCCCATATTCATCCTTCTGTTTCTGACCTATTTCACTTAACGTGGTTTCTTCACGCTCCATCCAAGATCGGCTGAAAACGGTGAAGTCACCATTTTTAATAGCTGAGTAGTATTCCATTGTGTATATACACCACAACTTGCTCAGCCACTCATCTGTTGTTGGACACCTGGGTTGCTTCCAGGTTTTGGCTATTACAAATTGTGCTGCTAAGAACATATGTGTACACAGATCTTTTTGGATGGGTATGTTGAGTTCCTTAGGCTATATCCCCAGGAGAGGAATTGCAGGGTCATAGGGTAGGTCCATTTCTAGCCTTCTGAGAGTTCTCCAGACTGTTCTCCACAGAGACTGGACCAATTTACATTCCCACCAACAGTGTAGGAGGGTTCCTTTGACCCCACACCCTCTGCAGCATTTGTTGCTGTTACCTTTTCTGATGTATGACATTCTCACAGGAGTGAAGTGGTATCTCATTGTTGCCTTGATTTGCATTTCTCTGACAATCAAAGACTTGGAGCATTTTTTCCTGTATTTCTCAGCCTTTTGGATCTCTTCCGTGGTGAATGTTCTGTCTATAGGACCTATTTTTAGAAGAGGTAAATATGTATAGCATCCTTTCAGTTGTTAGGTTTATCAAACTATTAAAAGTAATTTTGTCTTATAGCATCTGATTGTGACTGATTTTTTTCATTTTTGTAGTTATTTGTGTCTTTTTTGATAAAGGGAGGAAAACCAGAATATTGCAGCCTTGCTTTATGTGGTGCCACAGGCTAAAGCCAGGAGAACAGGAATGTGAGTAACTCACTCTACCTGCCAGGCATTTCCTTGGGTGCTTCCTTTTCTTTTTTTGCTTCCCCCCTTTCTTTGTTGCCCTTGTAGTTATTATTGTTATTATTGATGTCGTTGTTGGACATGGCAGAGAGAAATGAAGAGAGGAGGGGAAGACAGAGAAGAGGGGAGAAAAGACCTTCTTCACTGCCTGTGAAGTGACTCCCCTGCAGGTGGGGAGCTAGGGGATCCTTATGCTGGTCCTTGGGCTTGGCGCCACGTGTGTTTAACCAGTTGTGCTACTGCCTGACCCCCTCTTTTATATATATAATTATTTTTTGTTTTATTTATTTACTTACTTAGGATAGAGAAATCAAGAGTAAAGGGGAGAGAGAGAGAGAGAGAGAGAGAGAGAGGGAGACTTGTAGCACCACTCTACCACTTGTGAAGTTTCCTCCCTGCAGGTGGGAACTGGGGTCTTGAACTTGAACCTGGGTCTTTATGCAATGTAATGTGTGTGCTCAACCAGGTGTGCCACCACCTGGCCCCAGTTGGTTTTTTAAAATAAAATTTGCTGTTAGTTTACAGTAATGTATATTTCAGGGGTACAGCTTCACATGTTGATATATGTATATATCGTACTATAATCAGTCAAATAGTTTCTAATTTTTAAATTGCATTATGAGGTCTTTCTTTTTTAATTTTAATTTTTTAATTTTAATTTTTGGATAGAGACAGAGAGAAATTGAGAGGGGAGGAGGAGACAGAGGGAGAGAGACAGAGATACCTGTAGCCCTGCTTCACCACTTGTGAAGCTTTTCCCCGGCAAGTGGGGACCAGGGACTTGAGCCTGGGTCCTTGCACACTGTAGTGTATGCGCTTAATCAGGTGTTTCACTGCCTGGCCCCCCCATTATAAGTTTGTTTTTTTTCAATTTACACCTCAAATAGTAAATACATCCCTAAACTGGCTCTACTAAAAAAAAAAAAAAAAAGTGGGAACATTTTTCAATAGCTCCATCTGCTGGCAGCTAAGTAAACTTAATTTTTCAAATATGACCTCATTTCTAATCAAGAGAAAAAAATATTCCTGTGTTAAAACGAAGGATGAGGGGTTGGGCTGTGGTGCACGTGCTTGGGTGCACAGGTTACCAAGCACAAGGATTTGGGTTCAATTCCCCTGCCCCCAGCTGCAGGGGGGAAACTACAAGTGGTGAAGCAGGGTTGCAGGTTTCTCTGTTTCCTCTTTCCCTCTTAATTTCTCTGTCTCTATTCAATAAAATAATAAAAAAATAAATAAACAAAGGGTGCTTCTTATGGATATATGAAGGAATCAAGTTCATTTATCTGAAATGAAAAATAACACAAACTTGGTTGTATATAGAGTGGGCTACTCTCCCAAACACAAATCAAACTGCCTAGAACACAAACATGACATTGGAAAATTGGTTGGTGTTTTTGGCTATCATACTCTGGAGTGCTGATTTTGTTGACTGTGCAAAATGAAAACAGAGTAGAGAATTTTTTCAGAATTCATATTAACTGAAATATTCAGAACTGCAGTCTAAACACTCCTATGTTATTCTCAGTATGTTTCAAGCAAAATTACTTTTGGTTCCAAATGTCATTATTTTATGAAATATAATACAAATGAATGGCTTGCTAAATATAAATCCTTGCATACATTTTTATTATTTTGTGCGCCACCAGAGTCTCACGCATGTCCGATCCCACCACTCCTGGGCTGACTTTTCCACTCTTTTATTTGGGGGGAAGGGGGGAAAGGGGAGATACCTTAGCAGCAGAACGCGTCCATCCATGGAGTTTCCTCTGGTACCATAGTGCTTCCAGGCCCTGGCGGTCATGTGGCTCAAACTGGTAGGCTCCTGTATGGTAAGCTCAGCATGAGTTTTCTCAGGTGAGCTATCTCCTGGTCCCACAAATTATTATTATTATTAATTATTATTATTATTATTGCCTCCAGGGTTATCACTGGGGCTCGGTGCCAGCACCACGAATCCACTGTTCCTGGAGGCTGTTTTTCCCATTTTGTTGCCCTTGTTGTGGTTGTTATTGTTGTTACAGCTGTTGTTGTTGGATAAGACAGAGAGAAATGGAGAGAGGAGGGGAAGATAGATGGGGAGAGAATGATAGACACCTGAGGACCTGCTTCACCGCTTATGAAGCGATCCCCGCCCAGCCCCGGCAGTTGGGGAGCTGGGGGCTGGAACCCGGATCCTTACTCTGGTCCTTGCGCTTTGAGCCACGTGCTCTTAACCCGCTGCAGTACCGCCCAGCCCCCAAAAATTACTTATTTATTGGTAGTGGGAGGTGTGTTAGTTTGTATAAACTCTCTTTAGACATCTTAATGTTGGAACTCTTAAAAAGCACAATTTGGGACTGAGGGATAACTCACTGGGTGGGGTTCATATCTTGTCATGTTTATGGCCTGTGCACCAAACCCCGGTGCCACATGGGAGATGCTTTGACACCAGAGGAAGCTTTGATGCTATGGTGTCTTTCCCTCTCTATCTGAAAGAAAATGCAGCCCAGGAGCTCTGTAATCGCACATGTGGGAGCGCTGGCTCTGAAAAAAGAAAAAAATAAAAATAAAAGGAAGCTCTTTTAGTATATTTAGTTAAATATACTTGTGATGAAAAGACAAATATTGTATGATTCTAGTTTCACAAAGTATCTAAATTATACAGCATCACAACAATAGAAAGTAGAAGGGAATGGTGTTATTTAATTGATATAGGATATAAGTTCTGCAAGATGAGAACCTTCTGAAAATGTTTCACAACATTGTAAATATACTTAACACAACTGACCTGTACACATTTAAAGACGGTAAAGATGCGATGCGGCCCAGGAGGTGGATAAAGTTGGATTCTTAAGTACAAGGTCTTGAATTTGGTTCTCCGTATTGCTTGTGCCAGAGTGATGCTCTGATTCTCTATCTCCCCCCATTAGTAAATAAATAGTTTTAATTTAATTTTTTTAACCAGAGCACTACTCAGCTCTGGTTTATGGTGGTCTGGGAAGTTGAACTTGGGATTTTGGAGCCTCAGGCAGGAGAGTCTCTTTGCATAATCTTTATGCTACCTATTCCCATCCCAATAGTTTTTTTTCCCTTTTATTGCCCTTGTTGTTTATTATCGTTGTTATTGCTGTCGTTGTTGGATAGGACAGAGAGAAACAGAGAGAGGAAGGGAAGACAGAGAGGGGGAGAGAAAGGTAGACACCTTTAGACCTGCTTCACCACCTGTGAAGCAAACCCCCTGTAGGTGGTGAGCTAGGGCCTTGAACCGGGCTCCTGATGTCGGTCCTTGCGCTTTGTGCCATGTGCACTTAACACACTGTGCTACCACCTGGCTCCCAATAGTTTCTTTTTAATAGTTAAGGTGGAAAAATAGATGTTTTTTACCACAATAAAAATTTAAGATATATATATATCACATATAACACAAGTCTAAGCACATAAATGTATGTTTTTATATATCTATATAGTACTGCATATATTATGCATCTATATTAATATGCTATGCTTTAAATTTCATATTATGCTGAGTATATAATTTCTTTGGATAGCTAGGGAAGTAATCTATGATTATACTATTTTCTCTTTCTTATAAATACATCTTTTTTCTTTTTTATTATTACATTTATTTGACAGAGACAGTCAGAAATCAAGAATAAGGGGGAGATAGGGAGGGAGACAGAGAAACACTTGCAGCACTGCTTCACCACTCTCAATAAGTAAATAAATCTTAAGCAATAACAAGTTCACAGCAAAACTAAGGGGCAAGAAAAACAAAAATTGAGAGGCACATACAGAAATTTTACACACACACACACACACATACTGATCCTACATATGAACATTTAAAAATATTTATTACATAGAGGGGGGATTCACATAAGCCAGAGAGAAAGAGAAAAAATGAGAGAGAGAGCGAGAGCGAGAGAGCAATTTCTGGGTCCTGGGAGGTGACTTAGTGGATAAATCTTTCGACTCTCAAGCACGAGTTCTTGTGTTCAATCCCTGGCATCAGAGGTGCCAGAATGAAGCTCCGATTTTCTCCCCTATTAGTAATAAATACATTAAAAATAGCATTTTCAATTCCCGTTTTCGTACAGCGTTGCTTTAGTAATTCATTAGTAATTCATTTGTCGTTGTGTCAAACGTAGTTTCATTAGACACTATACTTCATCGAGATCTTAATTTTTCACCCCTTGTCTTAATGAAAATGGTAGAGTCAGCCCTTAACACACTTCCCCACAACTGTGTGTAGGGGGAGAGAACTACACCTTCTAGAAGTGGAAGGGGTGAGGAACCCACCTCCTGATAGGCGTCCTTGTGGACTTCAAAAGATGCCTCCTTGCAAGGACACAGTTGTGGCAATAGAAAGAAAGAATGGATGGAACGCTTTGCTACAGGATGAAGTATTGTATCCCTCCCACCTAAATAATTCCTTCAATTGGGAAAGCTGATTGGGCAAGGGATGATGGCGCAGAAGATGTAGAAGACACGACTTGCCAAATGAGAAGCAAAATAGTAACACCAATTTTATTTACACCGCACTATCTTACATGCCTAACTTTTTTGTCGTGTGTTGGGGGACACATGACAATTTCTGTGACGCTCGGCCAGGCGGTCGATGTCAAGAGCAAACACTGACAGCGGCCAGTGGTCGACCCTCCTCTGCGGCTGCAGCAGCGGCGTGGCCGGGCGGCGGCGTGCGCGAGCGAGCGAGTGGGGCCCGGGCCCCGGCCGGGAGCGTGCGGAGGGGCGGAGCGGAGCCCCGCGGGGCCGGGAGCGAGCAGAAGGGCGGAGCGGAGCCCCGCGGGCCGGCGCCGTCGGCAGGGGGCGCTGCGCACCCATGGCGCGCTCTGCCTGCCCCCGGGTGCTGTCCGCGGCGGTTCGATTGGAGCAGCCGCCGAGGAGCGCTTGGCGCCATTTTGAAGCAGAGAGGAGGAGGAACGGCCGGGGCTGGCTGCGGAAGGGGAGGGGGAGGAGGCGATTGGATGCAGCGGCGGCGGCGGCGGCTCCCGGAGAGCAGCGGAGTGCGCGGAGCAGCGAGGCGGGCGCCCGGAGGTAGGCAGCGATCCGCTTAACGGAAAGCAAGCGGAAAGCAAGCGGAAAGCAAGCGTCCGTGCTTGCGGGTCTCCGCGCTCCCATTTTTCAGCGCCCGCCACGGCGGCGGCCGTGTCGGTGTCGGAGCTCCCGCGCCGCCCGCCCGGCGGGACTCGCCTCCCCGCGCGGGGGGCTGCAGCGGCGGGCAGCCTGGCGGCGGCCGGGCCCGGGGAGCGCGGCGCGGGCCGGGGGCGTGGGCCGGGCGGGCGGCCGGGCTGCCGGGCGGGCGGGCGGTGGGGGTGGGGAGGCCCCGGCCGGCGCGCTGCCTCCACGCCGCCGTCGCGGGAAATTAAACTTGCCGCCCTGGCCGGGCCCGGGCGCCCGCGGCGGCGGCGGGCGGTGACCTTGCGCGCGGCCGGGGGTCCTCGCGGGAGCCCGACCCCGGCCCCGGCCCCGGCCCCGGCCCCGGCCCTTCCCCCTCCCCCGGCCGCGCCGCGGCTGTTCCCCGAGCGGGCGGGCGGCGCGGCGCTCCTGTTGAATCCTCCCGCGGGAGGGCGGCCGCCCCCCCTTTCCGGGCGAGGGGCGGGGAGCGCGGGGCCGGGCCGGGAGCGATGACATCTCCCCGCGGCGGCTCTCGGGGCGCGGGGGCCTCGGGGAGCTGGTGCGGGGCGGACGCGGGGGCCCGGGGAAGGGCCGTGGGGGGCTCCCGGCCCCGGACCCGCTCGGCTGCCCGCGGCAGCTCCTTCGGGGGTGTCGGAGGGGGAGGCCGGCGGGAGCGGGCTGCCGCGGCCAGGAGTTGGCCGCTTTGCAAGCCCCGCTTGGCGGTGTGACACTTGCAAAGTTTTTTTTTATTTTTTATTTTTTATTCTTCCAGGGGTGGGGGAAAAAAAAACAACCTGGTTTGTTTTCCAGGCTGCTGCGGCTGCTGCTGCCTTGCGGTGTGTGTGTGTGTGTGTGTGTGTGTGTGTGTGTGTGTGTGTGTCGGAGCTGCGTGCAGCCGGCGTGCAGTTATCCCGAGCGAGCGAGCGAATCTGAATCTGCAAAGGCGGCAGCCCCGCGCCGTCCAGGGAGCATCCAGGCTCACCCCACCCCGGAGCTTTATCCCTGTGTTTGCGGGAACGAGCTTCTCAAACTTGCATTCTGGACTGACGGCTGGGCTCTGTGGCCGTGTCCAGCTCTTACTTGCCCTGCTGATGAGATCTTCTCGGGAACTTGGGTCTGAGCCCTGCCTTCACGGGTTTTGCAGATCGCTCTGCAGTCGCTGAGTGAGTTGGGTGCCTTTCTAAGAACCTGTAGAGATTCCAGTCGTGCTTCAGCTGCTGCGGGGTGATCTGCAAATACGTCGTGGTCACTCCAAACGTGAATGACAGTACTCGTTCATTGTTCTTCAGTGAACTCCTCTAGGTCAAGTTCCAGCTTAGCGCATTGTGTCTATCAGCTCATGTGCAATAGTTAAACACGCGAAAGCGGTATCAAGCCAAATAAGCGCTGGGAAGGGCACTGTGCAGTACGTATGCCTAGCAATTTTTAGGACAGTAAAATGAGCATTCATGTGCTGTGTGCAGGTCAGTTTGAGAAAGAATCTTGTACACTTGGTGATAGAAGAAAAAAAATCTAAGTTTTATCTTGAATATGTAGTTGAAAGTTTCAAGATGGGACTTTGTATGTTTAGATGCGTCTAGTCTCAGAAATTTGCCTTTGGCACACCTTAGCTGAGAATATTCCTGTACATATATGTGAAGGTATCGAGCGTGTGTGTGTGTATGTGTGTGTCTGTGCGTGTGTGTGTGTGTGTGAGAGAGAGAGAGAGAGAGAGAATGGTACACTTAAGATGCTTCAATACTAAGCAGTTTTTAAAACTATTTGATGACTGAAAAATTATCCTGTTTGCAGCCTGAGGAAGTGATGCAGTGGTTGAAACTTGGG
This sequence comes from Erinaceus europaeus, assembly GCF_950295315.1. Taxonomy (NCBI): domain Eukaryota; kingdom Metazoa; phylum Chordata; class Mammalia; order Eulipotyphla; family Erinaceidae; genus Erinaceus; species Erinaceus europaeus. The sequence goes on along the minus strand of NC_080166.1, from coordinate 115,998,909 downwards.
ACTTAAAAGTATGAGGTCCCCTGTTCCATTCCAGGCACTCACTGCATGTGCTAGTGGTTTGTTCTTATTCTCTGTCTTTCATGTTAAATATTTGCCTGAGGATGTAAATATTTTTAATGATAAGGTAGTGTTTATATTTTTCCCAAAAGGATTATTTTTAATATTTATTTCCTTTTGTTGCCCTTGTTTTATTGTTGTTGTTATTGATGTCGTCATTGTTGGATAGGACAGAGAGAAATGGAGAGAGGAGGGGAAGACAGAGAGGGGGAGAGAAAGACACCTGCAGACCTGCTTCACCACTTGTGAAGCGACTCCCCCGCAGGTGGAGAGCCAGGGCTTGAACCGGGATCCTTACATGGATCCTTGCGCTTTGCGCCGCTTGCGCTTAACCTGCTGTGCTACCTCCCGACTCCCGATAATAAAACCTATTTAAAAAAAAATAATTTTGAGGGAGTTGGGCGGTAATGCAGCGGATTAAGCGCAGGTGGTGCGGAGCGCAAGGACTTGGGTGAGGATCCCGGTTCAAGCCCCTGGCTCCTCACCTGTAGGGGAGTCGCTTCACAGGTTGTGAAGCAGGTCTGCAGGTGTCTTTCTCTCCCTGGCTCTGTCTTCCCCTCCTCTCTCGATTTCTCTCTGTCCTATCCAATAATAACAATAATAACTACAACAATAAAACAATGGCAACAAAAGGGAATACATATTAAAAAATAGTTTTATTATCCTTATTTATTGGATAGAGACAGCCAGAAATCGAGAGGGTAGGGGGAGATAGAGAGGAAGCGAGACAGAGAGACACCTGCAGACCTGCTTTACCACTCGCTATGCTTTCCCTCTGCAGGTGGGACTAGGGCCTCAAACCCAGGTCCTTGTGCATTGTAACATGCTTAACCAAGTGTGCCCACTCCACCAAAAGGATTTTTCTGTTTCTTTTTTATTTATTTTTTTTGGTCAAGGTTGAGTCTTCTATTAACGTTTGCAATGTTATAATTACTTTTATTCTTTTCTAGTTATGCTTGTCTTTCCCCTAAAGTTAGAGGAGATTCTCAGTGATAGTGCTTTGTGTTGTGAGATGCTTTGTATTAAATTTCACATGTTGCACTCACTAATTTGACTGTTGAATAGAGATTGTTTGAATTTTTAAGTTTATTCTAAAATTGCCACAGTTATAAAAAATAGCATTGTGGGGATAAGACTTTATCAATAATGTGTTAATCCTAAAATAAAATAACAACCCTTACTAGACAGGGCTTGTCCTATTGTTGAGTGGACTGGTAGAATATGCCTAAAACTTGTGAGGAAAGCTTGTGTTTTTTTTTTTTTTTGAGTTTGTGTTTTTTCTGGTCCTTTCTTTCAGAATCAGGATTGTTCTGCATTGGAATTGTTCTGTTTTTGGTGATAAGTTCGTAGAACATAAAGGCCAGCTTACAGTGATTTGGGTTGGATGACAGATGTGTCATATATGTTAGAAAAGAATACATTTGTGTTTCCGTAGCTCATGTGTTAGCTAGTTGAAACTTAATGATGCTTACTTTTTACAATGCTAAATGCAGCTATGAATGAAAGGTTGTTAATGTAAGAACGTCACTCAGGCACACATGATCGTGGATTGAACTCATGCTTTAGGGACCAATGCTTTATCCACTGTTCCATTTCCCTACCTGCTTCCCTTCCTTTCTACCAGAGCAATTGCTCAGCTCTGGCAATAGTGGTATTGGGGACTGAATCTAGGACCTAAATTACCTCTGACATGAAAGTCTTTTTGCATAACCACTTTGCTTGCTGTCTCCCAGCCCTGCGCTTTTCATATACACGAGAAATTAGATTCTAATTTAATTGATTAATCCACAGTCACATTGATTGTCATGTGGTGGAATTGGCACAGCCTTGACTGAGGTCTCCTAGAAGCTTTCTTATGCTCTGCACTGCTTTTTCCGGATTTAAGCCATATTTAGAATCATTCCTAGGTATCTTTTTGTTCTATCCATACTTTCTACCCATTTCATTTCACTCTTTCAACCAAGAAATAGAGTTTCAAGGTTAACCATCTGTTTGAGAGTGTATTTTTTAAAATAATTTTTTTTCCATGAATCAGTCCACTTCAGTTGTTGCAGAAGGTAACCTTTAGAATGCCTCTGTCTCCTGAAAACAGCTCCTTGGTCTTTCATTGTCAACATTACTTGCCAAGGCATTTATTTTTTTTTGTGAAACTTGCAAAGTAATGGGAAAAGCTAGCATTGGACATTATTTTGTTGTAAGACGTGTCTTTGTTTTTTTTTTTTTAACTTCTATTAATAAATGAGCTAGTTTATTAATTGACATGTAGAGAAAATGTATTTGGTGTGAGCATTCCTTTTTGACTGTTAATTCCAAAAGTACTGTTTTAAAAATAAATCCAGTGGGGGCTGGTTGGTGGTGCCCCCAGTAGAGAACACGTTACCGTGGACAAGGATCTGAGTTCAAGCCCCGGTTTATGTGCAGGGGCTTCACAAGTAGTGAAGCAGGTCTGCAGGTGTCTTGCTTTCTCTTTCCTTCTCTTATCTCCCTCATCCTCTCTGTTTCTGTCATATCAAAGAAAGGCTGGGGGTGGGGGGAGTAAGGAAAAGATGACTACTGCTGGGAAAGGTGGATTTGTAGTACAGGTGCGGAGTCCTAGTGATAACCCCGTTGGCAATTAAAAAAAAAAAAAGAGTAAAAACCCTGTGTAGCCCAGGAGGTGACTCAGTGGCTAAAACTCTGGACTTACAAGAATGAAGTCTTCCACCAAGTTGCAGATGCTGCCATGACACCGACCTGACTTCCCTGGGTAAACAGCCTCACCAATGTGTCCTGGAACCTCATCTCGCCAGAGTCCTACCCTACTTGGGCAAGACAGAGGCTGGGGGTATGGATCCACTTGTCGACGTCCGTGCCTAGTAGAGAAGCAGTTATAGAAGCCAGACCTCCCACCTTCTGTACCCCATAAAGATCTATGGTCTCTACTCCCAGAAGGATAAAGAATAGGGAACCTTCCAATGGAGAGGAGGGGATATAGAACTCTGGTGGTGGGAATTGTATGGAATTGCACCCCTCTTATACCACAGTCTTGTGGTCATTATTAAATCACTAATAATAATAAAAAAAGAAGTCTTGAGTGTGAGCCCCGGCTTCACATATGCCAAAGTGATGCTGTGGTTCTCTCCCCCTCCTTGTTAATAAATGATGTTAAAAATAAACCAAATGGCCTGGAATTTAGAGCAGTGGGTAGGATCCTGAGCTTGGAAGTTTCAGGTTCCGAGTTTGATCCCTGGCATGAAATATGCCAGAATAATGCTCTAGCACCCCTACCTCCCAATTTCTGTCATGATATAAATAAAATAAATACATCTTTTAAAATTTTACTTATTAGATACAGAGAAATTGATGGGGGGGATTGAGAGGAAGAGAGACAGAGACACGTGCAGCTCAGTTTCACCACTTGTGAAGCTTTCCCTCTGCAGGTGGGGGGCCAGGGGCTTGAACCTGGGTCCTTGCACAGTATAGTATGTATGCTTAACCAGATGCACCATCACCTGGCCCCCTAAGTAAAATAAAATTTAAAAATAAACCCTGTAGATTTTCAAAGATTTATTTGTTTGATCATCTATTTATCTGTGAAAGGAGTAGGAGAGAGCCAGAGCGTCACTGTGGTGCATGTGCTGCCACGTTGGATTCGGGACCTCGTGAACCCAAGACTATCCACCGCATCGCCTCCTGGGTCATGACCCTGTAGACTCTTGAACAGTCTACTTACTTTTTTTTAAAAAAATATATTTATCATTGGGTAGAGTTGGGGAGAAATTAAGAGAGGAGGGGGAGATAGACACCTGCAGCCCTGCTTCACCACTGTGAAACTTTCTCCCTGTAGGTGGGGACCAGGAGTTTGAACCCGGGTCCTAGAGCACTGTAATGTGAGTGCTCACCAGGTGTGCCACCACTTGGCCTCTTGCATTTCCTTTACTTTTTTTTTTTTTTTTTGGTCTCCAAGGTTATTGCTGGGGCTCGGTGCTTTGCACTGTGAATCCACTGCTCCTGGAGGCTACTTTTTGCTTTTTTGTTGCCCTTGTTTATCGTTGCTGTTGTCAATACCATTGTTGTCATTGTCATTGTTGTTGGATAGGACAGAGAGAAATGGAGAGAGGACGGGGAGAGAAAGGTAGACACCTGCAGACCTGCTTCACCACTTGTGAAGCAACCCCCCCCCAACACACAGGTGGGAAGCCGGGGGGGGGGGGGGCTCAAACCCTGATCCTTATGCTGGATCTTTCATTTTGTGTAATGTCCGCTTAACCTGCTGTGCTACTGCCCGGCCCCCCGCATTTATTTTTTAAAGTTTAATTAATTAATTAATTAATTAGCCTCCAGGGTTATTGCTGGGACTCAGTGCCTGCACCATGAATCCACTGCTCTTGGAGGCCATTTTTTCCCCCTTTTGTTGCCCTTGTAGCCTTGTTGTGGTTATTATTGTTATTGTTGATGTTGTTTGTTGTTGGATAGGACAGAGATAAATGGAGAGAGGAGGGGAAGACAGAGGGGGAAGAGAAAGGTAGACACCTGCTTCACTGCCTGTGAAGCGACTCCCGTACAGGTGGGGAGCTGGGGGCCTTGAACTGGGATCTTTACGCCGGTCCTCGTGCTTTGCGCCACGTGCGCTTAACCCGCTGCGCCACCTCCCGACCCCCTATTTTATTTATTTTTTTAACCAGAGCACTGTACAGCTCTGGCTTATGGTGGTGCTTATGATTCAACCTGGGACTTTGGAGCCTCAGGTTTGAGAATCTCTTTGCATGACCATTAGCTATCTACCCCCACCAAAATCTATTAACATTTTTTTTTTTTTTGCTTAATGATTCCCAGTTTTGATTTCTTAAATTGCAGAATTATGAGGTCAGGTCTTCCCCCACTTTTTTTTTTTTAAGAGTTTATTTATTTATGAGAAATTTAGGAGGAGAGAGAAAGAACTAGACATCACTCTTGCACATGTACTGCTGGGGATCGAACTTGAGACCTCATGCTTGAGAGTCCAAAGCGTTGCAGGGAATTGAACCTGGGACTTTAGAGCCTCAGTCATGAGAGTCTCTTTGCATAACCTTTATGCTCTGTACCTTCCACTCCCCCCACTTTTTTGAAGCACTTGATTACAACTTTGCCTGCATACTTGAAAAAGGTTTTTATAACCTTTTTTTCTCGTCAGTTCAAAATCAAGGATAAATTTGCTACTTTGACATTGAAATACATATTTTTTATTAAATATATTTATTCCCTTTTGTTGCCCTTGTTTTATTGTTGTAGTTATTATTGTTGTTGTCGTTGTTGGATAGGACAGAGAGAAATGGAGAGAGGAGGGAAAGACAGGGGGAGAATAAGAGACAAAGCAGACCTGCTTCACTGCCTGTGGGTGGGGGTGTGGGGTGTGGGGGTGGGGGTGGGGGTGGGTGTCTAACCGGGATCCTTAAGCCAGTCCTTGCGCTTTGTGCCACCTTCGTTTAACTCGCTGCGCTACCACCCTACTCCCATAAAACTTAAAATTTGTCAGCTAAAGAGAGTGGGAAAACTGATTAAAAAGCAGGAAACTGTTGTTCAGTATTTTTACAAGTCCATGAAGCAGAAGCATCCCACTTGTCTATCTCTCCTTTTGACAGAGAATGCTCTAACAAAATTCAACTACAGTGAACAATATTAAACTTCTGTACTTACACAGAATGTATGCACTCAATAAGACTGAGACAGATTCTGTAGGAGTGTAGAGTAGTGGTTGCCTACTGCATCAGTGTACTGAGACTTGAGGAAGATGGGGGCTGAGGGGAAGGACCCTTGCCCTTAATTGAGTTTCCTCCCTGCTCAATTACAGTTGAGACTACTATTTCTCTGTGTGAGAGAGGTTAGCCAAGACTAGATGTAAGACTGGTAGCAGGAGGGATATTACAGTCACAACTATTGTATGTCTAGGAGTGAATGGCTAGGGGCCTGAGAAAGGAAACAAGGGATTGTGTGGTTCTTTAGGCAGTTTAGAGATTCCTTTTCTCTTCTTTCATCTCGTCTAGTCTGAGAGAAGTGGAGAGATTTTAAAGAAAACTCCCAGATTGATATCCAAAATTACATCTCTCTCTCTCTTTTTTTTTTTTTTCTTCCCTACCGGAACACTGATCAGCCCTGGTTTATAGTGGTGCAGGGGACTGAATCTGGGACTTTGGAGCCTCAGGCATGAGAGTCTCTTCGCATAACCATTATGCTACCTCACCTCAAAATGATTGCTCTTTCTAACAAGTTCCACCAGGAAATTTCAGTTCCCTTTCAGATATTGGGATAGGATGGAGGGTGCTGGGAAATTAGTTTCAAAGTTTGGGAGGAATGGAGTGTGGAAAAGAATTGGACATTTAAAAAAAGCTATAAGTAAATGTATGTAGTAAAAAAGTTCTGATGGTACAGGGAAGAAATAAAAACTGCTTGGGAGTTGGGCGGTAGTGCAGCAGGTTAAGCGCATGTGGCGCAAAGCACAGGCATAAGAATCCAGGTTCGAGCCCCCGGCTCCCCACCTGCAGGGGAGTCGCTTCACAAGTGGTGAAGCAGATCTGCAGGTGTCTTTCTCTCCCCCTCTGTCTTCCTCTCTCTCCATTTCTCTCTGTCCTATCCAACAATAACAACACCAGTCATAATTACAACAATAAAACAACAATGGCAACAAAAGGGAATAAATAATAAATATTAAAAAAAGCTTTTTAGAAAAGAAAGAAAACCTACTCTTTTCACCTAAAAGATAATCAATCAACTGTTACAGTTTCTAGAAAACTTATTTATTTATTTTTTAAAGCTATCTTTATTTATTTGGGTAGAGACAGCTAGAAATCAAGAGGGAAGGGGGTGATAGAGAGGGAGAGAGACAGAGACACCTGCAGCCCTGCTTCACTGCTTGTGAAGCTTTTCCCCCTACAGGTGGGGGCTGGGGGCTTGAACCCAGGTCCTTGTGCAGTGTAACGTGGGCTCAACCAGGTGTGCTACCACCCGGCCCTGTACTTATTTATTACCAGAGCACTGATCAGCTCTGGCTTATGGTGGTGTGAGGGATTGAACCTGGGACTTCGGAGCCTCACACCACATGAGTCTGTTTGCATCACCACTATGCTATCTACCCCCACCACAGAAAACTTACTTTAAAAAAAGCTCACCACATTATTTTAGAGGCTGAGCAGTGGTGCATCACTTGGAGCTCACATGTTATTATGAGCCAGAACCTGCGTTTAGGCTCCTGGTCCCCACCTGCAGCGGGAAAGCTTCAGGAGCAAGGAAACAGTGCTTCAGGTTGGTTCTCTTTCTTTCTCCTCCTTCCCTCTTGATTTCTCTCTGCCTCTTTATGATAAAAATGCTTTTACAAAATGCTGTCTTAATTACACCACTTTTTTTTTTGCATCCAGGGTTATTGCTGGGGCTCAGTGCCACTGCTCCTGGAGGCCATTTTTTTCCCCCTTTTGTTGCCCTTGTTGTGGCCTTGTTGTGGTTATTATTGTTGTTGCTGTCGTTCGTTGTTGGATAGGACAGAGAGAAATGGAGAGAGGAAGGGAAGACAGAGAAGGGGAGAGAAAGATAGATGCCTGCAGACCTGCTTCCCCATCTGTGTGGCGACTCCCCTGCAGGTGGGGAGCCAGGGGCTTGAACCGGGATCATTATGCCTGCCGGTCCTTGTGCTTTGCACCATGTGCTCTTAACTCGCTGCACTACCGCCTGACACCCTGCACCACTTTTTTATGGTAATACTCCCTCCCCTGCATGTTAGGACTTTTCATATTTAGGGTATGTAGATAAGCATAATTGAGACTGTTAGAGAATTTTGTTGTGTGTGTGTGTGTATCCTAGTTTATTTCATTTATTTGAGTGATATTTAGAGTATATGAGCATGCAGGCTACTTCCTCAACATTGGGCTATATTAAACTTACGCTTTTTGTTAATTTGATGTTTGAGATTGTATCTTATTTTGAGTTTGCATTTCTTTAATATGATGAAGACGAACTAATTAATGTGTGCGGTGTAAAGGTTGTTTGCAACAATATTGATTGAGTGCTTAACTTATTTGCAATATTCCTCCCCTTTCTAAAATGGTCTGAGGGAGGTGAAACTTTCTTTCATCAGGGTTATCCCTGGGCCTTGGTGCCTGTGGGATGAATTTACCACTCTTGGCAGCCACCTCCCTCCTCCCCCCTTTTAAATTTAATAGCAACAGAGTGATATTGAGAGGGAACAGGGAAGTGAGTGAAATAGATGTGCCGTGTTTCAGGGCTCATGAAGCTTCCCTTCCTGCAGGTGGGGATAGGGGCTTGAACCTGGGGCCTTGTACATTGTATTGATCACTGTGCCTAGTGATTGATTCATCACCAGGCCCCCCCTCCCCCCCCCTGCGCGCCTCCCACCTCCCACCAGCATTATTGCTGGGCCTCTGCTTATAATGCCAACGCACCACTTCTGGTGGCCATTTGCTTCTCCTTTTTTAAAAATTTGATATCATAGAAATTGAGAGGGGTGAGAGACAGAGAGATGACGCAGTATTGTTCCACTGATCTTGAAGTTCCACCCCCCACACACACACAGGTGGGCATTGGGGGAGCTTAACCCAGTATGCCACTGCCCAGTCCCCAGGTCTCCTGTTTCATGAAGTCTTACGATCAAAGTAGCAAGCTTTTAAATACAACTTGTGAGCACCCCCCTCCCTTCCCGTTCAGTCTCCTCCTCTCTCCTCTTTGGTACTTCTTTCTTTTCTTCAAGATGAACTTTCTCTTCTCTTCTCTTCTCTTTTCTTCCTTCCTTCCTTCCTTCCTTCCTTCCTTCCTTCCTTCCTTCCCTCTCCTCCCTTTCTTTCTCTCTTTCTTTCTGAGATTTTATTTATTCATGAGAAAGATAGGAGGAGAGAGAGAAAGAACCTGACATTTCTCTGATGCATGTGCTGCCACTGGGGATTGAACTCTTGCTTGAGAGTCCAGTGCTGTATCCGCTGCGCCAACCTCCAGGTCCACTCTTTGGCACTTTGCATTTTTTGACTTTCTACTGCTCTTGGTGGCCTTCCCCTTTACCCCTTTTAACTAGGGGTTGGGAAGGAGTGGGCACTGCCTCACTGCCTGTGAAGCTTCCCCTTTTCATCGTACTCCGGATACTGGGAACTTGAACCCAAGCTGTCCTCCATTGTGAACAGTGTGGTCTGGTCTACTAGGTGAACTGTCTCCTGACCTCCCATTTTTTTGATTTTTAATTTCTCTTCAGTCACTGTGTGGGTTTGCTTTTATGCATTTGCCTTACAATAGATCTGCTTCTCTTTTAACTCCACTTATGCTATCTTTTTTTTTTTGTTGTTGAAACCTTCTTTTATTTATTTTCCTTTTTGTTGCCCTTGTTGTTTAACATTGTTGTGGTTATTAATGTCGTTGTTGTTGGATAGGACAGAGAGAAATGGAGAGAGGAGGGGAAGACAGAGAGGAGGAGAGAAAGACACCTGCAGACCTGCTTCACCGCTTGTGAAGCGACTCCCCTGCAGGTGGGGAGCCGGGGGCTCGAACTGGGATCCTTACGCAGGTCCTGGCGATTTGTGCCACGTGCGCTTAACCCGCTGCGCCACTGCCTGACTCCCGCTATCTTTTTTTAAAAGAAATTATCTTTATTTGATAGAGACAGCGAGAAATTGAGAGGGAAGGGGGAATACAGAGAGGGAGAGAGATAGACATCTGCAGCCCTTGCAAAACTTTCCCCCTGCAGGTGGGAACTGGGGACTTGAACCTAGGTCCTTACGCACTGGTGCACTCAACCAGGTGTGCCAACACCTGGCCCTATCTGTGCTTTTACCCCCTGGCTCCATTGGTATTTCTAATTACACATTTGAGTGTCATTTTCTTAAAATTATACTGTGTAGGGAGTTGGGCAGCAGCGTAGCAGGTTAGGTGCAGGTGGTGCAAAGGCCCACGTAAGGCTCCCCACTTGCAGGGGAGTCACTTCACAAGTCACTTTCCAGATTAATTCATAAGTTTGAAAATAGCAGTATTTTTCTTTTTTTTTACTGAGGAGTAGAACTTCATTGATTGAGGGTGGGGGTATAGCATAATGGTTATGCCAAGAGACTTTCATGCCTGAGGCTCTCAAGTCTCAGGTTCAGTCCCTCACACTGCCATAAGCCAGAGCTGAGCAGTGCTCTGGTTTAAAAAAAAAAAAAAAAGAAAAGAATTTCATTGATTGAATAAACCAGAACTTTTGCTCTTATTGTTGACAGACATTTGATATGTTTAGAGTTTTTTTTTTTGTTTTTAATACAGTCCTGAAGGGTGAGCCCAGGACCTCGCACATGTGCAGTTCTGTTCTTGAGCATCTTCTTCTGCCCATTAAAAAAAAAATAAACATTTAAAGGAGAAAGACGGGGCTGGGTGGTGGTGCACTTGGTTGAGGGCATATGTTACAATGCACAAGGACCATTCAAGCCTCCAGCTCCCACCTGTGGGGGAAAACTTAGTGAATAGGTGAAGCAGTACTGCAGCTTTCTCTCTCTCTCTCTTCCTCTCCCTCTCCCTCTCTTATTGGCAGGTTTTTTTTTTTTAGCTCTAAGGATAAGAATGTTCTTGCAAACATGTTTAAAGTATTATTTTAGGTGCATATCAGGAATGGAATTTCTAGTCTACAGGCAGATGTGTGCTTAACTGTATAAGAAACTACCAGACAGGTGGCCAGGCAGTGGTGGGCTGGGTTAAGTGCACACATGTTCCTGCTCCCACCTGCAGGGGAGAAACTTCACAAGTGGTGAAGCAGGTCTGCAGGTTTTTTTCTCTCTCTGCATCTTCCCATCCCCTCTTAATTGCTCTCTGTCTTTTCAAAGGAAAGAAAGAAAGAAAAGGCCCTGGAGGCCCCCCAATAGTATTTTGATGGACTGAAGTTTTCAGTCCACATCATTTTTTCTTGAACAAATTATTTTTAAATTTTAAGAAACCTTTGCATATCTGAAAGCTACGCAAATAATCTGTGTTTTCTCAGAAGTTTCACTGTCTTGACTTTTATGTGTGGGGTTGTATTTGATTCATGGGCAATAATTAATTGTGCATGGGGTGTATTAGGGGTTCAAGTTCATCTGAAAACACAATCAGTTCTGATACTCACTATTTGAAAACATTTTCCTGTTTTGAAATTGCTGTTGTGTCCTTGTCTAGAATTATTTGAACTTAAAACTATGGGTCATTTCTGCAACCTGTTCTGTTCATTGATATGTTTTTTTTTTTTTTGCCTCCAGGGTTATTGCTGGGGCTCAGTGCCTGCACCATGAATCCACTGCTCCTGGAGGCTATTCCCCCCCCCCCTTTTGTTGCCCTTGTTGTAGCCTTGTTGTGGCTATTATTGTTATTGTTTATGTTGTTGTTGTTGGATAGGACAGAGAGAAATGGAGAGAGGAAGGGGAGAGAAAGATATACACCTGCAGACTTGCTTCACCACCTGTGAAGCAACTCCCCTGAAGGTGGGGAGCCGCCATCTACCCCACCCTTTAAATAACTTTTCTTGTTAATATTATGTTACAAGATTGCAAGATTACAATGTGTAGTTCCACACCATTACCAAAGTTCTCATACACGTCTTAATCATGAAAAATAAGTGTATTTTATTTTATTGACCAGTGCTGGGAATGAACCTGGGACTTTTATGTGCCCAGTTTTGTTCTGTGCTTTTTTAGAGAGAAAGGCAGAGACAGCACAGTACTGCTCTTCTCTCCAGAACTCACCTGGCACTGTCCACGGTGCCCTCTTGTAGTCAGCATCAGTCTCAAAGCTTCGTGCATGGTGTGGGGTGTGTGCTCTACCTGCTGAGTCATCTCCAGGTAAATCTTCGTGCTTTTGCTAAGGCAAGAAAAGTGGAATTAAAAAAAGTATTTATTTCCATTTTTTGCCCTTGTTCTTTTATTGTTGTAGTTATTATTGTTGTCGTTGGATAGGACAGAGAGAAATGAAGAGAGGAGGGGAAGACAGAGAGGGGGAGAGAAAGAGACACCTGCAGACCTGCTTCACTGTTTGTGAAGCGACCCCCCTGCAGATAGGGAGACGGGGGCTTGAACTGGGAATCTTCTGCTGGTCCTTGCGCTTTGCGCCATGTATGCTTAACCTGCTCTGCTACCGCCCGACTCCCAGAAAAGTGTAATTCTAGTATGCAGTGCTTGATTTTTTTTCTCTTTAATTAAATATTATGAGGCAGAGAAGTTGCAGACACATCTAGCCCACCCTTTCTTTCTTTCTCTTTCCCCATTCTTTCTCCCTCCCTCCCTTCCTCACTTCCTCCAGGATTATTGCTGGGGCTCTAGTATGAATCTACTGCTCTCGGTGGCCATTTTTTTTTAAAAAAAAAATCTATGTATTTATTTATTCCCTTTTGTTGCTCTTGTTTTATTGTTGTAGTTATTATTGATGTCATTGTTGTTGGATAGGACAGAGAAATGGAGAGAGGAGGGGAAGACGGAGAGAGGGAGAGAAAGACACCTGCAGACCTGCTTCGCCGCTTGTGAAGCGACTCCCCTGCAGGTGGGGAGCCAGGGGCTCGAACCGGGATCCTTACGCCGGTGCTTGAGCTTCGCACCACCTGTGCTTAACCTGCTGCACTACTGCGCAACTCCCCCCTTTTTTTGTTGTTGTTGCTATTGTTGGATAGGGCATTGCCTGCACCATGAATCCACTGCTCCTGGAGGCCACCTTTCCCCTCTTTGTTGCCATTGTTGTTGTAGCCTTGTTGTGATTATTATTGTTATTGATGATGTCGTTCGTTGTTGGATAGGACAGAGAAATTGCGAGAGGAGGGGAAGACAGAGGGGGAGAGAAAGATAGACACCATTTGTGAAGCAACTCCCCTGCAGGTGGGGAGCTGGGGGCTCGAACCTGGATCTTTGCACAGTCCCCTGTGCTTAGTACTACTATTTGTGCTTGACCCGGTGCTCCACTGCCTGGACCCCACATCTAGCTCCATCTGCAGTATGCTGTTGCTTAGGGAACATTTCTACTCTAAACTGAATCTGAGTAGTTCTAGAGATAGGTTGTAGTAGTTGATTTTTGACCAGTGCACTGCTCAGTTTTGGTTATGGTGATGCTGGAGACTAAACTTGGAACCTGCAAGCCTAAGGCCTGCAAGTATTGAGTAAGACGCTATGCTGCCTTGGGGCTTTTTTTTTTTTTAATCAACTTTAGGAGCTGGTTATATAGTCCTGGTTCTGGTGCTGCATTTGAAGTTAGGAGGTGTGACAGTTGGGGAAGGAGTGGTGGTGTGGTGGGGCAGAGGACTGAGGGGAAACAGGAACCTGCAAAGGTTTGGAACTTGGTGTGGAAACTGGTTCAAGCCTGAACTTGAACCTTCATTGCATGGCATCCAGACCCACCACAGCTAATGTAGCTTAGGGTGGATCTTATCATGGCACCGTACATGAGCCTGCCCCTGTGTTCTGTGGATGCAGAGGTTATTTGACTGAAGCTGTGTGAACTGTGGACCCAGTGGCTGTCTCATGACAGTGAAGTTGAGTCCAAAGACCCAGGACAGTGTCGAGTACAGTAGTAATAACTCCATAATTTATAATTTGGAGTTTTGAATGTGGTTGCTGCTTGTGTGTGTGTGTGTGTGTGTGTGTGTCTTCACTGGTGATTCACTACTTCAGGCAAACTTTTTCTGAGAGTCAGAGACAGAGGAAAGACATCACAGTACAGAAGCTTTCTCCCTTACAAGGGGACCAAGCTAAAACCTAGGTTGTGATACTGGCAAAGAAGGCATCCTCCCATTGAGCTATCTTGCCAGCCCATTTTTCCACTTTATAAAAAAAAATGTTTATTTTATTTATTTATTCCCTTTTGTTGCCCTTGTTGTTTTATTGTTGTAGTTACTATTGTTGTTGTCATTGTTGGATAGGACAGAGAGAAATGGAGAGAGGAGGGGAAGACAGAGAGGAGGAGAGAAAGCTAGACACCTGCAGACCTGCTTCACCGCTTGTGAAGTGACTCCCCTGCAGGTGGGGAGCCGGGGTTCGAACCGGGATCCTTATGCCGGTCCTTGTGCTTTGCGCCACCTGCGCTTAACCCGCTGCGCTACAGCCCGACTCCCCCATTTTTCCACTTTTGCCTTCCGAACCTTATGGGACTTTTTCTCCCCCCACCTCCAGTTATTAATGAGAAAGAAGCAGAGCATCACGCAGGCATGAGATGCTAGGGATCAAACTTGGGACCTCTTGCTTGAGGGTCAGCACTATGCACTGTACTACCTCCTGGGCTGCTCTCATGGGAATCCCCCCGCCCCAGCACTGCTCAGCTCTAGCTTATGTTGGTATGAGGGATTGAACCCGGAAATTTGGAGCCTCAGATAGTCTGTTTGCATAATCATTATACTATCTACCCCCTCCTCTCTCATGGGAATTTTTTTTTTCCTTCCCCAGAGTATTGCTCAGTTCTGGCTTATGGTGGTGCAGGGTATTGAACCTGGGACCTTGGAGGGACTTTCTTTTGAAGCCCACTCTACCCACAAACTATGGAGGATACAGAATTTGGAGAAACATACTTGTAGCTTAGCATGATCACCGTAAAAAGTCCCACTTCTTGCTGTCATAGAATGTACATATATATCCCCTTTAATCATACTTAGACAATTGCAAGAGGGGCTGGTGGTGGCGCACCTGGTGAGCATACGTTACAATATATAAGGGTCTGGGTTCAAGCCCTGATCCCCACCTGCAGAGGTAAGCTTCACAAGTGTTGAAGCAGTGATACAGGTGTCTGTTTCTCTCTGTCTTCTGTCTCCTGTCTGTTTCTGTCTTGAATAAATAAATATTTTTAAAAAGACAGTTGCAAAACACTACTTTTGTCTAAGTCTAACTACTGCTTGTTCAACAGACAACATAAAAACCTCCTTAGAGAGGAGAGACTGAAGGGTGGGAGGTAGTTCCGTCCCCTGCACCACCACCAGCCAGAGCTGAACAGTGCTCTGGTCAAAAAAGGAGATTGAATCCTTTTATTCACATTTGGGCTTATTTTTCTTCTATTTAAAACACATTTTTAAAAAATATTTATTTTATTTATTTATTCCCTTTTGTTGTCCTAACACATTTTCTTTTTTAAGTTGTTTTTTTTAAAAATATATTTATTATTGCATAGAGATAGCCAGAATTTGAGAGGGAAGGGGATGATAGAGAGGGAGAGAGACAGAGAGACACCTGCAGCCCTGCTTCACCACTTGTGAAACTGTCCCCCTGAAGGTGTGGACCTGCGTCCTTGCCCATTGTAACATGTGCGCTCAACCAGGCGCGCCACCACCTGGCCCTTTTAAACCACATTTTCTACCTAATATCCTATAATTTAACTGGTGAGATGTTATGAGATTAGGTACTATTAGGTGGTTGTAGAAAGGGAGACAAAATGAATGGGCTAATTATACAAACTTATATGAAAATAAATACTAATTAAGATTTTCATTTAACAAGCCATGTGCTTGTAGTTGCTTCCTTCCTCTCCCCTCCCCCTCCCGTTCCCCTTCCTCTCCCCTCTCCCCCTCATCCTCCCCTCCCTTCCCCTCCCCTCCCCTCCCCTCCCCTCCCCTTCCCTTCCCTTCCCTTCCTCTTCTCCACCTCCCCTCCCCTCCCCTCCCCTCCCCTCCCCTCCCCTCCCCTCCCCTCCCCTTCCCTTCCCTTCCTTTTCTTTCACCAGAGCACTGCTCAGCTCTTATTTATGATGACACGTGTAGAGGGTTGAACCTGGGACCTTGCAGCCTCAGGCTTGTGAGTCTTTGTTATGCTCTCTCTTTAGTCCTTGTAGTTTTTATGTGTAATTGCTTCTCCTGCTGTATAGTTTCACATTCTGTTTTTGGCAATACCTCAGGTGGTTGTGGTTTCTTTCCTGGTGGGGTGACCCAAACCGTTATTCCTTAAAAGGATCTGGGTCATTAGCAGTTCTGCCTAGATTGTTTCTGTCGACTTTAATCTCAGCACATGGAAATACTAAGTGGTGGGTCAGAAAAACCACTGCAGAAAAACCACTGCATCCCAGACATCCTTTTTAAACAAGCCCCTTTGTGTGTAGCATCCTAGTTTCTCCTGATAATAAGGCAAGCCACTTTAATCAGTTCCCTAACCCCTTTCTTTATTGATTCATTAGCATGAAGTTTTCACACTTGCCTGGGCAGTCTCAGCTTCCCCTTTAATGGAACCCTGGCTGCATCCTGTTGGTGGGAACCAAGACTCATCAGGGAACTAGTAAAGGGATAGATGATGTAGGTGGAGCTAGCTGGGGAGGCCATTGATGTGTAAATATATCAGTGAGTTGGGAAGCAGAGTAACTTAGTTAAAAAGGAGGATGAGCTGAAACAAAGTAGCATAGGTATATTTGAGGATATCACATAAATATTTACATTGAAAGATGTGTAAATGCATCTAGCAAAATGCTAGTAGTAGTTTTTCTCTATTCTTTTTTTAACTTTAATTTTTAACATTTATTTATTTCCTTTTGTTGCCCTTTTTTATTGTTGTAGTTATTATTGATGTTGCTGTTGGATAGGACAGAGAGAAGTGGAGAGAGAAGGGGAAGACAGAGGGGGAGAGAAAGACACCTGCAGACCTGCTTCACTGCCTGTGAAGTGACTCCCCTGCAGGTGGGGAGCTGGGGGCTCCAACCCTGATCTTTATGTTGGTCTTTGGGCTTTGCGCCACGTGCGCTTAACCCGCTGCACTACCGCCCGACTTACTATTACTTAGTTCTTAATAATATACAGGTAGTAGTGATTGCATTCTTATACCAAGTCTGATAGGCTTTTTGGATTTTTCTGTTTACCTAAATGAGATACGGATTATATTTACTATTTTGAGCTTGTATAAATTAATTTTATTTTTTAAGACTCATTAATTTTTTTTCCTTAAATATTTATTTATTCCCTTTTGTTGCCCTTGTTTTATTGTTGTAGTTATTGTTTTTATTGATGTCGTTGTTTTTATTGATGTCGTCGTTGTTGGATAGGACAGAAAGAAATGGAGAGAGGAGGGGAAGACAGAGAGGGGGAGAGAAAGCCAGACACGTGCAAACCTGCTTCACCACTTGTAAAGCGACCCTCCTGCAGGTGGGGAGCCAGAGGCTCGAACTGGGATCCTTTGGCGGGTCCTTGCGCTTCGCGCCACCTGTGCTTAACCCGCTGTGCTACCGCCAGACTCCCAAGATTTATTTACTTTTATGAGAGAGACCAGAGTACTGCTCATCTGGCATATGGTGGTGCTGTGGATTGAAGCTGTGAATCTGAGACTTTGGAGCCTCAGATAAGTAAGTCTTGTGTGTTATCTCCCTGGTCCCTATCAATTAATTTTTAAAAATACTGTGTTGTCAGAAAGTCATGATATTTTTTCCTATGCAAAAGTGTATCATGACTTAAAATTTTTTTTTTTTTTTGCCTCCAGGGTTATTGCTGGGGCTTGGTGCCTGCACAACGAATCCACTGTTCTTGGGGGCCATTTTTTCCCATTTTGTTCCCTTTGATGCTCTTGTTGTTATTATTGTTATTGGATAGGACAGAGAAACCTGAGAGGAAAGGAAGACAGAGTGGGGGAGAGAAAGCTAGACACCTGCAGACCTGCTTCACTGCTTGGGAAGCAAACCCCGCCCCCCGTAGGTGGAGAGTTGGGGGGTCTCAAACCGGGATTCTTGTGCCAATTCTTGCGCTTCACGCCATGTGTGCTTAACCTGCTCTGCCCGGCCCGTTTCATGACTTTTTGATAAAGCAGTATTAGAATAGTGAGTATAAATGATCTCTTTTCCTCCCCTCCCACCCCCCCCGCTTAAATTTTTTTTCTTTATTGGGGAATTAATGTTTTACATTCAACAGTAAATACAATAGTTTGTACATGCACAAAATTCCCCAGCTTCCCATTTAACAGTACAACCCCCACTATGTCATTTATCATCCTTCATGGACCTGTATTCTGCCCACCCACCCACCCACCCACCCCAGAGTCTTTTACTTGGGTGCAATATGCCAATTCCAGTTCAGGCTCTACTTGTGTTTTCTTTTCTGATCTTGTTTTTCAACTTCTGCCTGAGAGTGAGATCATCCAATCCTTCTGTTTCTGACTTATTTCACTCAACATGATTTTTTGAAGGTCCATCCAAGATCGGCTGAAAATGGTGAAGTCACCATTTTTTACAGCTGAGTAGTATTCCATTGTGTATATATACCACAACTTTCTCAGCCACTCATCTGTTGTTGGACACCTGGGTTGCTTCCAGGTTTTGGCTATTACAAATTGTGCTGCCGTGGTCCGGGAGGTGGCGCAGTGTCTAAGGCACTAGACTGTTAAGCATGAGGTCCTGAGTTTGATCCCCGGCAGCACATGTACCAGAGTGATGTCTGGTTCTTTCTCTCCTCCTATCTTTCTCATGAATAAATAAATAAATTCTTAAAAAAAAATTGTGCTGCCAAGAACATATGTGTCCACAGATCTTTTGGATGGATGTGTTGAGTTCCTTAGGATATATCCCCAGGAGAAGAATTGCAGGGTCATAGGGTAGGTCCATTTCTAGCCTTCTGAGAGTTCTCCAGACTGTTCTCCACAGAGGTTGGACCAATTGACATTCCCACCAGTAGTGCAGGAGGGTTCCTTTGACCCCACACCCTCTCCAGCATTTGCTGCTGTTACCTTTTCTGATGTATGACATTCTCACAGGAGTGAAGTGATATCTCATTGTTGTCTTTATTTGCATTTCTCTGACAATCAGAGACTTGGAGCTTTTTTTCATGTGTTTCTCAGCCTTTTGGATCTCTTCTGTGGTGAATATTCTGTCCAAGTCCTCCCCCCATTTTTGGATGGGGTTATTTGTTGTCTTGTTGTTGAGTCTGGCAAGCTCTTTATATATGCTGGTTATTAAACTCTTATCTGATGTATGACATGTAAAGATCTTCTCCCATTCTGTGAGGGGTCTCTTGGTTTGGGTAGTGGTTTCTTTTGCTGTGAAGAAGCTTTTTAATTTGATGTAGTCCCATAGGTTTATACTTGCCTTAGTCTTCTTTGTAATTGGATTCGTTTCATTGAAAATGTCTTTAAAATTTATGCATAAAAGAGTTCTGCCAATATTTTCCTCTAAGTATTTGATAGTTTGTGGTCTAACATCCAAGTCCTTGATCCACTTGGAATTTACTTTTGTATTTGGTGAAATACAGTGATTCAGTTTCATTCTTCTGCATGTTTCAACCCATTGTTTCCAATACCATTTGTTGAAGAGACTCTGCTTTCTCCATGTAATAGTTTGGGCCCCTTTGTCAAAGATTAGATGTCCATAGGTGTGAGGCCTCATTTCTGGGCTCTCAATTCTATTCCACTGGTCAGTGTGTCTATTCATGTTCCAGTACCAAGCAGTTTTGAGGACAATGGCCCTATAATACAGTTTGAGATCTGGGAGTGTGATGCCTCCAGTTCTGTTCTTTTTTCTCAAGATTGTTTTGGCAATTCTAGGTCTTTTCTGGTTCCAGATAAACATTTGTAGCATTTTTTCTATTCTCCTAAAAATGTGCTTAGGATCTTGATGGGGATAGCATTAAATTTGTAGATGGCTCTGGGTAATATATTCATTTTGATGATGTTAATTCTTCCAACCCATGAACATGGAATATCTTTCCACTTCTTTGTGTCTTTTTCAATTTCTTTGAGTAGTGACTCATAATTTTCAGTATACAAGTCTTTCACTTCTTTGGTTAGGTTTACTCCTAGGTATTTTATTGTTTTTGTTGCTATAGTAAAAGGAATTGATTTCTGGATTTCAATTTCTTCTAACTTAGTGTTTGCATAGAGGAATGCCACTGACTTTTGAATGTTAAT
The DNA here is from genome assembly GCF_950295315.1 of Erinaceus europaeus. NCBI lineage: Eukaryota > Metazoa > Chordata > Mammalia > Eulipotyphla > Erinaceidae > Erinaceus > Erinaceus europaeus. The sequence goes on along the minus strand of NC_080166.1, from coordinate 115,979,077 downwards.
TTTGTAGCCTGACACCTTACTGTATTGCCTGATGATATCCAAAAGCTTCTTGCTGGATTCCTTAGGTTTTTCCATGTATACTATCATGTCATCTGCAAAGAAGGAGAGTTTGACTTCTTCTCTTCCAATCTGTATGCCTTTAATTCCTTGCTCCTGCCTGATTGCTATGGCAAGAACTTCCAACACTATGTTGAATAGTAATGGTGATAGTGGGCAGCCCTGTCTAGTACCTGATCTGAGTGGAAATGCTTCCAGTTTTTCACCATTGAGTATGATGTTGGTTGTAGGTTTGCTATATATAGACTCCACTATCTTCAGGAATTTTCCATCTATTCCCATTTTTTGTAGTGTTTTGATCATAAAGGGATGTTGTATTTTGTCAAAGGCTTTCTCTGCATCTATTGATGACCATGTGGTTTTTGGTCTTGCTTTTGTTGATGTGGTGGATCATATTGATTGATTTACGTATATTAAACCAAACTTGCATGCCTGGGATAAACCCCACTTGGTCATGATGAACAATCTTTTTGATATACTGCTGTATCAGGTTGGCTAGAATTTTGTTCAATATTTTTGCATCTATGTTCATCAGAGATATTGGTCTGTAGTTTTCTTTTTTGGTTGTGTCCCTGTCTGCTTTTGGTATCAGGGTGATGTTGGCTTCATAGAAGCTGGCAGGGAGTATTCCAGTGTCTTCAATCTTCTGGAAGACTTTTAAAAGTAGAGGTATTAGTTCTTCTTTGAAAGTTTTGTAGAATTCATTTGTAAAACCATCTGGTCTAGGACTTTTATTTTTGGGGAGATTTTTGATAACTGTTTCAATTTCATTAGCTGTGATGAGCCTGTTCATGTTATCCACTTCCTCTTTACTTAGTTTTGGAAGTTGGTAGGTATCTAGGAAATCGTCCATTTCTTCCAGGTTCTCTAGCTTGGTGGCATATAGTTGTTCATAGAAGCCTTGCAAAATATGTTGAATTTCTGTGGTGTCTGTTGTGATATCTCCTCTTTCATTTACTATCCGATTTATTTGGGTCTTCTCCCTTTTTTGTTTTTTGAGTCTGGCTAAAGGTTTGTCGATTTTGTTTACTCTTTCGAAGAACCAACATTTACTTTCGTTGATCTTTTGTATCGTTTTCCTATTCTCAATGTTACTTATTTCTGCCCTAACTTTAGTGATTTCTGTCCTTCTGGTTGCTTTACGGTTCCTTTGTTGTTCTTCTTCTAGGTCTTTAAGATGTGCAATCAGGCTTTTATTTGTGCTTTTTCTTGTTTCCTAATGTGTGCTTGTATAGCTATGAACTTCCCTCTTAGGACTGCTTTAGCTGTGTCCCAAATATTTTGATAGCTTGTGTCTTCATTTTCAGTGAACTCTCGAAACATTTTGATTTCTTCCTTGATTTCCTCTGTGACCCAGAAGTTGTTAAGAAGTGTACTGTTGAGCTTCCACATTTTGGGACTGTTACTAATCTTTTGTTGATTGTTAAGTGTTAGTTTAATTCCACTGTGGTCTGAGAAGATGCTTGGGATGATTTCAATGCTCTTGAATTGGCTGATGTTGTCTTGTGGCCTAACATATGGTCTATCCTTGAGAATGACCCATGTGGATTTGAGTAAAATGTGTATAATGTGTATTCCAGTTTCTTGGGATGAATGACTCTGAAAATGTCCAATAGTTCTAGTTTATCTATCTCTTCATTTAGCTCCCTTATGTCTTTATTGATTTTCTGCCTGGATGATCTGTCAAGTTGAGAGAGTGGGGTGTTGAAGTCCCCTACTATGATTGTGTTACTGTTAATATATTGCTGTAGCTCTTTCAGTAGAAGTTTGATGTATTTAGATGGCTTCTCATTGGGTGCATAGATATTAATAATTGTTAAGTCCTCTTGATTGACTGATCCTCTGAGCATTAAGTATTGTCCATTCCTATCTTTTTTAGTCTTATCTATTTTAAAGTCTATCATGTCAGATATGAGAATTGCTGCGCCTGCCCTTTTTTGTGGGCCATTGGCTTGTATGATAGTTTTCCATCCTTTCACTTTAAGTCTGTTTGTCTTGTTGAGTTAGGAGGATTTCCTGTAAACAGCATATTGTTGGGTTGTGTTTTCTGATCCATCTTCCTACTCTGTGTCTTTTAATAGGTGAATTCAGGCCATTGACATTTATTGATATAAAAGATTGAAGATATTTTAACACCATTCTTGTAGAGTCTTAGAGTGTTTTGATATATGTCCTATTTGTGGTGGCCTGCTTGTTTATAGCAGACCTTTCAGAACTTCTTTCAGGGCAGGCTTGGTGATGGTTGATTCCTTCAACTGTTGCTTGTCTGAGAAGGTTTTGATGTCTCCATCTAGTCTGAATGAGTCTAGCAGGATATAGTATTCTTGGTTGAAAGCCTTTCTTTTCTTTTTTTTTTTTTTTTTAATTTTTAATTTAAGAAAGGATTAATGAACAAAAACATAAGGTAGGAGGGGTACAACTCCACACAATTCCCACCACCCAATCTCCAACACCCCCCCCCCCCCATGATAGCTTTCCCATTCTCTCTCTATCCCTCTGGGAGCATGGACCCAGGGTCGTTGAGGGTTGCAGAAGGTAGAAGGTCTGGCTTCTGTAATTGCTTCCCCGCTGAACATGGGCGTTGACTGGTCGGTCCATACTCCCAGTCTGCCTCTCTCTTTCCCTAGTAAGGTGTGTCTCTGGGGAAGCTGAGCTCCAGGACATATTGGTGGGGTCTTCAATCCAGGGAAGCCTGGCCAGCATCCTGATGGCATCTGGAACCTGGTGATTGAAAAGAGAGTTAACATACGAAGCCAAACAATTTGTTGAGCAGTCATGGATCCCAAGCTTGGAATAGTGGAGAGGAAGTGTTAGGGCGGTACTCACTGCAAACTCTAGTGTACTACTGCTTTCAGGTATATATTTTGCAGTAGTTTATGGATACGTGTGCACATAAGCTCTCTCTCACAGAAACTGGTGTATATCTAGGTTTTGGGACTTTGTTAGAAAGTGAACTACCTGAGATGAAATTAGAGTGTACTATAAAAGGAAAAGTCTCACCCGAGTAATGAAGCTCAAGGGTTGTCATTCCACACTTGAAGTCTCTGGACACAGTCTGAGGTGAAGCATGTTGAGGTGGCAATCGTTGTGTTGGTTTGGTTGTGATCGGCAGATGCAGTATTATTTGGTTTGGATTGGGAGATGCATACGGGAAAGTGGGCCCTATCCAAGGGTTCCAGGACTGGGGGAAGTAGGGGCTCTATAGTGGAGATGTGAGGTTCCTGCTGTCTTAGGGTTCAAAAAGACAATCGATAGTTAATGTTATCATCACATTATTTGTTAATTGGGTTAACTTTGAAAAGTCCTTTTGTTATGGTTTGCTGTACAGTATCCAGTATCTTGTATATAGCTGTGCTATTGGATGCTTCTAATCTACTTGGTCTAGGCTTTTGAGAGACTCCACATATCAAATACACAGCCTATATATTAAAAGGATTCAGTTTGTGTTTTAAGAAACTTTGAGACATACAATTGATTTTCCCCCTCTCATATTAATTAACTACTGATTTATATGTCTACATTTTGCTAGGAGTGTACATAAACACCATTCCCACCACCAAAGGACTGTGACCCATCCCTCCCGCCCACTCCCACCCCCCACTGGTCCAGGAAGCTACATGTCTACCCCTCACCACTGGGTTTTTACTTTGGTGCCCTACTGAAAGCCTTTCTTATTGAGCACTCGATAGTTATCTTCCATTCTCTTCTGGCCTGTAGTGTTTGTATGGAGAAGTCTGCTGCTAATCTTATGGATTTTCCTTTGTAGGTGACTCTTTTGTTTTCTCTTGCAGCCTTCAGGATCCTTTCTTTATCCTTATTCCTTTCCATTCTAAGTATGATATGTCTTGGTGTCTTTAGGTCTAAGTTAATTCTGTTTGGGACCCTCTGGGCTTCTTGAATCTTTATGTCTTTGATGTTGTCTAGACTAGAGAAGTTTTCAGCTATTATGGCCTGGAAAATGCTTTTTTCCTCTCCTTCTCTTTCTTCCTCTGGTATGCCAATAATGCGTATATTGTTTCTTTTGAAGTCATCCCATAGGACTCTGTTGTTGTTTTCAGCATCTCTTAATCTCTTTTTGAGATCTCTTACTTCTTTTTTAGTTGTCTCTAATTCATCCTCAATCTTGCTAATTCTGTCTTCAGCCTCATAGATTCTATTCTCTCTACCCTCTACTGTTTTCTGGAGATCATCTATTTTGTTGCCCTGCTCTGATATTGTTTTAGTTTGTTCAGCTAGTTGTATTCTTAGCTCAGCGATTTCAGCTTTCAGCTCTCTAATAACCATGAGATAATTAGTATTTTCTTCCATATTCTCATTTGTTGTTCCTATATTTCTGATTACAATTTTTTCAAATTCTTTACTCACTCCTGTTATTATTTCCTTAGCTAATGTTTGGATGTTGAACTCATTATTTTGTGCTTCACCCTTTGGAGGCCTTTTAGCTGGACTCTTGTCCTGGTTCGATTCTCCAATATTTTTTCTTGTTTTAACCATTTTATATATTATATTATGAGTTCCCTTTATCAGTACTTTTCAAATTATTGATCACTATTGCCTGGATTGACTTGTGTCTAAGTAAGTTAACTAAAGGGTTTACAGTGGTGGAAGTTAACAGTTGTTTCAATCCCTGAGTTGGAGCTCAGTGGTTTAAAAGCCTCTTGTTTTTTTTTTTTCTTCCCTGTAGGCTATGGGAGCCTGAGGGATTTTAAACTATCAATAGGCTTCTTAGCTTAATCACTGACTGCCGACCAAGAGATAAAGCAGGGTGTGGCAGAGATAATCCAGTGGTTATGCAAAGAGACTTTCACCGCCCCTCAGCTATGCCACCGAGGGATAGGTCTTCTCCTGAGTTTCCCGGTTAGATCTCTGTCCCCTGGTGTCCCTCCCTGTTGCTGCTCCAGATTCTGAGGGTAGTAGCAATGGAGACTCAGAGTTGCACTTGGTGAGTCTCTGGGGAATCCTCTCCTCCCTTAAGCTGTTCCTTTGTTGGTGGAGCAGACTGGAGGTGGTGTCTCCACTGATAAACTGCTGAATTGTTAGCAGTCACTTAATCTCTCCTTAGGCTCCTCTCTCCTCTCTGTCACCAGCCACACGTCTTTGTACTCACCGGTGATTTACTGGGTTCCTGTGGTCATTCTAGTCCTGTCTTGTTTCGGTCCAGGTGGTCTCCTTTGGTATTCCTAGTTGATCCAGGAGAAGAGAGGAGAGCCTTTTTTTCTTATTATTGGATAGAATTAGAGAAATTGAGAGGGGAGGGAAAAGAGACAAGACATCTGCAGCCTTGCTTTACCATTCATGAAGCTTTCCCCCTTCAGGTGGGGACCAGGGCCTTGAACCTGGGTCCTTGTATATTGTAATGTGTGCACTTAACCAGTTGCTCCACCACCTGGCCCTGAGCAATCTTTTTTCCTCAAAGGAAAATACGACAGTAGCATTGCCTGTCATGCATACTCTGAAACTGTAAGATGTAGTGATTTGGAGGGTGAACTTGGAGTCAGAATGCCTGCCTGACTTTAAGCTCCAGCCTTCCTATTTACCACAAATTTTGATTAGTTATTAATGGTTGCTCAGGATTCCCCCACTCCCAATAAAATTATTTAGTGCCTTAAAGGGAATTTTTTTTTTTTTTAATTTCTGAATCTGTGGGTCAGTTGGTTTTGGCCCATTTCAGCTGAGATATTTGATTTAGGATCACTCATAATCTGAGGTCCTGGCAGAGTTTCTCAGGGCTGGCTGGTTAGGAGTGGCTTCTTTATATATTCATTTATTGGAGAGAGACACCTGCAGCACTGCTTTACCACTTGTGAAGCTTCTTCCCCCACTGCAGGTGGGGTCCAGGACCTTGAACCCAGGTCCTTTCACACTGTGCTCTCACTTGAGGGTGCCACCCCCTGACTCTGCTTGTCACACTCTGTGGGTTGATTGGCTCTCTCCAGGTTTTTGAAGGATGACCGAGGGAGACACTGACTCATTCATCAGACCTATTCATGTGGTGGTGATAGTACTCTAACAGAACTAATGGAAATGTGTAAGTAAGCTCTCTTGAGGTCTCCACTATGAGCTGTGAGGCCAGGCAAAATTCAAGATGTAAATTAACTCTGCCTCTTGATTCAAGGAGCTACATCGCCATGTTACACTGAGGTTGGATAGTAGGAGGAGACTGACTCATTGTAACATTTGAGATGTCCTTACACAATTCTGTTTCCTGAGCTCCAAAAATGGCTAGGAGAGTAATGATCTTTCAGGGTCAATTCTTAGGGTTAGACAAAACAACCCTATAGAGTATATATGGTTTGTACACAGCGTTTACATAATAAGTATATGCCAATATGTGCTCAGTAAATGTTAACTATTGTTATTACTAGATAGTTCGATATATTAAATACTTGTAGGAATCTTTTCATACTGTATTTATAGCTTTATAGCTGAGAGAAGGACTATGTTGGTAAAGCCACTACCAATATGGGTAAGGTTAGTGGTAGACTTAACACTGGCAACAAGCTGCGCTTTGTAATTTAGTTGTCTTGTTTTGCTTTCAAAATCTAATACTTTCCTTTGAGAGATCCATTATAGTTTTTTTAAAATATTTTTTAATTTATTCCCTTTTGCTGTCCTTGTTTTTTTTTATTGTTGTAGTTATTGTTGCTGTCGTTGTTGTTGGATAGGACAGAGAGAAATGGAGAGAGAAGGGGAAGACAGAGAGGGGGAAAGACAGACACTTGCAGACCTGCTTCACCACCTGTGAAGCGACCCCCTGCAGGTGGGGAGCCGGGGGCTTGAACCGGGATTCTTCTGCTGGTCCTTGTGCTTTGTGCCACGTGCACTTAACCCGTTGCGCTATCCCCCGACTCCCCATTTTAGTTGTTAAATGTAGATTTTGTATGTAGTTTGTTGGAGTCCCTTTTCTCTACCCTTTTCCCTTTCTATCTATTCAGCCTTGGACTTTTTTTTTTTTTTTTTTAAGATTATTTGTTAGAAAGGTAGAAGGTGAAAGAGAAAGAACCAGACATCAGATGTGCTGCCGGGGATCGAACTCAGGAACTCATGCTTGAGAGTCAAATGCTTTATTCACTGTGCTACTTCTCAGACCACTGGACAGATTTCTTAATCTCTTTTTGCCTTAGTCTATAAGGAAAGGAAATTGTTTACCTCACTGGGTATTAGGGAGGAGTTAAAACACACCACCTGTTTGGATCTGTGAACACATGCTAGGTGGTACGTTATCCTTTTCCCTCTTATATTATTTCTCGCTTCCTTTATTTATTATTGTAAGTATTACTTTAAAATTTTTTTAGATTTAATTTTAATTTTTAATTTTCTTCCACCAGAGTACTACTTAGCTCTGGCTTATGGTGGTATGGGGAATTGAACCTAGAACTAAAGAGCCAGAGGCATGAAAACTTTTGGCATAATCATTATGCTATCTCCCCTGCCCTCCTAACTTCCTTTAACCTAAATGAAAAAAAGTTTTTAGTATTGCAGAATTTAAACAAACCTCAGATTATTACCATCTTCAGAGCCACCATATTTACCTTTGTGAGTAGTTTGCTAATAAACAGTTATGAATTTTACTGATGCATATTGATTACTTAGGGAGGGCCAGATAACATAATAGTCATGAAAAAGGTTTGTATGCCGGAGTCTCAGAGATCTTGGGCTCATGTCTTTAGCAGGACCATAAGCCAGAATAGAGCAGTGCTCTGGTTTAAAAAAGAAAGACATTGATTATATAGGGGCATTTCAGTTTTTCTTAAAACAGTTTGAGAAAAGCTGTCTTTTCCCACCTCTTTTCTAGGAGGTGATAGTTTTTCTAGCACAATTTGCATAATTTCCATTCTGTGTCGGCAACTTCCTAACCAAACTGTAGCTGGACCTCACTCCTTATTTTCATTCATTAGTTGATTTTTCTACCTTTTCTTTTCAGTTAGTCATTAAATTAACTTCTAAATTTTCACTCATGCCCTTTTCTCCTTCATGCTTGTTGCTTCCGGTTTACTTCAAGCCTTTTTCACATTTTTTTAAAATGAGTTTGGTAACCTCCTGACCTGTCTCGCAGTGCCATTCTTGCCGTCTTTCACTCTCCTCTGAGAACTGTCAAAATAGTTGATGTTAAAGGCATGCGGTCATTTTTTTTTTTATTCTTTTGGTTAAAACTTTCATTGAAACTTCTCATTGCTTGGAAGAAAAATAATACTAGCATTCAAGATTCTTTTTAAAAATTTTTTTAAAATACTTATTTTCCCTTTTGTTGCCCTTGTTTTTTTTTATTGTTGTAGTAGTTATTATTAATGTTGCCACTGATGTCATCCTTATTAGATAGGACAGAGAGAAATGGAGAGAGGAGGGGAAAACAGAAAGGGGGAGAGAAAGATAGACACCTGCAGACCTGCTTCATTACCTGGGAAGCAACCCCCCTGCATGTGGGGAGCCAGGGGTCGAACCTGGATCCCCATGCTGGTCCATGCGCTTCACGCCACGTGTGCTTAACCCGCTGTGCTACTGCCTGATTCCCTATATTCCATTTTTACATACTTGAAATAATGGGAATAATTTGAATTCTGCACATATTTTTTTCTGCACATATTTTTATCTTAGTTTTTAAAAATTTTGATATATTCCGTGGTATTCTTGTTTTATAAAAGTGTCATTAATATATCAAGTGAAACACATATATACACTTGAGCATAATATTTTCCTTCCTCCTCAGTACATTAATAAACTGATAGAATTTGTCCTTTGCAATGAACAAATATAATGTTACAATGTAGTATTCCATGTAAAGATTTAACTGTTCCCTTGTTGATGTCAGGCAAGTGCTTCCTCTCTATAAGCAGTACTGAAGTAATTTTTTTGTACATTTATATTGATATTTTTATTCTTGCAAAATAAAGTTAGAAGAGATTTCTGGGTTGAAAGGAATGTGTCACTAGACATTTAATGTTTCTTACTACATTTAAAAAATTTATTATCTTTATTTATTTATTGGATAGAGATAGTCAGAAATGGAGAGGGGAGAGAGAGATAGACACCTGTAGTCCTGCTTCACCACTCATGAAGCTTTCCCCCTGTAGGTGGGGGCTGGGGGCTCCAACCAGGGACCTTGGGCGCTGTAATACGTGCACTCCACCAGGTGCACCACCACCCGGCCCCATTTACTACATTTCTTTTCAGAAAGACTTAACAATTTATATTTTAACAACATCTGAAAGATCAGTGGTTTTCAGATGGTTTCCTGTGGGTACTTTTGAGTGGAGTGGGGACACTAAGGTACCCATCACCTCATTAAAAGAACCACTCTTTAAGTCTACTTAGTGTGATTTTAATCGATTCAGTATGTTGGTCATTGTTCTAAGAACTTGTTTAGAACAATGAGCTTTGTGAAGGAAACGAGCTTGCAGGATCACTGTGCTGTGCAGTTCAGTTTTCCTTCTATGTCAGACCAGACAATGAAATCATTGACATTTGGATGTATTTTTAAAAATTTTAAATTATCTTTATTTATTGGATAGAGACAGCCAGAAATTGAGAGGGAAGGGAGAGAGGGAGAGAGACAGAGAGACACCTGCACTACTGCTTCACTCATGAAGCTTTCCCTCTGCAGGTGGGGACCAGCGGCTTGAACCTGGGTCCTTGCACATTGTACACTCAGCCAGGTGTGCCACTACCCAGCCTTGACATTTGGATATCCTATGTTGCTCCTCATCCTTGTATAATTAAAAAAACAAACATTTACTTATTTATAAAGACAGGCAGAAATTGAGAGGGTAGGGAGAGATAGGAAGAGAGACAGAGCACCTGCAGCACTGCTTCACCACTTTTGAAGCTTTTCCCCCTGCAAATGGTGACTAGGGTCCTTGTGTACTCTGCCAGGTGTGCTACTGCCCAGCCCCCATCTAGAATTTTTTTTTGGGGGGAGGCTTATTTATAATGAGATTGAGAGGGAGAAAGAGAATCCCAGCATATCACTCTGGCACATTCAGGGATTGGACTGATTATACATCATGCTTGAGGAGTCCAACGCTTTACCCACTGTGCCACCTCCTGGGCTAATTTTTGATTGCCTAGAATTGTTTTTACTAAATCATATTAAGTGCTATGTATTGTTTTTTGGCTTGCACTGAAGGAGTAGTTTTATGTAAGATGTGTCGGGTTTTTTTAATTATTTTTTTTCCTTTATCTTGTGGAACTGGGTCCTCACTCATTCAATTTACCTCATTGGACACCTTATCATTCAGATAGTCAGAGAAAAAGAGGGAAAGGCTGCATAACACCAGAGTTCCTTCTTGTTGCTACAGCATTTCTCACATGCTGCTAGGGCTTAAATCTGGGCCTTACTGGCAAGTAGTTTTCATTCTGGATTCCTTAGGTGAGGGGAAATTAGGGGAAGTAACAGGGCATCTAAGGAGATAAGTGAATTTACACACACACACACACACACACACACACACACACACACACACACACATATGTTAAGTCATTCTGTTAAGATCGCTCTCTTTTTTTTCCTGTAACATAAAATTAGTTCTTATGATTGTTAAGTAAAAGAATAAAACTAGGGGGACTGGGCAGTGGTGCACCTATTTAAGTGTACATAGTATGAAACGCAAGGACCAGCACAAAGACCCAGGATTGAACCCCCACTGTCTGCCTACATGGGCTCCATTTCATGAGCGGTGAAGAAGGTCTGCAGGTGTCTTATCTTTCTCTCTCCCTCTCTATCTCCTCCTCCCCTCTCAATTTCTCTCTGTCCTATCCAATAAATGAAAAAAAAAAATGCCACCAGGAAGTGGATTTGTAGTGCTGCCATTGAGCCCTAGCGATAACCCAGAAGACAAAATAATAACAATGAAACTAGCATAATACAGAAGTCTCAACTGATAATGTCATTTCCACAGCACATTGTTTTGAAGTGTCCAGGGACAATCATTTTTCCAAAGGTGAGATTTCAACAATGTGGGAAGATACTAGAGAGCTGAACTTCTATATGCAAAATAAAAACACTTCTTCTAGCGTTTGCCCTTCTTCCATAGCCAGTCAACAGGTCAGGTTGAAAGCTGGCAGGAGCTGCTTGTTGCTGGCTTTGAAAGTGACTGGGATCCAAAAACACAATGAGGTATCACATCATATCTGTTAGAATAGTTTTTTTTTTTTTTGCCTCTAGGGTTATTGCTGGGCTCGGTGCCTGCACCATGAATCCACCGCTCCTGGAGGCCATTTTTTACCCCTTTGTTGCCCTTGTTGTAGCCTCGTTGTGGTTATTATTGTTATTGTTGATGTCGTTCGTTGTTGGATAGGACAGAGAGAAATGGAGAAAGGAGGGGGAGACAGAGGGAGAGAAAGCTAGACACCTGCAGACCTGCCTCACCGCCTGTGAAGCGACTCCCCTGCAGGTGGGGAGCCAGGGGCTTGAACCGGGATCCTTTCGCCCGTCCTTACGCTTTGCGCCACCTGCGCATAACCCGCTGCGCTATCGCCCGACCCCCTAGAATAGTTCTTAAAGGGTGCCAGGAGGTATTGCAGCGGGTTAAGAGCACATTGTGCAAAGTGCAAGGATGCCGGGTTCCATCCCCACCGGCTCCCCCACCTGCAGGGGGGTTGCTTCAGGAGCCGTGCAGTAAGTCTGCAGGTGTCTTATCTTTCCCCATCTTTCTCCCCCCACCTGTCTTCCCCTCCTCTCTTGATTTCTCCCTGTCCTATCCAACAACAACGACAGCAATAACAACAATGACAACAATAACAACAACAATTATAATCAACAAGGGCAACAAAAGGGAAAAAAATAGCCCCAGGAGCAGTGGATTCATAGTTCAAAAAAAAGAATAGTTCTTAAAAAAAAGCTACAACAACCAAGAGCTATCAAAACAAACAACAACAAAAACTTATCTGGATAGTGTGTCTGCTTTTCCATGTAGTGGCTCAGGTCTGAGCCTGCCCTCCACTACACTGGAGGAAGCTTTTTTTGGGTGTTTTTCTCTTTTTACACACATGCACATGCACACGCACACGCGTGCGCGCAAGTGTTGGTGAGGATGTAGAGAAAAGGGCACCCCTGTGCACTCTGAATGCGTGTAAACTGATGCAAACACCATGGAGAACTATGAACAGTCCTCAAAAAATTAAAGATACAGCTACTCCCTGTTCCAGCATTTCAAATCTACAGTATCTGTCAAAAGGAAACAAAAATACAAATGGGAAAAGCAATCTAGCACTATTCAGAATTGCCAAGATGGCCAGTTAGACACCCACAATAGCTTTATCCACCCATGAGTGGATAAAGAAATCCTTAGTTAGGGCCAGATAGGTAGAATAATAGTCCCACAAAATGACTTTTATGCCTAAGGCACCGAAGGCCCAGGTTCAACTACCAACACCCCACCATAGCTAAGCAGTGCTTTGGTAAAAAAGAGAAATTTTTTTTTTTCTCTTAAATTTATTTATAAAATGGAAATACTGACAAGACCATAGGATAAGAGAGGTACGTTTCCACACATTGCCCATCCCAAGAGCTCCATATTCTATGCCTTCCCTTGATAGCTTTCCTATTCTTTTTTTTTTTTTTTTAAGGTTTTATTTATTTATGAGAAAAATAGGAGGAGAAAGAACCAGACATCACTCTGGCACATGTGCTGCCAGGGATCGAACTTGGGACCTCATGATTGAGAGTCCAAAGCTCTATCACTGTGCCACCTCCTGGACCACAGTTTCCCTATTCTTTATTCCTCTGGGAGTATGGACCCAGGATCATTGTGGGGTGAAACTGGGCTGGCAGAGGTGGGAAGAATGTGTGGTCACTTGGTAATGAACTGAAAGGAAGGATGCAGCGGACCAGGACAGTATTCCCGTCTCAAGTCACACACATATAAGAATATCAGCAAGAGTGGCAGAAAATAGTGCAAGGATTTCAGCAGGAGTATTGTTCTATTACAATCCACAGTTCCAGGTTACTATGGTGAATTTCAGTGTACCAAGGGTCTCATGTATGTGTGGCCAGATTTTTTATTCTATTTCCTTAGAGAAAGTGGTAGGAAGTGGTAAAAAGAGAAATTTAAGTGGAGTATTATTTGACAGTGACCTTGGGTCCATACTCCTGGAGGGATAAAGAATAGGAAATCAGGGGAGGGGATGGGATACGGAGTTCTGGTGGTGGGAACTATGTGCAGTTGTACCCCTCTTATCCTATGGTTTAGTCAGTGTTTCCTTTTTATAAATAAAAAAAGAAAAAAAAAAGAACTAAACTTTGCCATGTGTGACCATGTGAATAGATGTAAGTGAAATAAATCAGAGAAAAATGAGTATTGTTTGTTCTCAATCAGAAAAAAACAAACAAAAAACCCACCCCAAATCAAAAATCCTCAAAAGACTGAATTTAGAAATACAGGAAATGGCACACTGGGTGAAGCGCACATACACCATGCGAGGATTCTGCTCCCCACCTGCAGGGGGCATGCTTCCTGAGTGGTGAAGCAGGTCTGCAGGTGCCCTTCTCCCCTCCCCAGTGTATCGCTTTGTCTCTCCCACCCATCTCATTTCCTTTCTGTCCTGTCAAGAAAAATGAAAATAAGGGAAAAAATGGCTTAGGGGAGTGGAGTGGTGGTGGATTTGTAGTGCTGGCACCGAGCTTCAATGGTGGCAATTAAAAAAGAAAGAAAAATTCACTCACTCACTCACTCATTCACTCACTCAGACTGGTAGTTGCCAGAGGTGAGGCTGGGGGAGGAATTGTAAAACAAGTTCTGGAGATGTAATGTTTTGACTGGTGACTTTGATTCATAGTCGCCATTTTTTGCTGTTTGCAAGTTGCTAAGAGCAGATATTGAAAGTCTAGAAGGAAAAACAAAAAAAACCCCTGTGCTGATAGATATATTGCAGCGATCACTTCACAATGTATATCTGTATTGAATGAACACATTGTATACTTGAAATCAATATATGGAGATTATATCTCAGTAAAAATAAAGAAAAGAAATAGTGTGGAACCATGTTGTGTCTGAAGAAATATTGGTCTTGATGTTTAACAGGTTGGCTTAGATTTCTTCTATGAAGGAAAATGTTTCATATTTTTAAAATTAAAATTTTTAAAAATATTTATTCCCTTTTGTTGCCCTTGTTTTACTGTTGTAGTTATTATTGTTGTCTGTCTTCGTTGTTGGATAGGACAGAGAGAAATGGAGACAGGAGGGGGAGGCAGAGGGGGAATGAAAGATAGACACCTGCAGACCACCTTCACTGCTTGTGAAGCAGCCCCCCCCACCCCCGCAGGTAGCAGGTAGGGAGCCGGGGGCTCGAACCGGGATCTTTAAGGCGGTCCTTGGGCTTTGCGCTACGTGCGCTTAACCCGCTGCGCTACCGCCCGACTCCCAAAGGAAAATGTTTTATATGTGAATCATAGGAGCAATACTAGATTAAAAAAGAAAATCTAGAAATCGTCTGAGCCGGGTGGTATCACAGTTGAATCTTGTAATATTTAGGCCCACACACCTGCACTTAAGAAAGGTTCCAGGATCGGGTGGTGGCGCACCTGGTTGAGCACTTATTTTACAGTGCTCAAGGACCCTGGTTCAAGCCCCTGGTCCCCACCTGCAGGGGGAAAGCATTGTAAGTGGTGAAGCAGTGCTGCAGATTGAAGGCCCATGAGGTTAAGAAAATAACTTTGCCAGTCATATAGTTCTTGTTTTAGTTGCTGTGTGTAAGCTTTATTCTCAGCTTCTTCACTTAAAAATGGGTATAGGGGCTGGGTGGTGGCACACCTTGTTGAGTGTTACATTGTGCAAGGATCCAGGTTTGAGGCCCCTAGTCCCCACCTACAGGGAGAAAAGCTTTGCGACTAGTGAAGCAGTGCTGCAGTTGTCTCTCAGTCTCTGTCCCTCTATCACCCCCTTCCTTCTTGCTTTCTGGCTGTCTATCCAATAAATAAGTAAAGATAGTACCAAAAAAAGACATAAAAATAGGGATAATGGAGGCTGAGTGGTGTCATACAAGTTTGAGCACAATTGCTAAAATGCATAAGGACCTAGATTCAAGCCCCTGGTCCCACCTGCAGGGGGAAGCTTTGAGTATGGTGAAACAGAGCTCCAGGTATCTCTCTCTTTATATCTCCTTTCCCCCTCTATTTCTCTCTGTCTCTATCCAGTAAATGAATAAATATATATATATATATATATATATATTTTTTTTGCAAAACCACTGTGCCATCTACTCCCTGCCCAATAAAATATTATTTTAAAAAATGGGCATATTTAGTGGCCTAGGAGGTGGTATACAGCCTTGGATTTGATAGGGAGTTGGGCGGTAGCACAGCAGGTTAAGCACACATAGTGCAAAGCACAAGGACTGGCTGAAAGATCCCGGATCGAACCCCCGGATCCCCACCTTCAGGGGAGTCACTTCACAGGTGATGAAGCAGGTCTGCAGGTGTCTATCTTTCTCTCCCCCTCTCTGTCTTCCCCTCCTCTCTCTATTTCTCTCTGTTCTGTCCAACAACGATGACATCAATAACTAGAACAACAATGAAAAACAAGGGCAACAAAAAGGGAAAATAAATAAATAAATAAATAAATAAAGCTTTGGATTTGAAAGCATGAGGTTTTATCCTTAGCACTGTACACACCAGAATGATGCTCTGCTTCTTTCTGTGTCATAAATTTTTTCTTAAAGAAATGACATTTTTCTTATTTATTAAGAATATTTGTTGAATAAATAGGGAAGTGACTCAACAGATAGAGCACGTGCTTACCAATTCCAAGTGTTTGGTCCCTGTCACTGTGTATGACCAGACACCACTCTGGTCTCATACATAAAATAAATGAAAACGAGACAAAGACTGATGGGTAGACTCCTGCTTTGCCCCATCACTTGCATTATGCAGTAGGTGTACAGCAGTGGTAGTGCAGTTTATAGCTGAGAAAGGGAAAAAGATATTAGAGAATAAATGTTTACAGTTACGGTAGATTTACTTTATTTAAGTTTATTCATTAATTATTCTTCTTCTAGCGTTTGCCCTTCTTCCGTAGCCAGTCAACAGCGTCAGGTTGAAAGCTGTCAGGAGCTGCTTGTTGCTGGCTTTGAAAGTGACTGGGATCCATGTGGATTCAGTCGGCTAGGAAGGATCGTCAGTTTCCCCAATGAATGGGTACTCACGGGATGCACCACGAGAAGGTCGATCCACTGCACCCTGTTCATTAATGAGAGAGAAAGAGGAGGAGAGTCAGGTAGAGCCAGAGCGTCACTCTGGCACATGTCATTCCAGGAATCAAACTTGGGGCTGTGTGATTGAGAATCCATTCTTTATCTCCTGTGCCATCTCTCAGGTCACAGTCATAGTAAATTCTTTGAAGGAGAAGTACAGAGGTGATCTTGATTTTTGCCTCCAGGGTTATTGCTGGGACTCAGATCCACTGCTCCTGCAGGCTTTTTTTTTTTTTCCGTCCCTTTTGTTGCCCCCCCCCCCTTTTAAAATCATTGTTGTGGTTATTATTGTTGTTATTGATGTCATTGTTGTTGGATAGGACAGAGAGAAATGGAGAGAGGAGGGGAAGACAGAGGGGGAGAGAAAGACAGACACCTGCAGACCTGCTTCACCGCCTGTGAAGTGACTCCCCTGCAGGTGGGGAGCCCGGGACTCCAACCGGCATCCTTAAGACGGTTCTTGCGCTTTGTGCCAAGTGCTTTGTGCCCGTTGCATTACTGCCTGAACCCCTGTAAATTCTTTGAAGAAATGCAGAGGTGATTTGAGAGCACATGATAGAGATTTGAAACAGTTTAGGAATATTAGGAAAAGCATAAGCTGGAAATTTGACATGTGAGATTAAAAAAATCTGTGGTAGCTAAAGTAATGGAGGAGAGAAAAATATTTTATTAGTAATTTAATAATCGTTGGTGAGATTATAGGATTATATAGTTCCACATCACATTTACCACCAGAGTGCTATGACTCTACCCTCACCTCTCCATGGTAACTACCTTAGTTCTCACAAAGACTTCGAGACAGTGGGTTTTTTTTTGGTAAATTGTTTCAGTTCATGTGTTTCACTTCCTCTTATTCTACATCTGAGGAAAAACATATGGTAGTTTTCTTACACTTCCTTAGTCTACTAAGCATAATCACCTCCAGGTCCCACAGGACAGAATGCCATCTTTTTAAGTTGCAGAGTAAATCTCCCATGGTTGATGAACAGGAGGTTGCTTCTACTTCTCGGCAATTGTGAATAAAGCCCCTGTGAACAGAGGGGTACATATGTCCCTTGGAATTACTGTCTACTTGTCTTTGGATATATGACTAAGAGTGTGACTGCTGGATTATAGTGCTTTTCCATTTTTATTTGAGGACTCTCCATACTGTTTTCCAAAGGGGCTGAATCAGTTCGCATTCCCATCAACAGTGTAAAGAGTTCCTTTTCTCTCCACGTTTTTGTTAACACTTGACATTTACTGTTTTTTTTTTTTTTTAAATAAATGTAGGCCATTCACACTGAGAATGGTATCGCATGCAACTGAGGTAGTATCTTGTACTAGTTTTAATTTGCATTTCTTTAATGATAAGTGGGCCATTTAAAAAATATGTCTGTGAATCATTTTTATGTCTTTAGAAAGCTGTCTATTCCAATCTTTTACCCACTTTGTTTTTGTTGTTGAGTCATGTTTTAGTTCTTCCTTTCCCTCTTTCTTTCTCTCTCTTCCTTCCTTCCTTTCTTTCTTTCTTTCTTTCTTTCTTTAAAATTATCTTTATTTATTGGATACAGACAGCCAGAAATATAGAGGGAAGGGGGAGAGACACCTGCAGCACTGTTTCAACACTTGTGAAGCTTTCCCCCTGCAGGTGGGGACCCGGGACTTGAACCTGGGTCCTTGTGCACTGTAATGTTTGCTTTCAACCAGGTACGGCACCACCTGACCCCTTCTTCCTCCCTTCCTCTCTGCCTTCCTCCCTCTCTGTCTCTCTTTCTCCCCTCCTTCCCTCCCTTCCTGTCTCCCCCCCCACCCCACCCCCCATTTTTGGTTTCCAGGGTTATCACTGGGGCTTGATACTGGCACTACAAATCCACTGCTCCTGGCAGCCATTTTTTCCAGTTTTTTAATTGGATAAGACAGAGGGATATTGAGAGGCAGAGGGAAACATAGACACCTGCACAACTGTTTCACCAGCTGTGAAGTGACCCCTGCAGGCAGGAAGCGGGGGGCTCTCATCGGGATCCTTGTGTGCTTAACCTAGTGCTCCACTGCCTGGAGTCATAATTTCTTTATAGATGCTTGATATCATTCTCTTGTCAAATGTGTGGTGTGCAAATATCTTCTAGGTGCTGGGATTGTCTTTTTATCTTTGTGGAATTTTCTTTCAATGTGCAGAAGCTCTCTATTTTTTCATCACTAAGACTTTATCACTCATGATGACATTTTAGAGAGGAAGAGAGGTCAGCAGTAGAGATACGCAGAGAAGCAGATGAGAGAGAGTGAGAGAGATAGAGTGAAAGGAGATCACAGACCTGAAACTTCCTGCTGTATGATGGTGGCACACTTGAATCTGGATCTCATGTGGCATAGCAGTACACTATCCAAGTCCAGTTCTCTGCCCGCTGTACAGTCTCCTGGACCACACAGACATATGCTTTCTAATTCTTATTTATTAAGATATTGGCAATATGGCACAGTTAATCCCAGCCTGCTGTTTGATTTGCTCTTTATCTTTTCCTGATTTTTCTCCTATCTTAGTTGTCTCTGCTCAATCTTGAATCCTAGTAATTAACCACCATTAATTCTAGCCCTCTTATTAATTAATTTTTTTAAAATCTATACATTCCCCCATCCCCCCTCAAGACTATTGCCTTCAGCTTTCTTTTTTGTTTCCAACTATGATGGGATAACTTATGATTTTGGCAACATAGTAAGTAACAGCAGAGTTCTGGAAGTGGGATGTTAATATATCCAAAGGTTCAAGCACTTAATCGGTTTGCTAATGTTCCACTGGCCAAAGCAAATCATATACAATCTCAAAGTGTTATGAAAAACTCTTTTTAATTTTTTTTTAAAGAAAGTTAAAAAATTCTATCAGTGAGAGTGAGTCAGGCTGAGTGAGAACCAGATCATCACTTTACCATGTGAGGTTTTTGGATTTGAACCTGGCCTCATGTATACAAGTCTGTATCTGCTACCTGCTTTGCCGTCTCCTTGAACTGCATCCCCCCTCCCTTCTTTCTCTCTCTCTCTCTCTCTTCCCCTTCCTTCCTTCCTTCCTTCCTTCCTTCCTTCCTTCCTTCCTCCAAGGAACCACAAGGTCCCACTACAGGGGCATAGTTATAATTGTTAGGGAATTCTACTACAGTAATTAGGCAACAGCAATATTGCTGGTGTTCGGGGTGAGAATTGGGAGACAAGATTGGGTGAGTAAAGTGAATGGGAACTGAAAATGTAGACTACTTTTTGAGGAGCTGTGGACATAATTTGAAAGAGAAGACTGTAGTTGAGATAGAGGTATTTGTAGGAGTATTACATTTTCCTTCCCTTCTGCCTATCTTAACCTTAGGCATAATTTTTTTTCCCATTTTCTTTTAGCTAATTTATATCCAGTTTCATTCCACACATGCTAACTACCACTCTGTGTAGATAGATTTCATTTTATGACTCAAACTACTTGCATATAATTTATAGTATGATTTTATTGGGAGAAACCCACATTACTACAGTACCAGCACATGATCCAATTAGCAGTAGAGGGCGGTGGGAGTGGGCTGAAAACCTCTGTCCTGGTGCTGGAGACTGCTGTTACCTTTTCTGATGTATGACATGCTCACAGGAGTGAAGTGGTGTCTCGTTGTTGTCTTTATTTGCATTTCTCTGACAATCAGAGACTTGGATCTCTTCTGTGGTGAATATTCTGTCCATGTCCTCCCCCATTTTTGGATGGGGTTATTATATGCTACTTTCTTAATACATTCATTTGTTGACAGACATTTGGACTATGTTTATCTTGACTATTATAAATAGTGCTGCAGTGTTCATGAGTGTAGGAATATCTCTGAATTAGAGATCCTAATTTGATTCATTTTGTTATGTACAGGATTGGCATTCCTGGATTGCATATGATTAATTTTTAATTGTAAAGACCTCTCCAGATGACTTCTCATTATAGTCCTACTCCTCCCAGTGATAACACTTCATTCTCTACATCTTCCCAACACTTGGTAGCTTATTTCCCTTAATGATCATTCAAATAAGTATGAAGTAATAAACTTACTATAGTATTTACTTTCATAATGATCAAACATAGAACATATCTCCTAAGACCAGGAACAAGACAAGATTGCTTATCTTACCACTTGTATTCATCAGTGTTGGAAATTTGTGGTCCGGAAGGTGACGCAGTAGATAAGGCATTGGACTCTTAAGCAGGAGGTCCCAAGTTCAATCTCCAGCAGCACATGTACCAGAGTGATGTCTGGTTCCTCCTCACTCCTATCTTTCTCATAAATAAATAAATAAATAAAATTAAAAAAAAAAAAACACATAGTGTTGGAAATTCTATTTATTGGATAGAGACAAAAGAAATTGAGTGGGAAAGAGGAGAGAGAGAGAGACACCTGCAGCACTGCTTCACCTCTCTTGAGGCTTTCCCCTTGCAGGTGAGGACTGGGAATTTGAACCTCAGTCCTTGCACATTGTAGCATGTGTGCTTAACCAGGTGTGTCATCGCCTGGTCCCAGATTACTATGCTAACTGAACTTTCTGAAAAGGAATAGACTACATTCACATGTATAGTACTATCAAATAGAAAAATAAACTGTAGATTAAAAAAAGCTTAAGGGGGCAGGGAGGGGGGCAGATAGCCTAATGGTTATGCAAAGTGACTCTCCTGCCTGAGGCTCTGAAGTGCTCTGGTGTTTGTGTCTTTCTCTCTCTCTGCATCTCTCAAGAATAAAATAAATAAAATACTTAAAAAAAAATCTTAAGGACAAACCTTTTCAAGGAGACTCAGGACTTCTCTTTGCCATCCTCCCTTTTCCTGGCCGCCAGCAACCATGAAGGTTGAGCTGTACAATTTCAGCGGCCACAAGATCTACCTGGTCCGCGGGCGGCGCTATGCCAGGACCCGACGGAGAGATTTTCCAGTTTGCCCACGGAGAGATTTTCCAGTTTCTTAAAGCAAAATGCGAGTTGGCCTTCCTTTCCAAAAGAAATCCTTGGCAAATAAACTGGACTGCCCTTTACATAAGAAAACAGACAGTCGGAAGAAATTCCAAAGAAAAGAACTCGCCGCGCATTCCAATTCCAAAGGGCCATCACTGGTGCTTCTCTGGTTGATATAATGGCCAAGTAGAACCAGAAACCTGAAGTTAGGAAAGCTCAGCTAGAGCAGGCTGTCAGGGCTGCCGAGGAAGCAAAGAAAGCTAAGCAAGCGGGAGTCGGGCGGTAGCTCAGCGGGTTAAGTGCACATGCCGCAAAGTGCAAATACTGCCATAAGGATCCCGGTTGGAACCCCCGGCTCCCCACATGCAGGGGAGTCGCTTCACAGGCGGTGAAGCAGGTCTGCAGGTGTCTCCCTTTCTCTCCCCCTCGCTGTCTTGCCTTCCTCTCTTCATTTCTCCCTGTCCTATCCAGCAACGATGACAACAAGAATAACTACAACAATAAAAACAAGGGCCCCAAAAGGGAATGAATAAATAAAAAAAACTTTTTTTTTTAAAAAAAGAAAACTAAGCAAGCACCAAAAACGACTGCAATGGCTACTGCTAAGGCTCCCTAAGGCGGCACCTAACAAGATCGTGAAGCCTGTGAAGGTTTTTGCTCCTTGAGTGGTGGGAAACGCTAAGTTGACAAGATCAGAATTTTGAATAAAGATCTGACTGTTAAAAAAAAAAAAGGAAACTTTAGACATATACTGAAAAGTCGCAAAGTCAGGCTGGTCAGTGGTGCATCTAGTTGAGCACACACATTACAATGCGCAAGGAAGCAGGTTCAAGCTCCCCAGCCCCTACCTGTGGCGGGAAACTTCATGAGCAGTCAAAAACTGCTGTAGGTATCTCTCTCACTTCTTCTTCTTCTTCTTCTCCTTCTTCTTCTTCTTCTTCTTCTTCTTCTTCTTCTTCTTCTTCTTCTTCTTCTTCTTCTTCTTCTTCTCCTCCTCCTCCTCCTCCTCCTCCTCCTCCTCCCCCTCCCCCTCCCCCTCCCCCTCCCCCTCCCCCTCCCCCTCCCCCTCCCCCTCCCCCTCCCCCTCCTAGCGTTTGCCCTTCTTCCGTAGCCAGTCAACAGTGTCAGGTTGAGCCTGATGTAAAGTTTCGAGACCTCCTTTGAATCTGGAGAGGTGGCAGTCGTTGACTATGTGGGTCATAGTCTGTCTGGAGCCGCAGGGGCAGTTCGGGTCATCTCTGGCTCCCCAGCGATGGAACATAGTGGCGCACCGGCCATGGCCTGTTCGATAGCGATTGAGGAGGGCCCAATCATAACGTGCTAGGTCAAAGCAGGGTTGAGCTTGCAGGGGTCTGTGATGAGATGTTTGTTCTTTACCTCAGCTGACTGCCAGCTCTGTTTCCAAGAGACTGGAACAGAGAAGTTCAGTGTAGGCGTAGGGGACCAGATTGGGTGACGAGACGTCAAGCGTTGGACAGGGTGGGCGAAGATATCCGCGTATATTGGCAGGTCCGGTCGAGCATATACGTGGGAAATGAACTTAGATGATGCCGCATCCCGACGAATATCTGGCGGGGCGATGTTGCTAAGAACTGGCAGCCATGGAACCGGGGTGGAACGGATGGTTCCAGAAATTATCCTCATGGAGGAATATAATTTGGAATCGACCAGGTGGACATGGGGGCTACGGAACCATACTGGGGCACAGTATTCTGCAGTGGAATAGCATAATGCCAGAGAGGATGATCGTAGTGTGGAAGCGCTCGCGCCCCATGAGGAGCTGGCCAGTCTTGCAATGATGTTATTCATCGTGCCCACCTTTGCTGCAGTTTTTATGAGATGTTTGTGAAATGACAGGGTGCAATCGAGAGTAACGCCAAGATAGACTGGCTGGGCTTCATGCCGGATTCTCATATCGCCAAGCTGCACATTAAGCTCACGCGAGGCCGAGGCATGGTGTAGATGGAAAACAGATGATACCGTTTTTGCAGTGCTAGGGATTAGTCGCCATTTTTTACAGTAATCAGATATCAGAGACATGTCTTTCGTGAGTGTTTCCTCGAGGATGTCGAACTTGGATGCCTGAGTTGCACAGCAGATGTCATCGGCGTAGATGAACTTCCTTGAGGAAGTTTCTGGGAGGTCATTGATGTAAATATTAAATAGCGTAGGAGCCAGAACAGAGCCCTGGGGGAGGCCACTTGAGACAAGTCTCCATCTGCTAGACTTGTCACCCAGATGCACCCGGAATCTTCTGTTTTGGAGAAGAAACGGTATAGTGTTGGCCACCCATGGAGGCAGGCGTCTTGAGATCTTGACCAGGAGACCACGGTGCCAGACCGTGTCATAGGCTGCTGTGAGATCAACAAAGACAGCACCCGTCTTTAAATACTTCTGGAATCCATTTTCAATGTAAGTTGAGAGGGCCAGGGCTTGTTCGCAGGTAGATCTTCCTGGGCGGAAACCAGCTTGGGCAGGTGATAGGAATTTCTCTGTAAGATGAGAAATACGTGACAGAAGCAGCCTCTCAAGGAGTTTGTAACACACGGAGAGGAGAGAAATTGGTCTATAGCTGGCGGCCAGTGTTGGGTCTTGCTTTGGTTTCAAAACCGCTATAATCTTCGCACGACGCCAAACTTTGGGCATAGACTCAGATTCCAAGATGTGGGACAGGAATGAAGCGAGCCACTTCTTTGCTGCGGGGCCCAGGTTAAGAATGAGTTCTGGGGTGATGTTATCATAGCCAGCAGCTGTTCCTGGTTTAACCCTCTTCAAAGCGTCTTCCAGTTCAGACAGTGTAAAGGGAGAGAGTTTTGGAGATGGACAAGATAACCGGAAGTGGGATGACCACTCGTGGGAAATTTCTCTTTTCCAGACTGGGTCGATCTTAGCACGTCCAACTTGAGTTAGGTGACTGGCCACTGAGTTTGGAGATACGGGAGGGTGGGAGACGGGAGGGGTTTGGCTACCGGCACCCAGTCTGTGAAGAAGCTTCCAGGCCTTCCTACTCGAGTGGGTGAAGTTCAGACTTTCCGTGAGTTGTTGCCAGCGGGCTTGGCGTGCTGCATCCAGGGAGGCAATGAGATGGTCAGCCACATCTGGGTCACCCGACTCATCATACTGCTTTAGTAGTTGCTCACATTCAGCATCAAGACAAGGCGTATAGTTAGCACGTCTCCCACGAGGAATGGCTTGGGAAGCTGCTTTGAAGATGGCTTGGCGGAAGCGCCTGTAGGAATCTTCAGAGGGGATAGAGTTAATTGGAATTGCAGGAATAGATTTGTTGGTAAGATCACTGAACACTCTCTTACCTCTCTCCCTCTATATCTCCACTCCTCTCTGTCCCTATCCAAAATAAATAAATTAATAATTGGGGGGGAACTTTACACGTTCTATACATTGATGCCACTGTGAGCAGCAACATAAATAGAAGTTCAGGGGGAAGCACAGTGGATTAAATGTAGAACATTCAAGCATATGGTCCTGAGTTCAGTCCCAGAAACCCATAGGCCAGAGTGGTACTCTTTTTTTTTTAATTTAATTTTTTATTTATAAAAAGGAAACATTGACTAAACGATAGGATAAGAGGGGTACAACTTCACACAACTCCCACCATCAGAACTCTGTATCCCCCCCCCCCCCCCATAGCTTTCCAATTCTTTATCCCTCTGGGAGTATGGACCCAAGGTCATTGTGGGATGCAGAAGGTTGAAGGTCTGGCTTCTGTAATTGTTTCCCCGTTGAACACGGGCATTGACAGGTCCATCCATACTCCCAGCCTGTCTCTCTTTCCCTATTGGGGCAGGGCTCTGGGGAAGTAGAGCTCCAGGACACGTTGGTGGGGTTGTCTGTCCAGAGAAGTGTGGTCAGCATCCTGCTAGCATCTGGAACCTGGTGGCTGAACAGAGAGTTAACATTACAAAGCCAAACAAATTGTTGAACAATCATGGACATAAAGACTGGAATAGTGCAGGTGAAGAGTGGGGGGGGGGTGTCTGTGTTTTGTAGACAGCTCGTAGGCATATTTTAGTTATATTCCAAAGGGCCTGTGGCTATACTATACTAGTGTTTTTTGTTTTTTTTTTTGCTTTCCTGAGCCTGAAATCTGATATGCAGGTGGATCCTAATTATTGTCTAAGGAGATGATGTCATGGCTGGCAGAAGGACCAGAAAGCTGGATCAGGGAAGAGAGTAGCTCCCAAATATGGGAAAGGTGTATAAATATTGTTGACTGTAAACCCCCATCCATTTGATGTGATCTGGGGCCCATATTCAGCTTAGGAGCCTATGTGACCTCTGCATCCCTGTAGATCAGAGCTCACATTCTGTGGTCACAGGTAGGAACATTCCAAGCTGCCCCACTATCAGGACCCATCTTCCTCAGGTGTAGCATAGAGTATTTTGTCCAGCCTCCCTTCTAAGGATGGAACATTCTCTGCCTTTGTTTTTCCAAGTTGAAGGCAAGGTCCTGTGGGGGCCCACAAAGGGGTCTATTGTGTTGTTCCTGATAGAGATGATCGGTAACAATGGAGAGGGGTTTATTTGAGGTCTAGGCCCATCATGTCTGGGAATCTCAGGACTCCCTGATTAGGGTCCCATCTGATGGGGTGGCCTGATCGTGACTAAAGAGTCATCGTTAAAGTATGCCAGTTTCTTGCCCTTATTCGGCTTTTGCAGTCTTTGCTTTAATGAGGTTAGCTTTGGACTGAGTGACAGAACTGTAATAGAAAGTAGGTGAGGAGGGTATCTATGTTTAAGTAGACACTATTTCATTATGAACTTTATACTGACTCACTACAGACTATTGTGTATTTTTGCTTTCAGGTATATATTTTGCCCTAATTTATAGATACATGTGGACATATGCTCTTTTTTTTTTTTTTTTCCCTCCAGGGTTATTGCTGGGCTCGGTGCCTGCACCATGAATCCACCGCTACTGGAGGCCATTTTCCCCCTTTTGTTGCCCTAGTTGTTGCAGCCTCGTTGCGGTTATTATTGCCATTGTTGACGTTGCTTTGTTGTTGGATAGGACAGAGAGAAATGGAGAGAGGAGGGGAAGACAGAGAGAGGGGGAGAGAAAGATAGACACCTGCAGACCTGCTTCACCGCCTGTGAAGCGACTCCCCTGCAGGTGGGGAGCCGGGGGCTGTAACCGGGATCCTTACGCCTGTCCCTGCGGATTGCGCCACGTGCGCTTAACCCACTGCGCCACGGCCCGACCCCCCATATGCTCTATCTTATGGGACCTGGTCTATATCTAGGTTTTGGGACTTTGGTAGGAAGTGAACCTCCTGGAATGGAATGAAGAATCTTATGAAAGGAAAGGTCTCACCCGAGTAATAAGGGTGAAGGGTTAACATTCCATGCCTGCTGTCTCTGGACACAGTCTGAAATGAAGCATACATATGTTGATTAGGTTGGGATCGGAGGATGCAATATCATTTGGTATGAATTGAGAGAAGCATGCAGGAAAGTGAGCACCACCCTAGAGGTTCCAGGACTGGGGGAAATACAGGCTCTATAGAGGAAGCAGGGATGCTGTCTTGGAGTTTAAGAAGGCAATCAATAGTTATTGCTGTAATCAAATTATTTGGCAATTGGGTTAACTTTGAAAATCTCTTTGTTAGGATTTTCTGGTTGATTTCCCCTTTCTTGTATTCTTTCTCGACTTCTTTTTATGAATGGGATCATCCCATACTTATCTTTATCTTTCTGACTTAGCTGACTTAACATAATTCCTTCTAGCTCCATCCAAGATGGGTCAGAGAAAGTGGGTTCATTGTTCTTAATAGCTGCATAGTATTCCATTGTGTATATATACCACAGCTTTCTCAGCCACTCACCTGTTGTTGGGCACCTGGGTTGCTTCCAGGTTTTAGCTATTATGAATTGTGCTGCTGTGAACATAGGTGTACACATTTATTTTTGGTTGGGTGTTATGGAGTCCTTGGGGTATATCCCTAGGAGAGGGATTACTGAGTAATATGGAAGGTCCATGTCTAGCCTTGTGAGAGTTCTCCAGACTGTTCTCCACAGAGATTGGACCAGTTTACATTCCCACCAACAGTGCATTAAGGGTTCCTCTGTCGCCTCTCCAGCATTTGTTGCTGCTGTGCTTTTTGATGTATGCCATTCTTACAGGGGTGAGGTGGTGTCTCAGTATTGTCTTTATTTGCATTTTTTCTGACAATCAGCCACCTGGAGCAGTTTTTCATGTGTTTGTTAGCCTTTTGGATTTCTTCTGTAGTGAATGTTTTGTTCATATCCTCTGCCCATTTTTGGATGGGGAGTCATTTGCTTTTTTTTTTTTTTTTTTTTTTTTTTTTACTAAGTTTGCTGAGCTCTTTGTATATTTTGGTGATTAGTCTCTTGTCTGATGTATGGCTTCTGAAGATCTTCTCCCATTCTGTGAGGGGTCTCTTTCTTTGTGTGACAATTTCTTTGGATGTGCAGAAGCTTTTCAATCTGATATAGTCCCATTGGTTTGTGTCTGCTTTAGTCTTCCTTGCGATTGGGTTTGTTTCATCAAAGATGTCCTTGAGGTTTAGTTGGGAAAGTGTTCCACTGATGTTCCTCTAAGTATTTGATAGTTTCTGGTCTAACATTCCTGTCCTTGATGGATTTGGAGTTGATTTTTGTTTCTGGTAAGATAAGGTGGTTCACTTTCATTCTTCTGCATGTTTCAACCCAGTTTTCCCAGCACCATTTATTAAAGAGAGCCTCCTTCCTCCATTTAATACTTTGGGCCCCTTTATCAAAGATTAGATGTCTATAGGTGTGGGGGTTTAGTTCTGGGCTTTCAATTCTGTTCCACTGGTCTGTGTGCCTATTTTTGTTCCAGTACCAGGCTGTTTTGATGATGATGGCCTTATAAAATAGTTTGAGATCTGGGAGTGTGATGCTTCCATTTATGTTTCTTTTCCTCAAGATTGTTTTGGCAATTCTAGGTGTTTTCTGGTTCCAGATAAATGATTGTAGTTTTTGTTCTATTCTCTTAAAGAAGCTTGGTGGAACTTTGTGTTAAATTTGTATATGGCTCTGGGAGAATATTCATTTTAATGATATTTATCCTTCCAATCCATGAGTATGGAATGTCTTTCTATTTCTTGGTATCATTTTCTATTTCCTTGAAGAGTGACTCATAGTTTTCAGTGTACAAGTCTTTCACTTCTTTGATCAACTTTATTCCTAGGTATTTTACTGATTTTGCTACAACAGTGAATGGGAGTGATTTCTGGATGTCTTCTTCTTCAGTGTTGGTGTTTGCATAAAGAAATGCCACTGATTTTTGTACATTGATTTTGTAGCCTGACACCTTGCTATATTGCCTAATAACTTCCAGTAGTTTTCTGCTGAATTCTTTCGGTTTTTCTATGTATACTATCATATCATCTGCAGATAGTGAGAGCTTGACTTCCCTTTCAATCTGTATTCCTTTGATTTCTTGCTCTTGCCTGATTGCTATGGCAAGAACCTCCAATACTATGTTGAAGAGTAACGGTGTCAGTGGACAGCCCTGTCTAGTCCCTGATCTTAGGGGGGAATGCTTTCAGCTTCTGTCCATTGAGTATGATGTTGGATGTAGGTTTGCTATAGATGAACTCCACTTTTATTATTGCTTGCATACTTTTCTTATCTATGGTTACTTCTGACTGATTTGGAGTTTCTTCTGGGTTCCTGTCTTAATTCATTGTGGCAGTATTATTTGCTCTTGATTTAACCATTTTCTTTTATTGATGTGTTTTTTTATTTTTCTGTTCTGTCGTTCTTCACTTCTTGTGTTTTGAGTAGAAGCCACGCTATATTAAATACCTGTATGACAAATGTAGTCAGCCAACTTCAGAAATTACAACAATAGTAATTGAAGCAAGGATTGATTCAGTTCAACCAATACCAGTTGGCCAACCTCCAGTCCAAGAAAAAATAGCAACCAAATCCAAAGGAGAAATTAAGAGAAAGGAAAAAAGGGATAGCAAGAACAGACAGTTACGCAAATCTACTGTCTACTGTAAATTCTAGGGGTAGCAGAGGAGAAAGGGAAGTAGAGAAGAGACACACACACACACACACACACACACACACACACACACACACACACACCACACCACACACACCACACACACCACACACACCACACACACCACACACACACCACACACACCACACACACACACACACCACACACACACACACCACACACCACACACACACCACACACACACACCACACACACACACACCACACACACCACACACACCACACACACACACCACACACACACACCACACACACACACACACCACACACACCACACACCACACACACACACACCACACACAAACACACCACACACACCACACACACACACACACACTCTCTCTCTCTCTCTCTCTCCCTCCCCCCACTCTGAGTCAGATTTCTTCCCCAAAATAATTCACAAACGAGTATCAATAAATTCAGAAAGCAAAAGTAGGAGGAAGGAAGAAAAGAAGACAAAGAGAAAAAAAGAGCAGTGAAAGGAGTTTTTTTTTAATTAGCTAGGAGGTGGGAAAACGGCCAGTGGAGGGAAGAGGTAGAAACAAGTTCCTCTCCCACTGGATAGGACTCCCAGTCACCCTGTCCAGAGAATACCCGCGCACAGGCTGCTGCTTTTTGGAGCTCACGCCAGCTGCTTTGTCCGAGTCACCATCTTGGATTCGCCCTCCTCTTGTCTTTTTCTTATGAATAATAATAATCTTAAAAAAAAGTGAAATAGAAAAGGAAAAAGAAAAAGAACTGGTGGAATACCTTACCTAGTGCACTACTTTGCTTTGTGTGTGAGCCAGTTTCAAACCTAATTCCCACTGCATTGAAGGATGCTTAACTGATGTGCCTTGGTACTGCTTTTATTTAAAATTTTTTTATTATCTTTATTTATTTATTGGATAGAGACAGCCAGAAGTCGAGAGGAAGGGAGAGAGACATTGACACCTGCAGCCCAGCTTCACTTGCAAAGCTTTCCCCCTGCAGGTGGGGGGGGATCGGGGCCTTGAACCTAGGTTCTTGTTCATTGTAACGTGCACTCAACCAGGTCCGCCACCACCTGGGCCCTGCTTTTATTTTTTATTTTAATTTACTATGTAGAGACAGAGAGAGTGAAGGAGAAGCAGCACCAAAGCATCCTTCAATTGGGTGGGGCCCAGGCTTGAACTTGGTTTGCATGCCTCGCACTATCTTTTTTTAAGGAACCTTAATTAAAAAAAAAAATTTTTTTTTAACCAGAGTATTTCTAAGCTCTCACATTTTATGGTGCCAGGATTAAACCAGGGACCTCTAGAACCTCAGGCATGGTAGTCTTTTCATGACCCCCAAACTATCACCCAGGCCTAGGTTCTTTAAGTTCTGTCAGTAATGCTGTGTTTTTTCATATACCTTTTTGCATTTCAGTATGAATATCAATAACATTTTAAATCTCTGATTGCTGTTCATGTAACCATGATCAAGTTTGCATTTGAAATAACTTATTATTAAATATTAATATACAGAAAACTAGCAAAAATAGTAGTTTTTTGAATCCTTTAGTCATTTCTTGCCAGTGATGACACCTTATATAATGTAGAAGGCAGTATCAAGAACTAGGAAATTGACATTGGTATACTTTTGTTAATTTGCAAACTTATTAAAAGATTTTTTTTTGTATTTTTGAACATTTTTTTCCCTGTGTGTATATGTATGTTTGTTTTGTTTTTACTTGGATGATGTAAGGATGCCAGTTCAAGCCCCCGGCTTCGCACCTCCCATTTCTCTCTGTCCTATCCAACAATGACGACATCAATAACAACAACAATAATAACCACAACAACAATAAAACAACAAGGGCAACAAAAGGGGGGTAAAAAAGAGCAAAAAATAATTAAATATGTAAAGTTAAAAAAAAAAACAGAGAGGAAGGGGGAGCAAAGAGGGGGAAAAGACCTGCAGGGGGTCGCTTCACAAGAGGTCATACAGGTCTGCAGGTGTCTCCTTCTCCCTCTCTCTCTCTCCCCACTCTCTCTGTCCCTTTCCTCCTCTCTATCTTTCCCATTCCTCTCAATTTCTCTGTCCTATCCAATAAGATGAAAAAAAAAAAGGCCACCAGGAGCAGTGGTTTCATAGTACTGGCACCGAGCCCCATCAATAAAACTGGAGGGAAAAAAAAAAAAGAAGGGAGGGTGCCTGCAGTAGGCTGCTCTCCTCGGGTGGGGACCTGGCTCTGTGTGCATGGTGACATGGATGCTCAACTAGCTGTGTCATCCCTAAACCCCTCCACTAGCCTTTTCTCATCTGAGAAATTCATCTACCAGGGTTTTTTTTTTTTAATTACTTATTTCAATTTATTTATCTTTTCATTTCTAGAAGTTTTGGCTTTGTTTGTTCATATTTTCTAGATTACTCTTTATAACTTTTTATTCCTTGTAGATACTCTGGACTTGTGCTTTATTTCTCTATAATTGTAGATACAGTAGTTTGATAGTGGTTGTAATGTCTGAGGTCGTTATGGGTCCTCTTTTTTTTTTAATGATTAAAAAAATCTCTATTCATTTATAACCAAAGCACAATTCAGCTCTGGCAGTTTAGGGGTGGGGATGGGGGATTTGAACCTGGGACCTTGAAGGGTTTTTTCTTTTTTGTATGATCACTGTGCAATTTCCCCTGCCTTATGGGGCTTTTCATAGGGTCTGGTTTTTCTCATTAGTGTATTATTTCCTTGGGCATTGGTTATTTTTGTTTTGATAGTGTTCTTTGTTCTGAAAAACAAATAATAACAACAACAAACAGCACCATAGTCAGGATGCTTGATTCTTAGGATGAGGGGACCTTGCCCTCCTCTAAGCAGGACTTGATTTTTAAAAAATTCTTTTTATTTATTGGATAGAGACAGCCAGAAATTGAGAGGGAAGGGGGAGATAGACAGAGCAGCACTGCTTCACCACTTGTGAAGCTTTCCCCCTGCAGGTGGGGACCAGAGACTCGAACCTGGGTCCTTGTGCACTGTAACGTGTGCCCTCAACCAGGTGCACAACCACCCAGCCACTGACTTGATTTTTTTCCCCCACTCTCCTTTCTCCCTAAAGCAAGAGCACTGCTCAGCTGTGGCTTATGGTGGTGCTGAGGATTGAACCTGGGGCCTGGCAGTCTCAGGCCCGAGGGTCTGTTTGCATAAACATTATGCTACTCCCCAACCAAAGACTTCATTTTATACTAGGTGTGGGGATGGGAGAGGGCCTACTGATGAGGTATTATTGAGTTCATGTGCTTAGTTTATGTGAACTTTACCAAATATTCAGGCCCATTTCCCAAACTGATTTAACTGTCCTTTTTTCGGTTCAGTCGCTATTTCACTCTGCTTAGTACCAAGGCAGCCTCCCCTGCTGTCTCTTGTGGGTAGAGCACACTTTTGCTGGCGCCTTCATTTTGCTGGTGTTACCTGTTTGAGATTGGGGTACTTCTTCATTAATGTCAAGAAGTTCTCTGACTGAATGTCTGCTTTGAGAGGTCTACATTTACCTCTGTTCCCTTTGTCCCATAATGGCATCAAAACAGAATCCTTGACCAGGGTAGGCAAATGTATGAAGGCCATAAACGTGTATGACGTGCTGGTATTCCTTTTAGTGTTCTAGTTTCAGATTTTTGAGTAGTTTTAAAAATATATGTGTATTTCAGGTTTTTTCCTATCATTAGAGGTTGTTTTCTTAAGTTGTGGATTTAGTGCAAGCAGTGTAAATATCAAAAAGGCAAAAATAAATTCAGTAAAGCTTTTTTCTTTAATTAGGTAACCGAGTCACTATTTCATAGGAGGCATTTAAAAGGATTCGGGGGTGGCTGTTCTTCATGCTTATTAGAAATGTTGCCTGTACTTTTTTTTTTTTTAAACCATGTTTCTCATTGTCCTGTTGTTTTAGGGGTAAAGGTATTTCCATCATGGCACATTCCAAGACAAGGACCAATGATGGGAAAATTACTTATCCACCTGGTGTCAAGGAGATCTCAGATAAAATATCTAAAGAGGAGATGGTGAGAAGGTTAAAGGTGAGTGCAGTTGGTTATATATTCTGAGCATCTGTTCAGGGTGGGAAGGGTGCCTATTAACCACACAAGGCTTCGTGTTGAGGCACCTTTCCACTAGGTGCTTCTATACTTGGGCATTGTGAAGAACTCCCCAGCATTCTTACATTCTTTTTATCTGTAGTAAGTTCTCTCCTTTTCTCCTCTATCCCACTTATTCCATGAAAACACTCATTTTAGGGAACAGGCAGCAGTGCACCTGGTAGGCTGGTAGGCTGCACATATTGCCATGTGTGAGGATTGGATTCAAGTTCTCAGCTCCCACCTGTAGGGGGAAACCTCACCAGGGTCTTTCTTTCTCTCTTTCTCCCTGTATCTCATTCTCTGTCACAGAAAAAACAAACAAACAAAACCAGATAAAACAAGCAGACAAAAAACACTGCTGGGAAGGGTGGAATCATAGCCCCGGTGATTAATCTTGGTGGTCAAACATATAATAAACAACTGCCATTTTAATTTGAGAAGGAAAGTTTTTTTTTATTTTTATTTTTTAAATAATTTATTTCTTTATTGGGGAATTAATGTTTTACATTCAACAGTAAATACAATAGTTTGTACATGCATAACATTCCCCAGATTCCCATTTAACAATACAACCCCCACTATGTCATTCATCATCTTTCATGGACCTGTATTCTCCCCACCCACCCCAGAGTCTTTTACTTTGGTGTAATACTCCAATTCCATTTCAGGTTCAACTTGTTTTTTCTTTTCTAGTCTTGTTTTTCAACTTCTGCCTGAGAGTGAGATCATCCCATCCTTCTGTTTCTGACTTATTTCACTCAACATGATTTTTTGAAGGTCCAAGATCGGCTGAAAATGGTGAAGTCACCATTTTTTACAGCTGAGTAGTATTCCATTGTGTATATATACCACAACTTTCTCAGCCACTCATCTGTTGTTGGACACCTGGGTTGCTTCCAGGTTTTGGCTATTACAAATTGTGCTGCCAAGAACATATGTGTACACGATCTTTTTGGATGGATGTGTTGGGTTCCTTAGGATATATCCCCAGGAGAGGAATTGCAGGGTCATAGGGTAGGTCCATTTCTAGCCTTCTGAGAGTTCTCCAGACTGTTATCCACAGAGGTTGGACCAATTGACATTCCCACCAGCAGTGCAGGAGGGTTCCTTTGACCCCACACGAGAAGGAAAGTTTTAAACCTTTGTACTAAGTACTCAAAACTGTTCTAAATCGTCATAATTAAATTTAAGAATAGGTTGAAGAGCTCTTAACTTTTCTCTCTGCTACTGATTTGAAGCAGTGAGTCAAGACCACTGGTGATCTTCAACGGTCTTAAAATACCACCTCACCTTCCTTCAGTGTGTGATGTTAAAGGAAGCCTGGCAAAGCATCTCCGTTGGATAGTGTGCTGCTTTGCCATGTGCTCAACCCAGGTGTGAGCCCAGCCATTACCACACCAAAGGACGTTTCAATGTTGTGGTCTCTACTTGGCCTTTTTGCGTCTGTCTTTAGACAAAAAAGGTTAAAGAAGAATATTGTAAAGTGAGTTCTAAGGGATTTATTTATTTATATAAGGGAACCAAAGCAGTACTCTGGCCTATGTAGTGCCAGGGGTTGAACTGAGGGTGTTAGGTTTGGAAGTCCTGACTCAGTTGTAGCATCACTGCTCCACTTTATGTTTACTAGAAGACATAGGGGGCAGTTACTGTTTCCCATTTCACATAAAGTCCAAGCACACACACTGTTAGAATGTCAAATATCAGATGTTCATTACTGAGAGAAAAAGACTTCTCAGAACAGATCACATTCCCAGTAGATATCTAGTAGGACATATGCATATATTTTATTTGAAGAAGGCAAGCTGAAAGCTCTATGTATGACCTGTTTCTTATTTACATTTAAAAGAAATTACTCCCTCTGGGCGTCACCTCTTCAGGGTAACTTTTTCAGATATATATATATATATCTAGAGAGAGAGAAGGAGACACACACACACACACACACACACACACACACACACACACACACACAGAGGTCAAGTGTGGGGGCTGGGATTGAACCTGGGCTGTGCATGTGGTGAAGCAGCTCAGTATCCAAGTGAACTGTTTTGCTGGCTCTACATTTGACTTTAAAAACAGAATGCATTGGGCCAGGCAGTGGTGTACCCAGCTGAGTGCTCATTACCATGTGCAAGGACCTGGGTTCAAGCCCTCCCGCCCCCACTCCCCACCTGCACTGGGGAGGCTTCATGAGCAGTGAAGCAGGCCTGCAGGTATCTGTTCTCCCTTTCTGACTCCCCCTTCCCTCAGTCTCTCTCTGTCCCACCTCCCCCTACCCCCACACCTTTAGCTTCCAGGGTTATTGCTGGGGCTTCATGACTACATGACAAATCCGCTGCTCTTGGCAGCCATTTTTTCCATTTATTTATTTATTTATTTTTATTTGTTAGGGCAGAGAGGAATTGAGAGGGGAGGGGTAGATAAGGAGAAAGACACCTGCAGATCTGCTTCATTGCTCCTGAAGTTTCCCCCTGCAGGTAGGGAGTGGGGGCTTGAACCTGATCAGATCCTTGCTTATGGTAACATGTGTGCTCAACTACATATATCTTCCCCCCGTCTCTACTTTCTGTGTGTGTGTGGGGGGGGAGTGGGTGGTGGGAAAAGAGAAAGAAAAGCCACTGGGAGCATTGGCTTCATCATTCCGGCCCTAAGCCCCACCAACAACCCTGGTGACAATAAAAAATAAGATTAAAAAAGAATGCATTTGCAGCCCAGGAAGTAGTACAGTGGATAAAGCACCGGACTCTCAAATACAGGACCCCAAGTTCAGTCCTCACTGTTGCTGCATGCCGCAGAGTGGCACTCTGGCACTCTTGTCCTTTGTCTCTCATAAGTAAAACAATCAAAAGAATGTATTTATTTCCTCAGACTTTTTGATGTTTCTCCAATGATAGTTAAGCATCCTTATTGTTTGTTAAGACACTAGGCACAGGACTACGTTTATAAGTTGATGAGCACTTGGTGCCTTTAGAGATGTTAGTTTCTCTGCTGTCTTTGATTTACAGTACTTGTGTTATTAGTGAACTTTATAATGCCCACTTGCTCTGTAGATGGTAAAGAAGAATTCCCACTGTCTACTCTTAGGTAGATGTGCTAGTCTTGGTAGAGTAATTTCCATAGAACTCATATCTTCTGTCTACAATACGCTTTTATTATTTTGTAGATATTTACTTACAGTAGTGATTTGTCTAGTTGGCTTTTACCTCATTTACTTTATCAATTTACATTTTACACTATTTTTAACACCGCTAGAAAAGTATAAAAGAAAGTTAATGTGAGATTATAGTAATTTTGATCCAGGTTTAAACTATATAAATTATATAAATATATATATATATATATATTTTTTTTTTGCCTTTAGGGTTATCACTGGGGCTCAGTGCCTGCACTATAAATCCACTGCTCCTGGAGGCCATCTTTCCTATTTTATTGCCCTTGTAGTTGTTATAGCTGTTGTTGGATAGGACAGAGAGAAATGGAGAAAGGAGGGGAAGACAGAGAGGGGGAGAGAAAGACAGACACTTGCAGACCTGCTTCACCGCTTGTGAAGTGACCCCTCTTGACCCCTCTTGCAGGTGGCGAAGCTGGGGCCTTGAATCAGGATCCTTGCACTGGTCCTTGTGCTTTACGCCATGTGTGCTTAACCTGCTGTGCTACCGCCCAGCCCCCAATATCATTGTTATATATAATATCTAGAGATTCCTATAACTTTAATTATATATAATATTTTTAACTGCCGCCAGGGTCATAGCTGGGGTTAGGTGCTGGCACTGTGAATCGACTGCTTCTGCTCCCTACAGCTCCCTCCCCTCTTCACCCCTTTCCTTTCCCGCCTCCTGTGTCCTTTCTCCTTCTGCCCCCTTCCCCTGCTCCCTCTCTTTCCTTCTTTTTTCCCTTTTTTCTTTCTTTCTATTTCATTAGATAGGATATATATATATCCTCTTATTTAACCTCTCTTATGAAGAATTTTAGAAAAAGCACTAGTATTCTGCAGTTAGCTTTTTTCCTCTCCTTTTTGTTCTCTTCCTAATAATCCTGGGCCATCAAAACATCTATCTGAAAAGTAAAACTGAAAAGGAAAGTGGTTCTCGACATCACACTCCTAAACTGAATGTAGTGTCAGACTGGAAAGGTTATTTTACTTTTGGTTGTCTCGCAGCAAAATGGAACCAAGGGTGTGCTCTGTGAGAAACACTGAAGTCAGTAAGACACTGGACAATTGACTACTCAACAGTCCAGCTCTACGGCAGAGTAGATGGAGGCGTCTCAGCCAAGACGCAGGCATTGATACTAGGTGGCCAATACTAGTTGATTAATATTTGTAGCACCACCTAGTGGATGCCAGTTAGTCACCTTTACATCAGCCATATATAGTAACACTTTAAAGTTTTTTAATTTACCAGAACACTGCTTACTTCTGGCTTATGGTGTTACCAGCGAGGGGACTTCAGATCTTAGGCGTGAGAGTCTTTGCATTGCCACTATATTATCTCTTAGGCCCAATCATATATTTGTTCCTATCTTTTTTTTTTTTTTTTTTTCCTTAAGGCAGTCTTACTAAGTCTCTTTGAAGTAGGACTAGTACAGGTTGAGGGTAATAATGAATTTAGGAAGAACCCTTTATAGAATTCAAGCTGTTGTACTCTTCATCATTCTTGCTTCCATCAAACTTTTAAAGAAAAGTTAAGATTTTTTTTTTTCAGACACTTTTAAAGACTTTTAAAAAAAAGTTTCTCAGGTAGACACTTCAATACACTACAATTACATTTATTGACTTTAGACTTTGTAATTGGTATGGCATTTATTTCAAAGGATTATATGTTTCTTGGATAATTTCTTCATGTGCTTATTTTATTTTTGTCTAGATGGTTGTGAAAACTTTTATGGATATGGACCAGGACTCAGAGGAAGAAAAGGAACTTTATTTGAATCTAGCTTTACATCTTGCTTCAGATTTTTTCCTCAAACACCCTGATAAAGATGTTCGCTTACTGGTAGCTTGCTGCCTTGCTGATATTTTCAGAATTTATGCTCCTGAGGCTCCTTACACTTCTCCTGATAAACTAAAGGCAAGTACTGATTCAAAAAACTTCTAAGATTGACTGATGGAGCTTTATAGTTCTAACTAAAATAGGAGTTAACATATTTAGGTAGTTTTTATGAATTCTTTGACATTAGTTGCAATGATCTTTTGATAAACTTCTGTTTTCATTAGGTACATAAGCCATGGGGTGGAAAATGAATCTTTCCAAAGATTACCAATACCCAGTGTGGAAAAATACAGTTTAAATGAAAAATAACTGCTAAATATGACTGATTATATTAAAGGAATACTGGTGTTAATTATATGTCAGAGTAACTTTACGGTTGTTGGTAGAGAGGAAACTCTCAGACATGGGCATTAAACTCAGGAGTCACTTCTTGGTGATTGGGATGAGGAGCCCTTGTATTTGATTAAGATTGCCAAGACTCCAGTATGGAACCCCTAGGCTGAGCATGCTTGTTTTACATTTTAATTGTAAAAGAAAAACGAGAGACAGTGTTTGCCATTCAGAAGTGAATTGGACTAGAAGATATAAGAATGGTCAGACTGAAAGTAGATTGAAGCTAGTCCATGGCTTGATTTCTAACTTGTAATTCGGAGGTAGCACCCATGTAGGAGTGACTGCACTTGGCTTACTGTGGACTGTAGTTCCTCCTCACTGTGTGATTTGCTGGCATTCTCATGAAGAGGGAAGTCTGACTTCAGAGTGCTACTACATAATTCCTTCTAGCTCTCTTGTGGATATCTCATTTTGCAGTCAATGATCTCAAGACTTTAGGATAATGAAAAGACCTCCCCCCCCCCCCCAACAGCTACAGCTCTGTTCAGATTACGGCGCTTGAGAAGACTGTCGAAGAGTTGAAAATAGTATTTATTTCAATTCTGAAAAATTAAGATGCTTTTTCTGCTTTGATCATTGTTTTAGATTTCTTCTAAAAATTATTACACTTCAGGGGGTCGGGCGGTGGCGCAGTGGGTTAAGCGCACGTGGCGCAAAGCGCAGGGACCGGCGTAAGGATCCCGGTTCGAGCCCCTGGCTCCCCACCTGTAGGGGAGTCACTTCACGGGCGGTGAAGCAGGTCTGCAGGTGTCTATCTTTCTCTCCCCTCTCTCTCTGTCTTCCCCTCCTCTCTCCATTTCTCTCTGTCCTATCCAACAACAAAGCAACGTCAACAATGGCAATAATAACCGCAATGAGGCTGCAACAACTAGGGCAACAAAAAGGGGGAAAAATGGCCTCCAGGAGCGGTGGATTCATGGTGCAGGGACCAAGCCCAGCAATAACCCTGGAGGAAAAAAAAAATTATTACACTTCAAAGAGAAGGAGTTTCAGATGAGACAGAGAAATGCAGGAGTATCATTTTGGTATATGCAGGGCCTGGGACTGAACCAGAAATTTCAGGCATATAAGTCTGTTGCTCTGTGGGTTGAGTTGTTTCCCCCAGGCACTTTGATCTTCATTTCAGTACCTCTTTCTCCCTCTTTCTCCCTCCTTCTCCCCTCCCACTTTTATTGGGGTAGTACTTAGTTTCTTTTCATTTTGAGGGAGGGAATTTTCTGAACATAGGTGGAATAGTTTCCAATTTTGATTAGCAGCATGTTCATATTTTGCTTTGTCTACATTATACAAAACTGTGACACTTTGACTTTTGGTACTAGCAACTTGCTATTGTCAGAAAACTCATTTTTGTATGTCTGATGTGTAGTGTTTATGTCAATGATTGGTGAGTGGTTATAGATGAATGTTGATAATATTAATATAGCAAACATTCACAGAGGGTATATTTTATTTCTTTAGAAAGATATAAAACCATTTTTCTGTTCTTCCTCTTCCTTTACCTTACTTCTTCTTCTTCTAGCGTTTGCCCTTCTTCCATAGCCAGTCAACAGCGTCAGGTTGAGCCTGATGTAAAGTTTCGAGACCTCCTTTACCTTACTAATCTTTATTTAATAATCAGAGAGATAATTGAGAAAGACAACCAGAGCATTCTTTGGTACATGTACTGCCAGAGATTGAAATTGGGACCTCATGATTGAGAGTCTAACACTTTGTCTACTGCTCCACCTCCCAGAGCACAGAGGATATATTTTATAGAGTATTACCTATATAAGTAACAGCTTCTGAAGAATGTACTTTTAGTATTTTTCTTGAAGAGCCACTCAGTTATATTTCTCCCTTTTAAAATGGTTTGTTTTACATTTTACTTACAGGAAACATATCCCCCTTCTTATTGATAGCATGCTTCTTTTGCAGAATTAAATTAAAAAAAAAATTTTTTTTTTTGCGATCTGGTAAAAAATTTTAGCTCCATAAAATTTTACTCAAGGGCCAGCAAAATTTTGCATTTTGCCACGTGCATGAAGAAAGCTTCAGTGTGTGCCCCCCCTTTCTACCTAATTAAAACAAAAATCAGTGGCTTTGTATCTCT
Organism: Erinaceus europaeus; assembly: GCF_950295315.1. Taxonomy (NCBI): domain Eukaryota; kingdom Metazoa; phylum Chordata; class Mammalia; order Eulipotyphla; family Erinaceidae; genus Erinaceus; species Erinaceus europaeus. The sequence continues at coordinate 115,938,322 of NC_080166.1, read as the reverse complement.
GTCTGGATCCAGCAGGGATATAGTAAAATAATCTAAAGCAAGAAATGAGAATAGGTTGACAAAAAGGCAAAGGTAAACTGATAATTACTAGGTAGGAAAGCTGAGGTAGTAACTTCTGAGAGTCTTTAAAAATTTTTTTCTAAGCTTGTGTGATTTTCTAAGCTTGTGGATTTTCATTTGGTGATTTTATTTAATTTTTTAAGAGATTTAAAAAAATATTCCCATTTGTTGCCCTTGTTGTTTTATTGTTGTTGTTATTGATGTCATCATTGTTGTATAGGACAGAGAGAAATGGAGAGAGGAGGGGAAGACAGACGGGGAGAGAAAGAAGAGTCGCCTGCAGACCTGCTTCACTGCTTGTGAAGCGACTCCTCTGCAGGCGGGGAGCCAGGGGCTCCAACAATGATCCTTACTCGGGTCCTTATGTTTTGGCCCACCTGTGCTTAACCCGCTGCACCACTGGACTCCCTGTGATTTTATTTTTAATATTCGTATACTAAGATCTTGCTATATAATTATCAGATACTGCTTTCCCAGCAGACCCGATCAGTTTTCAGTCATAATAACCTTTTTTTTTTTTTACTCAGAAAATAGGTAATTTTTCACTTAGTTTTTTTTTTTAACTTGACTTTAAAATTAAGTTTTTCTTCCTCTACCTAAATGTCAAGGTAAATGATTATTTTCCTATGAAAGTAGTAAGATACTTAGTGTTTTCATATAAGATGGGTTACTTAAAAGATTCCAGCTAGGGAGTCGGGCGGTAGCGCAGCAGGTTAAGCGCCAGTGGCGCAAAGTGCAAGATCCCAGTTTGAGCCCTCCACTCCCTATCTGCAGGAGAGTCGCTTCGCAAGTGGTGAAGCAGTTTTGCAGGTGTTTATCTTTCTCTCCCCCTCTCTGTCTTCCTCTCCTCTCTCCATTTCTCTCTGTCCTAACAACAACGACATCAATAACAATAATAACTACAACAACAAAAAAAAGTACAAAAAGGGAATAAATAAATATTTTAAAAAAAGATTCCAGCTAAATTTTCTTTTTCTGCTTCTTTACAATTTATCATGACACATTAGTACTGGATTAATTTTTTTTGAGCTTAGTGGATATTTCCATAATCTAAATCCGTCTTTTTTTTTTTTTTAAAGGATATATTTATGTTTATTACAAGGCAGCTGAAGGGGCTGGAGGATACAAAGAGCCCACAATTCAATAGGTATTTTTATTTACTTGAGGTAAGCAATATATTTTGCTTTGACAGCATTTTCCAATTTTTTTTTTGTGTGTGCTTAATTTATTTTTATTGATTAAAATATTTTCCTTTTTGTTAACTATTTGCAGAACATTGCTTGGGTCAAGTCATATAACATATGCTTCGAGTTAGAAGACAGCAATGAAATATTTACTCAATTATACCGAACGTTATTTTCAGTTATAAAGTAAGTTTATTAGAGATATACAAACTAGAGATATAGAGAATATAAATAAACATTTTCTGTTTACACGTGAATCTGTGAATATTGTAAGAAAGAGTTGTAACTTTGTTATCTCTATGATTTAAAAATGAGTAAAAGTTAATTTTGTATTAAAAGAGTATAAATGGTAGAAGGCAGTCTTGCTAATGTAAAAAGTATTTTTTGATTGTATCATTTAAATAATGTATTCTGATTCCCTATTTAATGTGAATGAGTAGAGCTTTTAGATAGTCTGTATTAGTTAGTTTGTAAGACTGGTCAAAGTTAGGAAAATATAATCCAGGAAATGTAGTTTGAGAATACCATTCGGAAAACACTGTAGGAACTGGGAGAGGGCTGGCGGCAGTCCCCTGGATAGTGTGCTGCTTTGCAGTGCCCGGGAGCCGTGTGTGTGAGGCTGGTCCCATCATAGTGAAGCATCTTCGGTGTTGTGGTCTCTTTCACTCTGACTCTCTGTCACTGTCTTAAAATAATAAACATAGTGACATAAAAGTAAACTCGTAGAGAGGGCAGCTCTAAATTAAACACAGACTTTGACTTAGTTCTTTTTAAGTGGGAGATCAAACCATTTTATTTCGGGACTTTGGGGGAGGGCTGGAAGGATGAAGTTCAGTATCTTCAGCCTAGCTTGAATCTCCCCAACTTTGTGGCTGTGAAAGATATTTTTACTTGATTTAAAGGAATGTATAATGTTTGTCAATGCCTTGTGATGATTGAAATTTATACATTTCTATTATACTTTAAATAAAATACCGATTTTGAATTCTGGCAGCAATGGTCATAACCAGAAAGTTCATATGCACATGGTAGACCTCATGAGTTCTATCATCTGCGAAGGCGATACAGTGTCTCAGGAGCTTTTGGATACAGTGTTGGTAAATCTGGTGCCTGCCCATAAGGTAAGTAGCAATATGGCTTAATACGTGACAGTTGAATACTAAAGTTCAGAATTTTTACTTATGTTCTTTTGTTTGTTTTGCATAGTGCAGCATCAGAGGTATGACCCAGGGCCATGCTCTACTATTGATCCTCCTCCATGGCTCCTGTTCTAAATATAGTTATCCTGTTCTCATTTTAGTTTTGGAGGGTTTGTTCATTGATTAATATTAATGCATTTTAACTTTCTTAAATATTTAATACACTTAATGCTTATGAAATGAAAGGAAGAACAAATTTAGCTCTTGTTAGAAAATCTGTAAAAAGCCGTTTTAGATGGGATCTGTATTAAGAAGTGAATTAACAATTACTTAGATACTATCATGTAATTTAATATGTTGAAAGATCCTGGAACCAGTTAGAACCTTAAGTAGAAGAGTGATTGTCCCAGCATTACCGGAAGCCAGAACTGAGCAGTGCCCTGGCTTTTGTGTTTCTTTTTCATTGAAAATAAACAAAAAATTACTTAAGATTAAAAAAAAAAGATAGTATGCTGATTGGAGTGTTTCTTGTTTAGGTTTTATTGAGCAAGCTGTGTGTTGCATGTTTTGTACTTTGAAAGTTAACTCTCCATGAAGCAGTTGGAAATAATGTTTTTTCCCTCCGTTCATTTTTTGACTAATCAGTGGACACTGTAATCATCATCTGTGTGGTTTGCGTTTCAAGGATCAATGCAAATGTAAAGATCTTTCTGGCAATTGCAATTTTAGGTTTACAATGATACAACATTTAATGAAAATGACTTTGTGATCCCCTGTTTCCATGATTTTCAAGAAATTAATTCATCAGTACTGAAATTTAGAATTTTGACTAATAAGATTCAAATGATTTTATTAGATAAAATAATGATTATCTTTGAGAATTAGAGATTGCTTATAAGGCAGTGGATTAAAGACGTAAGGATAGTAATCTAAAAAGCATAATTGCTAGGCATGAAAGGAGAAGACTAAGATAGAAATGAAAATTTAAAAGTTTAATGGAGAATTTTATATCTATTTTGGATTATGAATGCTATTTAGAGAACTGAGAGACAATCTATGGAAATTATTTTTAAAGACAATGATCAAGGGGCCAGGTGGTGGTGGTGCACCTGGTTGAATGCACACTTTACAGTGCATAAAGATCCAGGTTCAAGCACCTGTCCCCACCTGCAGGGGCAAAGCAACACAAGTGGTGAAACAGTGCTGCAAAGTTGTCCTTCCCGCTCTCCCTTTTTACATATCTCCCTCCATCTTTCTCTCCTTCCCTCTCTTCCTCCTGTCCTCCCTCTGTCCCCCTCCATCCCTCTTAATTTCTCTCTATCCAAAATAAATGAAAAATTTAAAAGACAGTGATCAAACAGAGAAATAAGATACAGTGAGTCAAGATAACAAATAAAAGATGCTAAGAGATTAAGAAAAGATAACAAATAAAAGATGCTAAGAGATTAAGAAATTCTGTATGTTTAATAGTGATTTCAGAACAGCAAAGAAATAGTGATAATTTAGTGAACCCAGAGGTGTAGATTGTTGGGCTCTCAAACATGAAGCTCAGAATTTGGTCTCCAGCATGTATGTATTCTGGTTCTCTTACTTTAATTAAAAAGAAAGAAAGGAAGGAAGACTTCCTAAAAAAATTTATTTATTATTTCTTACCAGAACACTGCTCAGCTCTGGTTTGTGGTGGTGCTGGGGAGTGAACTTGGGGTTTTGGAGCCTCAGGCATGAGAGTCTCTTTGCATAACTATTATGTTATCTACCCCCACTTTGCCCCCCCCATCTTTTAAAATAAAATAAATCAAATAGCATTCACAGGGTGGGGGGAAATAGTATAGAAGTTTGCTCAACAGATTTTTATGCCTAACACTCTGTGGTTCAGTTCCCTACACCACCATAAACCAGAGCTGAGCTGTGCTCTGATTAAAAAATAAATAAATAAAAATAAATACTTAAAAATGTTCCAGAATGTTGCTGAAATAGATCACTTGCCAGGGGCCAGGTGATGGTGCACCTGGTTAAGCACACATTTTACAGTTCTTTTTTTTTTAAAAAAAATTTTTTTAAAAAATTTATTGGATAGAGACATCCAGAAATTGAGAGGGAAGGGGAGATAAAGAGCGAGAGACCTGCAGCCCTATTTCACCACTTGTGAGTCTTCCTGCCTTCAAGTGGGGACTATGGGCTTGAACCTGGGACCTTGCACACTGTAATATATGCACCTAACCAGGTGCCCTACTGCCTGGCCCCCATAGCACAGTTCTCAAGAATGCAGGTTCAAGCCCAGGTCAAGCCCCCTGCTTTGGGTAAGCTTCACAAGTGGTGAAGCAGTGCTGCAGGTGCCTTGTTGTCCCCCTCATCGTCTCAATTTCACTCTGTCTCTGTCTAATAATAAATAAAATTAAAATATAATAAATAAAAATATTTAAAAAAATAGATCACTTGCCATAGGTAAGACCCAGCTTTGAGCATGGCCCTCACATTATTGAAGGATGCTTTGATTTTGTGGTCTCACTCTCTACTTCTCTGTTTCTGTCTTAAAACAAAAAATGGGGCCAGGTAGTATCACAGCAGGTTAAGTGAACATGTTGCAAAGCTCAAGGATTGGCGTTAAGGATCCCAGTTCAAGCTCTGGGTTACCCACCTACAGGGCAGTCGCTTCACAAGCGGTGAAGCAGGTCTGCAGAGGTGTCTGTCTTTCTCTCCCCCTTTCTGTTTTCTTTTGCATAACCATTATGCTGTCTCCCCTTTCTTCACTGGTCATGAGGAGTCCTATGCAAGTGGGGACAGGGGCTCTAACTCGGGTACTTATGCATGGTACTAGGTGCTCTGAACCACAGCGCCACCGCCCGTCCCACAATATGACTTAAGATTTACATTATTTATGTTATTTGTACTTAACTATCGTGGATTTGTTCATTGATATTTTTTGTAATTCACATGTCCATAATAATGCAGTACTTTTTGCTAACAATCTTTTGTTTTTGTTGTCTTTTGATAAGTTTAGCCATGTTCTGATTTTTTTTGTCATATTTTCAATCGCCATGTTACATTTCTATGAACACTTAGCTAATCAACCATCTTCTTTGTAATTAAATGTCTAGAATTAAGAAAAAACACTTTGTAAAAAAATATGATCTTTAAAGCAAATATTCATGTTAAAAAATTAAGGTTTGCAGTGAAATAATTATAGTGAATCTAAATGCCCTAAACTTAAAACAGATTATCATCATAATGGATTGAAATAATAGATTTGGTTACTATTAATAAGATAGCAAAAATGCTGTCATGAAAAGACTGAAAATAAAATGATAGAAAAAGAATTGTCAAGTACACGGTACCTGAAAGAAAACTTGTGTGTTTATTGGCTTAAAATATATGAAGCCTAAATTGAAAAAAATTGGAAATAAAGTCACAATTTGGTAGACTATTTTAACATGTTTTCCAGTGATTATAAATGAAGTAAACCAAGTTTGTAACTTAAACTTAATAAACCATAGCACTCATAACTAATCTGTTCAAAGAACAAATCATGACATTTATAAATAGAAGTAATTCTTTTTAAATTTAAAATTATCTTTATTAAATTTATTAGATAGAGACAGCCAGAAATTGAGAGAGAAGGATGTGATAGAGTGGAAGAGAGGCAGAGAAACACCTGCAACATTGCTTCACCACTTACTTGCAAAGCTTTCCTCCTAAGGGCTCGAGCGCACTGTAACACCTGTATTCAACCAGGTGTGCCACTGCCTGGCCCCAGTAGAAGTAATTCTTAATCTTAACTACTTAAAACTTGTTGATGTAACCTAGTGTTGTTAACCTAACATTACAGTTTTTTTGTGTCCAGTTCAGGAAGTTATTAAAATAAGATCTGAAGGGCTGAGGAGACAGCATAAAGGTTGTGCAAAAGCCTTTCAACCCTGAGGCTCCGAGGTCCGAGGTTCAATACCCAGCACCACCATAAGCCAGAACTGAGCAGTATTCTGGTAAAAACAAAGATCTGAATATACAGAGTATAAATGCAAGAAGACAATGAAGAACAAAAATCATTGAAATGGGAAACAATGACAATATACATACTGTTTGTTTTTCAGAATTTAAATAAGCAAGCATATGATTTGGCAAAGGCTCTACTGAAGAGGACAGCTCAAGCTATTGAACCATATATTACCAACGTAAGTCTTCATTGTTATCAGCTGATTTCGGAATAGATTAGCAAACTGTTTTTTTTTTAAATATTTTATTTACTAATGAGGAAGAAGATAAGAGAGATAAAGGAAGAATCAGACATCACTCTGCTACATGTGCTGTCAGGGATTGAACTGGGGACCTCATGCCTGAGAGTCCAAGATTAACAAACAATTTAAAGACTGAAATCTGCTAAAGTTATACTTAGATTTTGCGCCATGTTGAATCCAGATGGATTGCTTACTTTGTAGGATGTGTGTACCTTTCAATGCACAAGGCCAGGTTCAAAGCTCAGAACCACATGGGAGATGCTAAGGCATTAGGGGAAATTCTGGTGCTGTAGTATCTCTGTTTGAATGAAAAAACAAAAGGCCTTGTAGTGGTTTATTTGCACAAGAGAGAGGCCTGTGTTCTGCCAAACAACAACAAAAAGGTTTTGTGTGAGCTATAGAATAATGTATTTTCTTTCTCTATATTTAAAATTATTCTTAGTTCATGTTTTCTGGAAAGTTATCTTCTGTCATCTTTGTTTATTCATTTGCTTCATTTAAATGCTTAGGTACTAAATAAAACAGCTTAAAATTAAAAAAAAGTTTGTATTAAGTTAGTGTTGGTTGATAACATTGCGTTTAATTCAGATGTTGGGCACTGTGTTCAATGAATGGTCTCCATCAAAAATCTAGTTTTAAAAAAAATATATAGTTTCCACCTTCCGTCATACACTTCATACCTTTTACTCGTCCCACTCCCAGCCCCTTTCCTGTCTTGTAACCAGGGTCCTTGGAGAGATAGCTCACCAGGTAGGGTGTGTGTTATATCATGTGCACACAAGGCCTAGGTTTGAGCTCCAGCATTACATGAGAGCTATTATAACACTGGAGGATCTTCTACTTTGTGTGTTTTTCCCTTTCTGTCTTTGTTTGAATAAAAAAAGTGCCTGTAGGGCTGGTGAGTAACTCAGATAATGTGAGTCACTACAGTGCATCCCCACTGCAGTGAAGGAAGCTCCACATTGAAGGAAGCTTTGGTGCTGTGGCTTCGGTATCTGTCAAACAAGGAAAGTGCCCAGAGCTGTGAAATCATGTGTATGTAGTGGTCCAGCTCTTGGCGGGGGGGGGGGGGGGGGGGGGGGGGGGGGGCGGCGCAAATGAATGTTTTTATAAAACAATTGTTATGGCTAGCAAGGTAGAAATAATTAGTTCACTCAAGTTTGGTAAACTCCCGAGAGGTTACTTGGTTTACTTTCTGAGGTGAGATTCATTTTTACAACAAGATGTTAGAAAATAATATAAGATCTAGGAATTGAAGACAAGTTTGAATGTCATCATTTTTTTTTTTCTTTTTTTACACACCAAAGCACTGCTCAGCTTTAGCTTATGGTGGTACAGGGGATTGAACCTGGGACTGTGGAGCCTCAGGCATGAGAGTCTCTGCATAACTATTATGCTGTCTAAATCCCTCCCCCCACCCTGCTGAATGCCATCAATTTCATGATATTTGCCTACCTTATTATCCCAGGGGTAGATTCCACCTAAACTACCTTTCTGAGAAAGGAGAAAAATCACCCTGTTAGAAGCCTTTACATTATCATCCCAAAATCTACTTATTTATTATTGGCCACCTTATATTTATTTTCAGAAGAAATATATTTTACCCAATAAATTCAATGATAGAAGCTTATTGCCCGTTTCCTTTTCTCTATATTATTTTGTTAAATTGCACAATTTTAGATGACACTGTTCACATTGTACCCATGTGAATGATGTCTTCTAGAGCAAACCTAGAACTTTCTTAATGTCAGCCTCTTAAATTCTATCTCTCCACTTACTTTCTATTTTCATCCACCTTCATATATGTAAATGATTGTACATTTGTCTTTTTTGTAAAATGTAAGAGCGGTAACCTGGGAGGTGACATAGTAGATAAAATGTTGAACTCTTAAGCATGTGGTCTTGAGTTTGATCTCCCACATCACATGTGCTCTTGTCCCCTCTCCCTTCTTCTTTTCTTTAGTACATAAATAAATAAATAAATAAATAACCAAAATGTTAGAAATCAGTCTTTTATAAAATTAGTTACATGTTTAATTTTCCTGAGGTTTACTAAAGGGAGATTTTTCTGGTGGTAGACAAAGATTTAAGTCATTATATAAAATATATCATGAAAAGTAACATACTTTATTATTTTGTGACACAGCTTAAGCCTATGATATTTGCAAAGTTATAATTGATATACATTCAGTTTTTATTTTTACTTAATTTTCATTACCAGAGTGCTGCTCATCTCTGGTTTATGGTGGTAGTGCTCCAGGTAATTGAACCAAGAATTCTGGAGCCTCAGACAGGAGAGTTTCTTTGCATAACCATTAGGCTGTCTCACCCACCCTTTGGTTTGCAAATAAATTCTTTTGGAGGGTGAATTTAGCTGCAGAATCAAATTAGGTAGTATATTTTAATAGTTCAAAAGTTGGCACACAATTTCTTATAGTTGATTTCTGCAAGTTTTGGATATTGACTAGAATAAATTGGTTGCTTGATTGGATTGAAATTTTTCATTATCAGATTAATTGGCGTGTGTAGACTCACACTTGAGCATTCTGTGATTATTTATTCCTTTTCTCTTTGCTCCAAAGTACCCTTCAGTGACTTATCTCCATGGCCCATTTGTACACTAGGTGTGCTCCTCCTGGTGGTCAGTTTTTAAAATTGATATTGTCAAAGCCATTAATTTCCAGGGGAGCACTTAGTTTTTTTAATGGCCATTTCTGGAATAAAAATAAGAGCATAGCACTACCATATGTTTTTTTGAAGAATTGGAGGAAAAAGTATTTGATTGGGTACTAAACAGAAGAAAGGCTAAAAAATCAGCTATGGTATTTATTGAGCGAGGAGATTGGACTCATTATACTATTCTTTCAAAATTTGTGTATGCTTTAAATATTCTTAAAGTTGAAAGGGCCAAAAGACATAGTTTTTGCAATCCTAGATAAATCAGGGCTAATTTTTTCCCCCTCTAATTTCATTTTTATCTTTCTTTTTTAAATTTACCGGGACACTGCTCAATTCTGGTTTACAGTAGCATAGGAAGTGAGCCTAGGACCTTTGGTGCCTCAGTCTTGAAAGTCTTTTTTGCATAACCATTATGCTATCTCCCCAGTCCTCATTTATATCTGAAGTTGAGTTTTTGCTGTTGCAATAGAATGCCCCCCCCACCCCCATGCTTTCCTGTTACATTTTATCAGAAGCAGGGGTGGGGTATAAAAGGCAGAGAATTAGCAAGATGGTTTGAGAGCACTTTAAATTACACATTCCTAGTACATTATTTTTTAAATTTCTCCTTGATCTTTTACTCCTTGCTTTCTATAATAGTTTGCTTTAGCGTTGTCATTAAGAGTTCTGTTTTTCTCCTTTAATTTCCATATAGGTCTTCTTTTTTTTTAAAATTATATTTATTTATTTTCCCTTTTGTTGCCCTAGTTGTTTTTTATTTTTGTTGTAGTTATTATTGTTGTTATTGATGTCGTCGTTGTTAGATAGGACAGACAGAAATGGAGAGAGAAGGGGAAGATAGAGAGGGGGAGAGAAGATAGACAACTGCAGACCTGCTTCATCCCCTGCGGGTGGGGAGCCTAGTGCTTCAGCCAGGATCCTTACGCAGGTCCTTGCACTTTGCTCCACGTGCGCTTAACCTGCTGTGCTACCACCCGACTCTTTAGGTCTTATTTTTCTACCTCAGCCTTAGACCTGTGGTAGGATAAATTGAATACAGTGTTAACAACTATTCTTCTCACTTTTGGACTTGTGCCTGTGAATAGACATCCATTTATCTTCCTACTAGAGAATGAGAAAACAAAAGTATAGGTAGAGTACTGAGGTAATAAAATCGCGCTCATCTCTTTTAAACATCTTTTTTCTAATATGCCTATAGATACCTAGAAGTTTATTAAATATAGTGATTCTTATGCAGATAGGATTTAAGAATCATTGTGGTGATGGAGGTTTTTTAAAGAATAGACTTTGTTATACTTGGATATCCCAGGAACCAAAAGAAAAACAAAAAAAACCCCACTTAAAAAAAAATTATTTTAAAAATGGAAATATTGACAAGACCATGGAATAAGGGGGCTACAGTTGTAAAAAAAAAAAATCCCACTGCCAGAACTGTATCCCATCCCCTTCCCTTCCCTGATAGCTTTCCTATTCTTTAACCTTCTGGGAGCATGGATCCAGGATCATTATGGGGTGCAGAAGGTGGAAGGTCTGGCTTCTCTGTAATTGCTTCTCTGCTGAATATGGGCATTGGCGGGTAGATCCATATCCCCAGCCTGTCCCTCTCTTTCCCTAGTGGGGTGGGGCTCTGGGGAGGCAGGGCTCCAGGACACATTGGTGGGGTCCTCTGCCCAGGGAAGGCAGGTTGCCATCATTTTAGCATCTGCAACTTGGTGGTTAAAAAAAAAAAAACTTGTTTTATGAACTTGCATGTTTTTTGGTTTTGCTACTTAATAGTAACTATTCAAAAATTTTCTGCATTAATCACTATTTGGTCGTGCCATTTTTCATCTTGTGTTCTTAGTACAAATTTTAGGTGAGAGAAAATGTAAAACTTTTTTTGTAATGAAAATTTGTATCACGCTTATCTTGGATTTGGTTAAATTGCTTAATATAATTTAACCTCAGTTTTTGTTCTGTGCATTGGGATTAATAATCTTGGGGTAGAGATAGAAAGCTTTGAAAATACTCCTGTAATTAAAATTAATAATTAAATACAAAGTAGAATTTATTATTGGTCACTAACTTACTTATACTGCTATTTAAAAATTTATTTATTTATTTATTCCCTTTTGTTGCCCTTGTTTTTATTGTTGTAGTTATTGTTGTAGTTATTGATGTCGTCGTTGTTGGATAGGACAGAGAAAAATGGAGAGAGGAGGGGAAGACGGGGAGAGAAAGATAGACACCTGCAGACCTGCTTCACCACCTGTGAAGCGACTCCACTTCAGGTGGGGAACCAGGGTCTTGAACCGGGATCCTCACACCGGTCCTTGCGCTTTGCGCCACATGCACTTAACCCGCTGCACTACCGCACGGCTCCCCATACTACTATTTTTAATAACGATCTAATTGTTATAAAATCATTTACAGTGTGAAAATTACTTACCTATTTGTAAATTAAAGACTTGTTTTTAGGATGGATATAGTTTCATTATCTAAATTTGCTACCTCCACTAAATTGTAAGCCCGCATGGGGAGTGAGGATGAATTATATTTGTATCCTAGTACCTGCTACTTATTAGTCATACATGTATTAAATATGTATTGGGTATCTACTCTGTGAGCACTAGCTATGCTACCATGGAGATGATTGAATTGATTTTTCCATTAGTGGAGTTTATGTGCCCACCCCCATCTTTCTTTTATACTTTAAAAATATATATATATTTATTTATATTCCCTTTTGTTGCCCTTGTTGTTTAACATTTTTGTGGTTATTGATATCGTTGTTGTTGGATAGGACAGAGAGAAATGGAGAGAGGAGGGGAAGAGAGAGGGGGAGAGAAAGACACCTGCAAACCTGCTTCGCCACTTGTGAAGCGACTCCACTGCAGGTGGGGAGCCAGGGGCTCGAACTGGCATCCTTATGCTGGTCCTTGAGCTTTTCTTTCTTTCTTTTTTTTTTTTAATTTCTTTATTGGGGAATTAATGTTTTACATTCAACAGTAAATACAATAGTTTGTACATGAATAACATTCCCCAGTTTCCCATTTAACAATACAACCACCACTATGTCATTTATCATCCTTCATGGACCAGTATTCTCCCCACCCACCCCAGAGTCTTTTACTTTGGTGCGATATGCCAATTCCATTTCGGGTTCTACTTCTGTTTTCTTTTCTGCTCTTGTTGCACTTTTCTTTTATACTTATTAGTAGTTATAGTTTACAAGATTATGGGGGTATAGTTCTACATCACATCCACTACCACACTTCTGCACCCCTTCCTCATTTTTCCTCAATCCCTCCAAGGGATATGTGTTGTAGTTTTCACAAAATCTTAGCGATAGCTTCACTACTCCCCCTGCCCCCCCCTTGACAAGCTCATGTGTTTCAGCTCTTTATATTGCACACATGAGAGAACCATCTAGTAGTTAGCTTTGAGAGAAATACAGGCCATTTGGTGACATATAAACTGTAGCAATAAGAGTCTTTGCACACAATCACTAAATTAAAGAGTTGTGTTATCGTATGTGATAAGAAGGGTGAGCAAAAGAGACAAAAAAATGTAAGATTAAAAAGTACTAGCTAGAAAATGGCATATAAAAAGACATAGAGGACTATATGCATATAATGTGTTGTTATACATAGGAGCGCTCTATGTATAACTTATGTATAAATACAAATACATCTGACTTGTCTTACAGTTCTTTGCTTTAATATTCTCTATCCATTTCTTCCTCCCCCCACCTCATGCTTTAAAGTTGTCTCTTATTTCTATGGTTTGTGTTTCTGAATCTGTTTCACTGTTTATCATCTTGTTCAGAGTAAAAAATTTTCTTTTTTTTTTTTTCCTCTGTGGTATTCCTTTCAGTAACACATGCAAGCCATGTCTGGTAAAAGCAAGGCATTTTTTAGTTTTTGCATGTGTGATTCTGTTTTGATTGCTCCTTTTTACTTGATAGTCTTGCAGTATAAAGTATGTATGACTGGTAGTTGTTTTGCTTTTAAAACCTTGAATATACCACTCACTCTATTGTCACCTGGTGTCCATGTTTGCTATAGAAAAGTCTGGTGCAAGCATACTATATAAGTCACTTCTTTCTACTCCCTGGGAACGTACAGTTTTTCATTATCCTTGACTTTTGGTAGTTCACAATAATGGCTTGGTGTAGATCTGTTTGGGTTTAGGAATTTGGAAGTTCACTTTGCTTCCTGTATATCTACATGACCATATCCCAGATTTGTAAAACTTTCTGCTATCATTTTTTTAAAAATATGGTTTCTTCCCCATTCTTTCTCTCCCTTTCTGAGGTCCCCTGTATTTCTGATATTCTTCTCTGATGTTAAATCTCTTGATTCATTTCTCCTCAACCTTTTTTTCTCCTTCTATGTTGAAGTCAAAGTGTGTGGCCAGTTTGCCTTCTATTTTTGATGTTCTCTCTTTTACATGGGTAAGTCTACTTTCTTGACTTGCTATGTGAGACTGGAATGCATTCAAAATATCATTCATACCCGGTTACTCTGTTTTCAAGTTTTCCATTTTCCTATTAAGTGAATCTTTTGAAGTTCTGGATTTCTTTTTTAGTCCTTTTCTCCATATTAAATTGAGTGCTCTGCATTTCTTCAAATTTCCTGACAGTACAACCCCCCAAATTCTTTCTCTGATAGCTCTTCTGGATTTGCATAATTAAATATCTGGCTTTCATCTTGGCTTTGTACAGCCAGCATTTTCTTAGTTTTACCCATCCATTTTGGTTTCTGTTTTTGCTTACAGGTGGCCAGATTCTGATTTGTATGTGAGTTGTGGGGGGTGGGGAGGAGCTTTGAAGAACTGTCATAGTATTATAGTTCTTCATGTCCCTTAAACAGATCCCTAAGCTTGGAGTGTTGGGGGGAGGGGCTAGAAACCAGACATTCTTCTCTTCTCACACTTCCTGAAAATAGGAACTCCAAAGTCACTTTTCTTGGATGAAGGGCTGTCTTACCGCAATCTCCAGGGTCTTTATGGCAGCTTTGATACTGTAAAGTTTGATAGGCTTTTCTGATGCCACAGGGCTCAGTGTTCATTTCCTAGGTTTCTCTGAATGATTTCTTGGAGTTTGCTTAGAAGTTTATGCCTTGTAGAGCTTTAAATGGCAGTCCAGAGGCCTCTCTCTCTTTCCCTCCCTCCCTCCTTACTGTCACTGGGTCCCTGAGTAGCTCCATGTAGCCCCTTTACATTTGCCTCATTAATTGAAGTAGGTGCAAATATGGAGCCTCTGGAAATGCAGTGCCACATTTATGCTTGAGTCCTTCTCTCCCTTCCCCTCCTGCTCTTTGTCCACTACCAATCTTAAGATAGTGATGTTCCTTCACCAAAAATCGCAGTTTTTCCGATGAAATTTGTTGTATTGTTGTAATATTTGCTTTCTTGGGAAGAGCCAGCTTTCCATGATTAGGTCATCATAGCCCTGCCTTGGAAGTGGAAATTACTTGTTTCATAAACACTTTTGGTAGGATTTTTTTTGTGAATTGAGGGAATGGTGAATGGTTCCCCCCCCCCCCACTTTTAAAATGAGTTTTGTTCAGATTGATGGAAAAGAACAGTTTCATCACCAAGGTGGCCAGATTTTAAGATTTTTGTTAGGTGAGGAAGGTTTGCTCTATGTTTATATACATATTTATTTTACCAGAGCAATACCCAGCTCTGGCTCATGGTATTGTTGGGGATTGAACCTGGGTCCTCACAACCACACACATGGACATTTTTTTGCATCACCATTATGTTATCTCTCAGCCCTGGGTTTGTGTTCTTTTCTTTTTACTCCTTTTCATGAGATTGAAGGAAGGGGAGATAGACAAGGATTTTCCTTTGTCTCTGTCTTCTATATTGTTACATGGTGATGGGGATTGAATCCAGAACATCTGTTTGCTGGTCATGCGCTCTTCTGACTGAGCCACCTCACTGGCCTCAGTTGTACTGTATATAGACAAAAGTGTGATTACAGACAAAAAGCTACCTTACTTTCAGCCTGAAAAAGAATTTAATCTTTGTTATTATGCAATTCTCCCCCAACAGAATTGATAAGATTTAAAGTTAGTGGAGAATATTGAAATTGAATTTGTTCTTTTCTTTTGTTTATTTATTTTGTTGCCCTTGTTTTATTGTTGTAGTTATTATTGTTGCTGTTATTGATGCCATCATTGTTGGATAGGACAGAGAGAAATGGAGATAGAAGGGGAAGACAGAGAGGGGAAAGAGAAAGATAGATACCTGTAGACCTGCTTCACCGCCTGTGAAGCGACTCCCCTGTAGGTGGGGAGGCGGGGGTGGGAGGGTTCGAACCAGGAGCCTTAGCCAGGAATTTGTTCTTTTCTGTTCCTGACTAGGTGGTTTGTACAAGTTCACAGACCTACAAACCTTAATGTCAACAATGTGCAAGGAAGGACCCAGGTTCAACCACCTGGTCCCTACCTGCAAGGGGGAGCTTCACAAGCAGTTAAGTAGTGTTGCAGGGATCTCTCTCCCAGATCTCTTCCTCTCCCTTCCTCTTGAATTTCTCTTTCTTTCTGTCCAACAAATAAATAAGTAAACTAAAAAACTTAATGGCAGATCAGCCCAAGAACTTAAAACAAGTAGAAATGACCTTGAAATGTAAAGTCCTTTGCTAGTTGTGTGTAACTGTCACAGAGAAGAATAGATCAGGACAGCTTATGCAATGTAAAAAATCTTTTAACTCCTTTAGTAAGAAAAGATTGGTGCCTGCTCTGAGTTATTTACATTTTTCATATTTGAAGGATTTTAAATTTAAAGCACTGGACTATTATTGCCATGTACCTATACTAGTAAGTTTTGGTGGTAAAATGAGGAATAATTTGACAATACAGACTACTTTGAACTGGCTGAGTATATTAAAAAAAAAAAAAAGCACTGTTCAAATATCTGTTGTCCTTGTACTTCTGTGTGCTTTTAATTAGCATAGTACATCTTATACATATGTATATTTTGCTTAACAGAATGTAAAAGAAGCCAAAATAGATTAAATTTTTTTGTATTCAAAGTATAAACTACATATATAGAAATTGGAATGGGGGTGCTGGGTAGTGGCACACCAGGTTAGGCACACAAATTATGAAGAGCAAGGACCCACATGAGTATGGCAGTTCAAGCTGCTGCCTCCTCACCTGTTGGGGGGTTGCTTCGCATATGGTGAAAACAGGTCTGCTCGTTCTTTCTCCCTATCCTCCCCCCATTTCTTTGTCCTATCAAAAAAAAAAAAGTGATTGGTTCCTACTTTGAAGGTACAGGATTGTGTCTTAGATCTGTTTATTTTCTCCTATGCCTACTAAAGTGAACAAACTGTAGCCACTTTGTCTTTAAGAAATCTGTAGAAGTTGCAGCAAAATATCTATCTCCCTTGGATAGTGTGCTGCTTTGTTATGTGTCTGGCCCAGGTATGAGCCTGGCCCTCATGACACTGATAGAAGCTTCAGTCCTGTGGTCTGTTCCACGTTCTCTCTACCTCTCTATAAAAAAAAGAGAAGAAAAGAAATTTACATAGTAGAGAAATTAAGACATGTACACAAAAAGGACAAAAAGTGCCATAATGGAAAATGAAGTGTATTAGATAGGTAAGGTATTTTTTGACCTTTTAATTAATGGCAGTATAAATTATCCATTGTTTATCTAATCTTGATTGTGTACAAGAGGAAACATGTTTTATTTCTTCATGTAGCTTATAGTAGTTTCTTATTGTTAGGAAATGTTTTAATATCCCTATTTGTATGGCATACTAATAGACTGAGTAAAAGTTGCAATTTTAATACATTTATTGATTGAGATTCTACTGATGATAAATTTTCTTTCTCAAGTTTTTTAATCAGGTGCTGATGCTTGGGAAAACATCAATCAGTGATTTGTCAGAACATGTTTTTGATTTAATTTTGGAGCTTTATAATATTGATAGTCACCTGCTGCTCTCTGTTTTACCCCAGCTTGAATTTAAGCTTAAGGTAAGTAACTTCTAAAAAAATAATATGGTTGTGTCAGCCACATCAGCAACTAGCATTATGGTGGTTTTCAAATTCTTTTTAAAAATAGAGAGAGAGTGAGTGTGTGCGTGCGTGCATGTGCTTTAGTGTGTATTATGGCTGAGAAATTGGTACAGCGATGCCATGGGTTGAACTGTTGTATGTAAATTCCTGTAGTAGTTTTAATTAAATTTCATAGATTTGTTGTATATTACTATTATTTATCTACATATTTGTGTCTTGTCTACTTTGATATCTTCCATGCTTGACATGGTACCTAGCCGCAGACAGTAATTGCTTAATGATTAGCAGGTTGGTGTTTTTTCTTTATGTTCATCAGATAAATTGCAAATTACAACAGTCTTTTGAGCTCATAGCTAAATATCACATTTGTGTTTTTAAGTCTCAGTTTACATAGTTTCTTGATCCTCCTAGATTGGGTCATAAAGATAGTTTAGAGTCTAATTAACCGCACATTGTGAAATGTTTCCCCATTGTGCATATTATACTTGTTGAAAAATATATGTTGAAAAATCCTTTGCTTTTCATACAGTTCCCTGGAATCTTTTGATAGCTTGCTCCTGTTGCCTTGACATTAAATTATACCATAAAATTGTTTTTATTTGTATATTTTGGGGTTTTACATTCTTCTTTAAAAATCATTATAGGGAGATTAAAACATACTATAATTAATTTTTTTGAATCCCATGTACCACCAGAAATGTTCTTAGATAATTTTTGTATTGTAATTCTTTCTTTCTCTCTCTCTATTGGGGGATTAATAGTGTATTGTGATTCTGTTTCTGTTTCTGTTTTTTTTTTTTTTGCCTCTTTCTAAAGCATCAAAATAATCTCTGTTGGTTGTGTGAATACCTTCACGCCAGACAGAAAGTAGTTATCCTTAATTTATTGGCTGTATGTTTTTGAATTCACTATTCTCTTTGCCTTCATTTTTCTATTTTAAAATAATTTTTCTTTTAAAAATATTTTTTATTTATCATTGGATAGAGACAGAGAAATTGAGAGGAGTGAGGAGATATAGAGGGAGAAAGACACCTGCAGCCCTGCTTCACCACTTGTGAAGTTTCCCCCTGCAGATGGGGACCAGGGGCTTGAACCCAGGTCCTTGTGCACTGTAATATACGCTCTTAACCAGGTACACCACTGCCTGGCCCCTGCCTTCATTTTTTCATGTAGTTCGTTTTGACGAGGCAGTCATTCTTTTGTTGACCTGTTTTTTTTTTTAATTTTATTTATTCCCTTTTGTTGCCCTTGTTGTTTTTTTTATTGTTGTAGTTATTATTATTGTTGTTGTCATCATTGTTGGATAGGACAGAGAGAAATGGAGAGAGGAGGGGAAGACAGAGAGGAGGAGAGAAAGACAGACACCTGCAGACCTGCTTCACCGCCTGTGAAGTGACTCCCCTGCAGGTGGGGAGCCGGGGCTCGAACCGGGATCCTTATGCCAGTCCTTGTGCTTTGCGCCACCTGCGCTTAACCCGCTGCGCTACAGCCCAACTCCCAGTTGACCTGTTTTTTTCTCTGTTATAATATTGTGTAGAATCTTACTGTGTGCATTTTCTCACAGATTATGAGCAATATTAAAAAAGGGAGTTATCGTGCCAGGTTTCAGCAAACTTAAACCTAGTTCAGTGGAAAAGGAAGAAGAAATAATAATAAGAAACCAGGGATTATAAAAATCATAAAAGGTACAGATAACAGAGTAGAAACCGGAAACAGTGTGCAGAAACATACAGAAGTAAGGAAGATGCGGGGTGAATTTGTGGAGCACAAAGAATTAAAGTCGCATGATAGTATAGCATAAGAGAAGTTAATATTGTTTCTGAATGCATAATATGATCTTCACTCATCTTCCCAATGGAGTCTTATTAAGCAAGTAGATATCAAGGCTTTAAACTGTGAGTTAATCAGTTTCTGATAGTTGAGCTCAGTGCCCCCCCCCCTTAATGATTTACAGGTTATTCTAATGTGCAATGTGTACTTAGTACAGTTCCAGGAATGAGAGAAATAGTAATGAAGCCATATTATAGATGCTCATTTTTCACACACTTGGTTTGCACCTGTCTGATTCCATTGCTCACTATGAAGTATTTGGCCCCTTCTCATTTCAGATAGAAAGAGGGAGAGAGGAGAGACACCATTGCACCACTCCACCATCTGTGGAGCTTCCTCTTGGTGCCCTGCAAGGTGCTCTCACATGGTACTGTGGTGCTCAAACCCATGTCCTCATGCATGATAAAGTATGTGCTCTACTGGGTGAACTATCTCCTGGTCTGATGGGTGTTCTTAGTGCTAGACTATGCCGTGGGCTCAAACATAAATCTGTTAAATATCTTTCATAGTGTCTTCAATATCAGAGTTGTTTTATATACTTGTTGCATTTTATGTTCAAGTCTAGTATTGCGGATTTTTAATTAACCTATTTATTTCAATATTGTAACTCTGTGTGAGTTGAATGCTTTTTCATAGAGGTACCATAACATAATATCAAGCAGAAGCTTAGCCTTTGTTTTTTATAAGAGCACAATGCATTGCTCAGCTGTGGCATATTGTAGTGCTAGGGATTAAATCTAAGACTTCTGGGTTTTCAGGCATGAAAGTCGCATGCCCCCCATCCCCATTCAGAAACTTAAGTTTTGTATTTGCAAGACTTCATTACATTGCTGAGCTCCCTTCTGGCTATGGAATATACAGATGAACTGGCTCTCCTGTTGGGAAACGTCAGCACATACTTATATCTATATAGATCTTAGCCAAGTACAACCATACAACCAGACTTGTTTGTTTACTCTAGACCAGCCTTCTATCACTGTCTGTTCTTAAACATTCAAGAATCATTTTCAGGGGTCTTGAGTAGTTTCATGAGAGTTGATTTTTTGAAACTAGCTGAATGAAAATGAGCCTTAATTGTAAGCATTTAAGCACATTTTAGAATATCTTTTCCTTAAGAAGTTGGGCTAGAACACTTAAAACAACAGTTTTGTGAAAACGATATTGAGCCCTTTTTGTGTATGGTTTTTCATCTGGAGTTCATGAAAAGTTTTCTGTGGAATTGGAAGATAGGGAAAAATCATGGGAAAGGATGTGCACTCTGATTATATCAACCTCGTGGCTTTAAAGCTGTGGTTGTGTTTTGTTTTAGAGCAACGATAATGAGGAACGCCTGCAAGTTGTTAAGCTACTGGCTAAAATGTTTGGGGCAAAGGATTCAGAATTGGCTTCTCAAAACAAACCACTTTGGCAGTGCTACTTGGGCAGGTATATGTTTTTGGTGTTGTGTTTAAAAGCAGTGTTAATACCTACTTTATTTTAAAACAGTATCCATATTTAAGGTTGTTTTCTGAAATCATAAAAATGAATTGTTTTATATTTTGAAACATTTGAATGCTGACTGATGGTGGTAATACAACTTTTTTTTTATTACAATTTTCCCTTTTTTCTCTTGTCCTTAGTACTTTAGTTCTTGAAAAATTTTTAAAAAACATTATCTACAAAATGCCATTCTTACTTAGATTATTTGGAGGCACTGTTATGAAACAGGTATCCATAAAGTGAGTAAATCCATGACTGTTCCTCCTCCTAACTTCCTCTGTACATTTTTATGCCGGATCTGTCAATAATTAGGTTGCATTAAAACTTTTTTTTTTGACTATTCCAAAATTTTATTTAACAAAGCTTCCTAAGGAAAAGTACACAAACCAATTTTTATATCAAAGTGAAGAGATGCAGTGGAGAGGACATGTGGAAGCAGCTGTCATCTTGAACAGTCATTGTTTATACTCGTTCCATGTAGGCTCACCATTTCATTTCAACAACAACTTCTTGTCCATAAATTTTTTCAGTTTGGGAAGGTGAGCCTTACTCATGGTGCCTGCTCTGAGTTCAGATGACTTTCCAGACAAAATTCTTGGCTGCTTTCCATTAATACTTTTTTTGGGTACTTTTCCTTTGCTCGACTAGGTTGTAAACCTATATAAATGTTAGTTAAGCCTTAAATTCTTAATCTGAACTCATTATCTCTGATTTAGCTCAATAAATGTAATTAGTAAAATGTATTAAATTATAACTATTAGCTGATTGTCATTTAGTTTAATTTTTAGAGTTTTTCCGTAAGTACAATGAAAATTTTTTAGGCAGTAGGTTTAAATGTCTTGTAAGTTTTGCATTTCAATTCAAAGTTCTTTTTATTTAGTATCAAAAGTATAATTATGTACCAATACTCAGTATATCTCTACATCAGGAATTGGGTTGCTCAAACTTAATTGATGGTGGCAAAAGTCTTAATTTAAATTTGTTGTTTCTGTTACATTGACTGTCAAAGCCTTTGAGTATTAAAGCTTTCAAGACTGCTATTAGTATCATATACTTCCTGAAGAAAGAACACAATCTTGATGAAGTCATGGTATCTAGCTCTAACTACCAACATGTAAGGATTGAGGAGAGAAAGGAACTTGTTAATTGACATCAGAGATACAATCAGCAAAATCTAAATTGGAGAAGCCCGTGCCCTCACATACACCAGTTACTTTACTAACTAAGTATATTGTAAGGAAAAAGAAGTCGAGATGGGAGGCAGTTAACGATTAATAGGTATTTGAATGGCATGTCATCTAGAGATTTGTATGACAAATACATGCAGTCATTATACTTCTTTGTGAAAAATTGGCTTTAGTATTAATGGAAACGTAATAATTTTAATATGATTCTTGGAGTGTGACTCAGTACCTCATACATGTAAGACTTGCACTCTACTGCTATTTCCCGGGCCCAGAAATATAATAATTGTAGTGGATCTGTGTAGGAATAGGTTGGGCACCATTTTAAAGTCATGTGAAATCTTGCTTTGTGCAAAGAAGAGCTACCATATGTTTGTGAATGTCCTATTATTTAAGAATGTATACTTTGATGATTTTTTTTTTTCTCCACACACACTATGGGATTTATAAAATGTGTCTTTGAACTTGATGCACAAACTTGTATAAATAGGTGTATTTGAAAGTGTAATATTTATGTGTAGAAATTTGTTACTGTTACTGCATTTGAGCCAAATTGTACTGTTTAAACACACTACTTAAAAGGACATAGTTCTCTTAGGTAATTGTTTGAATTCTAGAGTATTTTATACTTAGACTATCAAAAATCTTGTTAAGCCAGTCTGACTCCTTTTCTGTTTCCCTTAGTTTAAAGGTCACTCTGTCTTTATATTTTGTCAGATTTAATGACATCCATGTACCAATCCGCCTGGAATGTGTGAAATTTGCTAGTCATTCTCTCATGAACCATCCTGATTTAGCGAAGGACTTAACAGGTACCATGTAGCAAATATTCTATGTGCTATTTGGTTAACTGTTTTTTTTTTTTTAAATCACTTTATTGGGTAATAGTAATTAACAAGATTGTTGTTGTTACACAAGTATAGATTCTTTTATTTATTCTTTTTTGTTGCCTTTTTTTTTCCTTTTATTCCCTTTTGTTGCCCTTGTTTTTTATTGTTGTTACAGTTATTGTTGCTGTTATTGATGTCATTATTGTTAGATAGGACAGAGAGAATTGGAGAGAGGAAGGGAAGACAGAGTGGGGAGAGAAAAATAAGACACCTGCAGACCTGCTTCACCACCTGTGAAGGGACTCCCCTGCAGGTGGAGAGCGAGGGGATTCGAACCGGGATCCATATGCTGGTCCTTGTGCTTCGCGCCACATGTGCTTAACCTGCTGTGCTACTGCCCAGCTCATAAGTATAGATTCTTAATCTTTCTGTGTAAGGTGTCTTCACACCACGTCCACCAAATGCAGTCTTCCTCCACTGTTATATACTGGGTTTCTTCCCTTTGCCTATCCCTCCCTCCTTTAGAGTTCTGAGGTCTGCAGAAGTAGATTACAGCTAGTCGGAAATTTTATGCTGTGATCCCTCCTCCTCCCTTTGTTTTCTGCCACCAGGTTATTGCTGTGATCCAATGCACTATTCTCAAGGGCCATTCCCCCCATTTTCTTTTTGTTGGAGGGTGAGAGACAGAGAAACAGTGTGGGCAGACGGAATGAGGGAGGGGGAGAAAGGGAGGGGGGAAGGAGAGAAAAGACACCAGCAGCTTTGTTCTACCACTCATGAAACTTCCCCACTTCAGGTAGGGACCAGCACTTTACCAGATTATCATGAGTAGTATCGTGTTCACTCTGCTAGGTATGCCATCTCCAACCTCATGCTTCCCTTTTCTTTAGTTCCATTGATGACTGAGGCCGTCTGTTATTTGTCCTTCTCCTTCTCCCTCTGGTTTATCTCATTTAACACAGTTCCTTCAAGTTTTATCCAGGATATAGCAAAAGGGAAGATTTATCTTTTTTTTTAAAAAACTGAGTATTACTTCGCTATGTGTGTATACCAAAGGTGTCCTCCCACCTGTCATTCAACATGAAACAGTTCACATACAGAGTGAAGAAACTTGTTTTCTTATTGTGATAAGTGAACTTTGTTTTAGTTTGTCATCATGGAAATTATTCTCTGAGGATAATTTTTATGTCTTAGTATCTATTTAGGCTATAAGCACATATACAAATACTGGTGTTGTCAAATACAGTACAAGTTTCTTAGTTTAAAATAATTCTAAAAGTATTTCAGGCACTTGTACTTGAATGAGCATTGGCATTCAGTGACCTATTATAAAGACTCAACTTGATTTGCTTCTATTTGTGGTTTTATATTTATTCCATATATATGTATCTGTCTGTTTTTTAATATTTTGAAAACTTTATGTGAGAATCATTGACTTGATAACTAATTTGTTCATGCTTAATGGAAGTAACTTTTTTGAAGCCTGTAGAGATATTATGTTTATAGTTTTGAAACCTTACAGTAATGAAAAATATC
Source organism: Erinaceus europaeus (assembly GCF_950295315.1). NCBI lineage: Eukaryota > Metazoa > Chordata > Mammalia > Eulipotyphla > Erinaceidae > Erinaceus > Erinaceus europaeus. Next base: position 115,914,151 of record NC_080166.1, on the reverse strand, counting down.
ATGTATGATTGTTACTGTTAAGTTTTCAAAAATTATGCACATTTATAAATATATATGCCTATATATAAATTTATACATATTAATTTATATAAAATATATAAATATTTATGGATGTTCATAATTTTTGAAAACTTAACAGTAACAATATATATAGGCCTATATATATATATATATATATATTTATGTATAAATGCAGTAACCACCATATCTTCCTCAGAAATGTTGCCTAATAGATTAAAAAGGAAGGCATGATTGTTATGGTTGAAGTGCCCCTCACAAACAGTGCAAGCAGCTCTACTGAACTTGGTCTGCATTCAGCTTGTCACTTTCTATTTGCATATATATATGTTTTTTTTTTAAACCAGAGCATTGTTCAGCTCTGCCTTATGTGCAGAGGATTGAACCTGGGACTTTGGAGCCTCAGGCATAAGAATCTCTTTGCATAAGCATTATGCTATCTACCCATTGCCCTGCATATGTATTTGTCCATAAATGATATGAGTAACACTGTGAAGAGTGTTGCTAGATGCTTTTGTTGAACTACCATATTGAGAATTTCTGTTCTACACTGTTGGTGTCTATGAGTTATTAGCTCTTACGTATATATACCTGCTTAGTATAAATGATTTAAGGAAAACTAGTGTGTATCTAAAATTTAATGCATGTCATTTGTCTTATTAGTGGCATATAAAAAGATATGTATTGTGCATGAAATAAGTACCTGAAATAAAAAACTGTGGGGAAAAATGGTGAGGGAATTAGTTTGTAATACATTTAATTTGCTCCATTTGAAGTCAGTACTAAAAATAATTTCCTTTATTGAGTTAGGTAAAATAACATTTCCTTCTCTTCAGAAAGTGCACACCCCCAACATGTTTCTTCCCCCCTTTTTTGGATAGTTATTAGAGAATGTTCAATGTTAAGGGACTTAAGACCAGATACAGATTAGTGGCTTTAGAAGGGGCTTAAGGCCTGGGTTGTGGTTTAAGGGATATTTGCATTAAAGTTATCTGTTAACCTATTATAGAGAAGTAAATTTATATATACTTATGAACACTATGTTTTAGGCATACCTGTTTTTTTATTAATAAAAATCCAGTAAAATTATGTCATAATATATAATAGACATTATTTTATTTTCATAGTAAATATGAGAATAATATTTTATTTGTTAACTTTATGTTCAGTGTTGTTATCTCTTCTTTAAGCCTAATATATAATTACTAAAAATTGTTGATTTTTTTTCCCTCTCTCCTTTTAACATTTCTCTGTAGCAGTTCTGGACTTCCTTTTACTTGGAGATCCTTCTTTGGCCATTCAGAATTGGCTGAAAACACTACTGTTTCTTCTGTCTTTCCTTTGGCCTTTTGTATTTTGCTTAAGTGATAGAGCCTTATTTTTTGGTGGCCAGTATTTTAGTTTTACTCTTTTCAGGAACTTTACTCAATATTCCTCAGGTCAAGAAATAGAGGAGTTCAGGTGTTCTGACCTTTTCCTAGTTAAAGTTGACCTGATTGTTTTAGTCATTCAAAGACAGAAAGTGGAATATGTGGTGCTGATGTACTTGTTTTATTTGTTTGGTTTATTTAATTTGTGAGGTTAAGAACTCCTTAATCAACTACTTTTTTTCCCAGGTGGGAAATTTACTACCTAATTGCATGCTGGCGCTTGGGTTTTGATGGAGTAAGGGAGTAAGTGTTTTGATGGAGTAAGGGAGTAAGTGTTTTGATGGAGTAAGGGAGTAAGTGTTTTGATGGAGTAAGGGAGTAAGGGTTTTGATGGAGTAAGGGAGTAAGTGTTTTGATGGAGTAAGGGAGTAAGTGTTTTGATGGAGTAAGGGAGTAAGTGTTTTGATGGAGTAAGGGAGTAAGGGTTTTGATGGAGTAAGGGAGTAAGGGTTTTGATGGAGTAAGGGAGTAAGGGTTTTGATGGAGTAAGGGAGTAAGGGTTTTGATGGAGTAAGGGAGCAAGGGTTTTGATGGAGTAAGGGAGTAAGGGTTTTGATGGAGTAAGGGAGTAAGGGTTTTGATGGAGTAAGGGAGTAAGGGTTTTGATGGAGTAAGGGAGTAAGGGTTTTGATGGAGTAAGGGAGTAAGGGTTTTTCTTTCCTCCTCTTCTCTCCTCCTTGCTCCTAATTTTCTTTGAAGTTTCTACTTAGGTTTTGTTTTTGTTGTGGTTTACTTTTAAAAGTCTTGTGCAATCTTTTAAAACATTGCAATTGTTAAACTTCCCTTTTAATAAACGAAAACTTTATCTTTCAGAGTATCTTAAAGTGAGGTCACATGACCCTGAAGAAGCTATTAGACATGATGTTATTGTGTCTATAGTTACAGCTGCTAAGAAAGATATTCTTTTGGTCAACGATCATTTACTTAATTTTGTCAGAGAAAGAACATTAGACAAGCGGGTAAGTAGGAATAACAATTGTTAGGTTTGTGTAAGTTTAAGAGTGTTTCTTTGAAACTACTGGGGTTTTTATGTCAGAAACTTGTGAAGAGAAGCATTTTAATGATGGGAGACAGTTTTACTTTTTTATTCATAGTGATGGGGGACTAAACCAAGATTTTAGAGCCTCAGGCATAAAAGTCTTTCACATAATCATTATGCTATCTGCCCAGCCCCAGTTTTATTTTTTGTTCAACAGATTTATTATTTATTCCATATTAAGAGTATTTGGTCTCAGGACTGACCTAATAGGCACCTGAATAGTGTACTGCTCTGCCATGTGCATATGCCATGTTTGAGTTCAGTTCCCACTGCACTGGAGGAAGCTTCAGTATCATATTCACTCACCCCTTCTCTATACCTGTCTCTTTCTCTCTGTTCGAAAGACTAGGCCCCTAGCAGTGAATCTTCAGTGGTGATAAAAACAAAAGATGCTTTTCCTTAAGAATGAGTTTTCTGTAAATGGTAGAAGGTAGTTTAGTCAGAGCTTTGGTCTATGAACTGGTTTTCAAGGAATGTGTGTTTTTTTTTTTTTTTTTTTTTAAGGAATGGGCTTTAAAATTTTTTTTTTAAATTATTTTTATTTATTGGATAGAGACAGCTAGAAATCAAGAGGGAAGGGGAGATGCTGGTCTAGCTTTGTGGGCAGGAGAGAGACGACCAGGGACTCATGGCTGAGTGGGATTAAATGGTGGAAAACAGGATGTGAGGGGGGGAGAGGGGTGGAGTGGAAAGAGTGCAAACAGTGGGGATTAAACCAGTGCCCTGTAGGCAGGGCGGTCCCCAGGTAAAACAGTGATTATGTAGATACACCACAGTGTTAAGCAATGCAACAGAAGGGGTCTTAGAAGCAGACCAACAGGGAGATAGAGAAGAAGAGAGATAGTCATGGGCCCTTTGGAATGTAACTACAATAGGCCTACTAGCTAGCTACAAAATGGAGGACCCCCCCCCCCCCAACTCTTCATCTGAACTATTCCACCCTTTAGGTTCATGATTAGTCAACAATTTATTTTGCTTTATATGTTAATTCTTTTGTCAGCCACCAGGTTCCAGATGCTAACATGATGTCAACCAGACTTCCCTGGGCAGATGACCCCACCATTGTGTCCTGGAGTCTAGTTTCCCCAGAGCCCTTCCCCACTAGGGAAGGAGAGAGACAGGCTGGGAGTATGGATCAACCTGCCAACGCCCATGTTCAGTGGGGAAGCAATTACAAAAGCCAGACCTTCTACCTTCTGCACCCATAATGACCCTGGTTCCATACTCCCAGAGGGTTAAAGAATAGGAAAGCTATCAGGGGATGGGATGGGATACGGAGTTCTGGTGGTGGGAATTGTGTGGAGTTGTACCCCTCCTATCCTATGGTTTTTATCAGTGTTTCCTTTTTATAAATAAAAATTAAAAAAAAGAAGAAGAGGGATAGAGAGACACCTGTAACTGCTTTACCACTCACAAAGCTTTACTCTTACAGGTGGGGACTTGGAGCTTGAACCTAGGTCCTTGCACATTGTAACATGTGCACTCAACCAGGTGTACCAGCACGCGGTCCCCTATTTTTTTTGTTTTATTTATTTATTTTAATTAAAAACAATTTTTACTTATAAAATGGAAATTGACAAGACTATAGGATAAGAGGGGTCATTGTCACACAGTGCCCACCCCTAGAGCTCCATATCCAATCCCTTCCCTTGATAGCTTCCCTATTCTTTATTCTTTTGGGGGCATGGACCCAGGATCATAGTGGGGTGCTGAAGGTGGAAGGTCTGGCTTCTGTAATTGCTTCTCTGCTGAACATGGTGGGGTCTTCCCAGGGAAGTCAGGTTGGCATCATGGTATCATCTGGAACCTGGTGGCTGAGTAATGAAGCTGAAGGGTTGACATTCCATGCCTGAAGTCTCTGATCACAGTCCAGAGTGGAGCATGCTGAGGTGGTACTGGTTGTATTGATTAGGTTGGAATCAGCAGATGCAGTATCAGTTTGTATGACTTGAGACAAGCATGCAGGAAAGTGAGCCCTGCCCTAGAGGTTCCAGGACTGGGAGATGTATGGACTTTATAGAGAAAGGGGAAGGTTCCTGCTGTCTTAGGGTTTAAGAAGGCAATAGATAGTTATTGCTATAACCAGATTATTTGGCTATTGGGTTAACTTTGAAAATCCCATTGTTAGGATTTGCTGTATCATACAAGACCTCACCATAATTTATGTCCTTTTATGCTATATATATGTAGCTATAACACCACCAGTTGCTTCTGTCCTTCCTGGCATAAGCTTTGAGGAGATTTAATATTTCAAAGAACGAGTCATTATTAGAAATGTATTAACAATTTGAGCCCACTGTTAAAATTCAATCTGATTACCAATTTGAAGTCAAGTGCTTAGATAGAAAGAACATATACTCAACCTATGGTCTGTGTATCAAGAAGTTTCAGACATTTCCCCCCCTTTCATAATAATTAGTTACTTATGAGACTGTAAGTTAATAGGAGTGTATATTAAACCAAAGGTTTGTGTTGTGCCATAGACACACACACACACACACCCGTGAAGCTGAACATCTATCCTTACCTACCACCCAGAAATTTTTACTTTGGTGCCATACTCCAAACTTAGTCAGATTCTGCTTTGAGTTTCCTTTTCTGTTCTTCTTTCTTAACTTCTGTTTATGAGTGCAATTATCCTATACTGGTCTTTGTCTTTCTGACTTAGCTCACTTAACATAATTCCTTCTAGCTCCATTCAAGATGGGTCAGAGAAGGTGGGTTCATTGTTCTTACTAGCTGAGAAATATTCCATTGTGTAAATATGCCACAGTTTTCTCAGCCATTCATTTGTTGTTGGGCACCTGGTTTGCTTCCAGGTTTTAGCTATTACGAATTGTGCTGCTGTGAACAGGTTTACATATATCTTTTGGCTGGGTGTACATATATCTTTTGGTTGGGTGTTATGGAGTCCTTAGGATATATCCCTAGGAAAGAAATTACTGGTGTATAGGGGACGTCCATTCCTAGCCTTGTGAGAGTTCTCCAGACTGCTGTCCACAGAGGTTGGACCAATTTACACTCCCACCAGCAATGTAGGAGGGTTCCTTTGTACAGATGCACTGCTCAGCTCTGGCTTATGTGGTTCAGGGACTTGAACATGGGACTTCGAAGCCTCAGGCAGAAGAATAGTATAACCATTATGCTATCTACCCCCCACCCCCGCCCCTTACTTAAAAAATTTTTTTTAATTTACTTATTGGGTAGAGATATAGAAATAGAGGTGTACACCTATCTTTTTGGTTGGGTGTTATGGAGACCTTTTTTTTTTTTTTTAGAAAAGCTTGAGCACCACTCAACTCTCGGTTACTGGTGGATCAGACTGGGATTTCTTGCATGCAAGTCCTGTATTCTGCTGCAGTACGTCTTCCTACCCTGAAAACTCTATTTTTCCCTTCATTTAAAAAAAATAATTGTAATAGTAGATTATAGGATTTTAAGATTATAGTGTATATAGTTCCACACCCACCTCCAAAGGATAACCACCATAGTTCTCAGAAGTCTTAGAAACAGTTTGTTTGCTTCTGTTTTTTTCTCTTGCCCCTTAAATTCATGTGTATTAGGTCTGTAGATTCATATGAGTGAAACCATCTGGTTGTCTTTCAGCTCTTTACTTATTTATTTTGCTAACCATAATCACCTCCTATTCCATCCATTTTGTCCTAAAGGACACAATGTCATCTTTTTTTTATTGCAGAGTAGTCCTCCATGAAATAGATATCCCCTATAACGTCTTTCGCTTGTTATCTGTTGATGGACATTTAGGCTGCTTCCACTCTCTGGCTATTGTGAACATTGCAGCTATGAACATAGGGGTGCATATGTTCCTTTTAATTAGTGTTTGAATGTCCTTTAGATAAGTGCGTAAGAGTAGTATTGCTGGGTCATCCGGCAATTCCATTATTTAGTTTTGTAAGGTCTGTCCATAGTCTTCCAACGGGGATGCGCCAGTTTGCATTCCCACCAGCAGTGTAGTAGCAGATTTCTCCCCTCTCCTTCTCCCTCAGTTCTTTTTTTTCTCCAGTACCCCACAACCTCTCCAACACCTGTCATTTCCTGGTTTGTAGATGTAAGCCATTCTCTCATACATGAGATGGTATCTCAGTTTAGTTTTAATGTTTCTATTTATTATTGGATAGAGACAGAATAATTGAGAGGAGAGGGGGAGATAGAGAAGGAGAGAGGCAGAGAGATACCTGTAGCCCTCACCACCACAGAGAGACACCTTCACCACTCGTGAAGCCTTCCCCTGCAGGTGGGGACCAGGGGCTTGAACCTGGGTCCTTGAACACTGTAATGTGTGTGCTTAACCAGGTCCGCTGCTGCTTGGCCCCATAACCTTTTTTTCTAGTTAGTATTTGATCTACATATTTGTGTATTCTTAGGAACTGTAATTCATGTATATCTTTGTTCATCCTGTGGCTTTCTTTTTAGGGATATTTGGTGCTTTCATTTAAATGTTGAGTACCAAAAATAGTTGAGTATAAGTCTCCAAAATTAAAAAAAAAATTTTATATCTATTTATTTATTTTCCCTTTTGTTGTCCTTTTTAATTGTTGTAGTTATTATTATTATTATTGTTGTTGTTGTTGATGCCCTCATTGTTGGATAGGACAGAGAGAAATGGAGAGAGGAGAGGAAGACAGAGAGGAGAGAGAAAGATAGACACCTGCAGACCCGCTTCACCGCTTGTGAAGCGACTCCCCTTCAGGTGGGGAGCCGGGCACTCAAACCGGGATCCTTCCGCCAGTCCTTGTGCTTTGCACCACATGTGCTTAACCCGCTGTGCTACTGCCCGACTCCCTCCAAAATGTTTTAATACTCTTGATGTCATTACTACATGTTCTATGTTTAACTTCCCCTTAAAGTAGCATTTAGGGGAACTAGAGGCAGTACAGTGAGTTGATGTTTTCTCAAAAAACTCAACGGCTTAGCTTATGAATAAGGCTTTTATTTTACTTCACATTTACTTATTTTTATTATTTGTATAAGAGAGAAACAGAGACAGACACACAGACCTACACACTGTGCTCCTCTGTCATACGAAGTTCCAGCAGTCAAATATGGAGCCTCATGAACATTAGTCCTTTGCCACTGAGCTATTTCCTTGACTGGGATAAGGACTATTAATCTACTCTAATTAGCTGACATAGAAAGCAAGAAGAGAACATTGCTCTGAATGATAGAATGCAAACAAAAATGAATATCCTGTGGATATTTATGAAGTTCTAAATCTCACAGTTTCCATTACAGGCCTATGTTTATATAAAAATATGAAGTAAACTCTTTCAAGGATAATTAAAAGAAAACTTTTTTTTTTAAAGTTGCAAACATTTCTTTGTTCTTTTACCAGAGCATTGTTCAGTTCTGGCATATAGAGTTGCTGGGATTGAACCTGGCACCTCCAGTGCCTCAGGCTTGAGAGTCTATTTGCACAATTAAACTCTCTCCCCAGTCCAAGTTGAATACATTTCTACTACATTTTAATGTACAGATACACAAAATGAATAACTGAAAGTTAGCTAAAGTCTATATCATACATTCTTTGAATTTCTGAATTTTGTTGTCATCACTGACATAGTGCATTCATGCTTAATAGAGACTGGTTTTGAGCAAAAAAAAAAAAAAAAAGTGAAACATACGTCACACTATCAACTCAACTTTGCCTTTCCATGTTTGATCGCATGCTGTCTTTTAGATATTCTGAGTCAAGGTATATTTTGAACTGATTCTTGTTTTTAGCAGTAGATAATGAATTTAAGATAGTAAAGCATTAAAAGTCTGCATTTATGTCAACATATATGAAAATGATAGTTATGTTTTTCCCGTAGTAATATTAAAATGATATCTAGTAACTTGACGATTGATGAACATGTGTTATGTAAAGCAAGTCAAAAATTAGAAAGCTAGACTGAATCAATTTAATGAAAACATTTTAAAATATTTAAATTACAAGAAAATATTTTCTTTTTATTTCAAGTGGAGAGTACGCAAAGAAGCCATGATGGGACTTGCCCAGATTTATAAGAAATATTCTTTACAGTCAGCAGCTGGAAAAGATGCTGCAAAACAGATTTCATGGATCAAAGACAAACTGCTACATATATATTATCAAAATAGCATCGATGACCGGTAAGTCAAGGGCATGAGACTCTAGATCCCATCTGAGTCAAGCAGCTGGTTTCCCTTCCACTAGAGCTGTGTTGAAGTAGTAATGTACTCATGACTTTAGGAGTAAGTATGACTTACAAGTGCATTTTCACAGGCTATTTTTGAGCAGAATAAGGTTTACAAGTGGAAATGCAGAGCCAGATGGTGGCTCACCTGATTGAGGCCTTATGTGACCCTATGCCAGGACCCTGTTTCCAAGCTCAGGCCTCTACCTGCAGAGGGGGAGCTTTATGACTGGGATAGCAGTGCTGCAAATGGCTTTCTTTTCTGTCTCTCCTATTTCCCTTCACCGGTTTAATTTTATTTATTTTATTTAATATTGATTTATAAAATTAGAAGATAACAGGAGTCCAATTCTACACTGTTCCCACCACCAGAGTTCTGTGTCCCCATCCTCCACTAGAAACTGCAGTAGCTCTCCCCAGGTCACAGATAATAGATTGACTATTATTCTGTAATGATCTATATTTATATATATTTGCCTGTATTTTCTATTGTCCTCCCTTCTCTTCCTAAGTTACACCTACACCTATTTCTACTTCTGAATATTCTGAATATCCTTCCCCCCCCCCCCCCCCCCGCGCTCTTCTTTCTCTGGGTCCTGATAGAACTGGAGTTCAGAGCATTCTGGTCATCTTCTCCTAACATTTCTCCCCTCTGGGAAGTCTCCTATCTCTCTCATCATCTATTAAAAAAAAATAATAATGGAATAGTGGAATTTTGCAGGTTTAAATCCCAAGTGACAAACCTGGGGCATAAAAAAAGAAATTAAAATACAAACTAACTGGACTGTAGACATTTTAAATACATACTGACCCAAGGCTAACACAGTTTATTTCTATAAACAGTCTTATTATTTCCCTATTTCAAGGCAATGTTAAACCTTGTCTATGTAGTTAATGTAGTAGTTAGTATACATAAAATTCCTGCATGCAGTTTGAATTGGTTTGACAGGTTGTCAGTGCCAAATGATTTAGCCTGTAAAAGGTTAGAATGAGAAATTTAAGAACTAAATGTCATCTTATAATTTTAAGAGGTATAAAGACACTAGGAACCAAATATCTTCTTAGGCTAACATTATCAGAGAAAGTTCACACATATTACTGTCTGTTTAAGAATGTACTTATGTAATGTGCTTGAGGAAGGGAACTATAATTTCACTCTGGCATTTTCAGTGCCAGGAATAAAATAAACCCTGTGCTTTGTTCAACTAACATAAGATCTATTGTTAATCTTGCTGGAGATTGAACTCGGAACCTCTCATGTGTAGATTGTGTGCTCTCTCCATCCACCTCCCCAGTTGCTTTAGTTCTTTTTTTTTTTTTTTTTTTTTTTCTTTTCCCTGGGGCTCGGTGCCTGCACTATGAATCCACTGCTCTTAGAGGCCATTTTTCCCATTTTTGTTGCCTTTATTGCCTTTGTTGTTGTTGGATAAAACAGAGAGATTGAAAGAGAAGGGGGAGATGGGGAGAGAAAGACATCTGCAGACCTGCTTCACTGTTTGTGAAGCGAACACCTGCAGATGGGGAGTCTGAGGCTTAAACCAGGATCCTTATGCTGGTCCTTACACTTCACACCACGTGCACTTTACCCACTGCGCTCCTGCCCAGCCCCGCTTCAGTTTTGACTTTATCAGAATTTAGGTTGTTAGACTTTTTGAGTGTGTGACGTTAATGCATAGAAATTTGCATTACTATTAGACTGCATTTTTTGGGGGGGTTACTTTTTTTTTTTCCCCTCCTCCAGGGTTATTGCTGGGCTCGGTGCCTGCACCATGAATCCACCGCTCCTGGAGGCCACTTTTTCCCCCTCTTTTGTTGCCCTTGTTGCAGCTTCGTTGTGGTCATTATTATTGCCCTTGTTGATGCAATTCGTTGTTGGATAGGACAGAGAGCAATGGAGAGAGGAGGGGAAGACAGAGAAGGGGAGAGAAAGATAGACACCTGCAGACCTGCTTCACCGCCTGTGAAGCGACTCCCCTGCAGGTGGGGAGCCGGGGGCTCGAACCGGGATCCTTATGCCGGTTCCTGCACTTTGCGCCACATGCGCTTAACCCGCTGTGCCACCGCCCGACCCCCGGGGGGTTACTTTTATCCAGTTCTTTGATGACTATGAAAACAGAAGAATATTACAAATTTCTTAGTTTTAATTATTTAATTAGTAGATGCTTGGAATTTGTTTCTTGGGAGATCTACTTACAGTGCTTTTTAAAAAAATCTGTAATATTCAGATAAGAAAAATTTATATTAGCTGGGCTCATTTGGCTAAATCCTTTTCCAGCCCCTCTTCTTCAGAAAGGAATCTTTGATTGGAAATATCCACTCAGAAAGTAGAATTTTTTTTTTAACTTGTTACTTAGGTGTTTTGGGATTTTATGTAAAAATTTGATAATTGAAAAATCAGTACAGTAACTTATCTATGTTCTTTTTAGATTACTCGTGGAACGAATCTTTGCACAATACATGGTCCCTCACAATCTGGAAACTACAGAAAGAATGAAATGTTTATATTACTTGTATGCCACATTGGATCTAAATGCTGTGAAGTATGTTTCATATGATAAACTCTGCTCTTTCAATCTTTTGCTGAACATGAGAGTTATTGAGAAAAATAGAGGTGTGTGTGTTTGCGCACATGTGTGAGTGTGTGTGAGTGTGTATGTACGTATGTATGTATATGTATTTAGACCCAAGAACACCGCTCAGTCCTGGTTGGTGGTGGTGTGGGGGATCGAAGCTAGAACCTCTACATTTAGGTCCTGTGTGTTATTGTTGCATTGTCACCCTGGCCCCAAAGTTATTTTAAATGCTACTAATTTATATAAGTTTCATTTTATTATACACAATAAAATACTTGACACCTGGGATTAACAATTGCCATCAGTTGAAGAACAGAGTTGGTGGCACTGAATTGATTAGGATTTGAGTTCGTCCCGCCTTTTCCTTTTCTCTCCCTTCCCCTGTCTCCCTTCCACCCTCTCTCCCTCTCCCCGTCCTCCTTCTCTTCTCAAAACAGAAATACCAAACAAGGTTCTACCCTGTCAGTTTTGATGCTCCATTCCTCCCTCCCCCATTACCACACCCTTTTTTTCTTAATGTGGCCCCAGCGATCAACCCCAAGACCTCACACTTTCAGGGAAGGAATGAGCTGCTGTACCATCTTTGATTTGATTAGTCTCCCAGTTTGCATATTGATCACTCAGATATTAGTGTATTTATTTTGTTTTTTTTGCTTAAAGCATTGTACTTCTGATATTTTCTCCTGATGTTGATTTGACTTGTAGTGTATTGCATTAGAGTATAAGTTTTCATCTGTATAACCTTAACGTTGTCTTATAATATGGTATAAGATTATGTACATATATTTAATGGCCATGTTTCATTCAGAACATAAATTTTTCTATTATGTTCTTTTGGAAAAAGCAAGACATTTTCAAAGTTTAGACTTTCTAATGTGTACTAGGGTAAACCCCAGACTTTTAAAAACTTTAAAAATTTTTTATTTATTGGATTGAGACAGAGAAATAAGAGGAAGGAAGGAGTTAGGTTGGGAGAGAGAGAGAGAAAGAAAGAGAGATACCTGCAGCACTGCTTTACTGCTTGAGAAGCTTTCTCCCTGAAGGTGGGGCCAGAGACTTTAACTTGTACCCTTGTACATTATAAGTTGTGTGCTCAATTGGATGCTTTACTGCATGCCCCCTGACTAACGAAATATCTTATTAGAAAAGGAATATTAAACTGGCTTGAATACAATCTAACAGAGATGTGTATTTTCACTTCCCCAGAGTTTCCCAAGACAACTCTTAGTTGCAGGAATAATTGGTAGCATCAGATGTCTTAGCTGTGATCTTCTATTTCCTTGGGCAAAGTCTTCTCTAGACATCTTTACACTGCTGGTTCTGATACGTTATTTGCCGGCTGGGAATAGAAGCTTGGAGGAGGGGTTGCCCTCAGCAATTGGACAGGTTTCTGACTATAACTCAGTGATAACTGTCTTTTTCTTTGAGTTGGTATAGACATATATGGTTGTCATAAATAAGAAACCATATTTGAAGAAACTAATTGTCAGCTTCAAAATGACAGATGAAAAATGTAAAAAAAAAAAAAATCTAACCAGAACTTTCATTTTTGTCTAGTGACAGAACTATAATTCATGCCAAGTTTGTATAAATGGTATTTGTCTTTGTGATATAATAATTCTTACTTGTAATAATTCTTACTTGAAAGAAAAAGCTTTTTTAAAAAATTTTTTATTTAAGAAAGGATTAATGAACAAAAACATAAGGTAGGAGGGGTACAACTCCACACAATTCCCACCACCCAATCTCCATAACCCACCCCCTCCCCTGATAGCCTTCCCATTCTCTATCCCTCTGGGAGCATGGACCCAGGGGCTTTCTTTTTTCTTTCTTTATTTGATTATTTATTTATCATGAATTTATTTATTAATGAGAAAGTTAGGAAGAGAGAAAGAACCAGACATCACTCTGGTACAGGTGCTGCCTGGAATTGAACTTGGGACTTCAAGGTTGAGAATCCCGTGCTCTATCCACTGTGCCACTCCCCAGACCACCAGCTTTGTTTTCTAAAGAACTATTTAGAAAGTGTATAGCTTTGGTATTCATAACTAATATCTATAGATGACTACTCATGTTTTGGAAATAATTTGCTTGATTTTAAACAGTTCAGATAGTATAGCGGTTGTTTTTCTTAAATATTCTTCTTCTTTTTTTTTTTTTTTTCCTCCAGGGTTATTGCTGGGCTCGGTGCCTGCACCATGAATCCACCGCTCCTGGAGGCCATTTTTTCCCCCCTGTTGTTGCCCTTGTTGTTGTAGCCTCGTTGTGGTTAATATTATTGCCCTTGTTGATGCAATTCGTTGTTGGATAGGACAGAGAGAAATGGAGAGAGGAGGGGAAGACAGAGAGAGAGGGGGAGAGAAAGATAGACACCTGCAGACCTGCTTCACCGCCTGTAAAGCGACTCCCCTGCAGGTGGGGAGCCGGGGGCTTGAACCGGGATCCTTACGGCCGGTCCTTGCGCTTTGCGCCACATGCGCTTAACCCACTGCGCCACCGCCCGACCCCCATGTTTTTCTTAAATATTATTCTTAAAGTATGCCCATTAAAATGCTTTCTTGAACTTCAGTAGCTTGGAAGTGGTCAAGCATAGTTTAACTTCAAAAATGAAAGTGCCGGTACCATTTTGGAGTGAGAATCAAAGAGAATTAAAGGATTCACATTTAAACTAATATATCTCCTCAAAAATCCAAAGGCACCTTTGAAGCATTCTTTTAAAGGGAACAAAGAAAATATCAAACAATTGTCTAGCAAGAAAAAGTTTTAATTTTAATCCTCTTAAGTGTTTGTTGTTGAAATTTTGCTTACTCATTTCTGTGAGATAAAGATGGTAACGTTCAAGCTTGACCTATGGTGGTGCCAGGAATTTCATCTGGGGCCTTTGGCACCTTGGGATGCTAGTCCTGTGTTCTAAAATGGTTCTTCTATGTGTGTGTCCATTATATTACTATTTTTTATGGCAGTGCTTTCCACAGTAATGATGAAAATTCAGATAATTTAAAAAAGGTATTTTAGGGAGTCAGGTGGTGGTACACCTGGTTGAATGCATGTGTTACACTGTGCAAGGACCAGGGTTCAAGCTCCCAGTCCCCACCTGCAGGGAGAAAACTTCACAAGTGATGAAGCAGTGTGTCTTAGTCTCTCCCTCTTGATATCCCCCTTTCTCCCAATTTCTGGCTATCCCTATTCAATAAATAAATAAGTAAATAAGTAAACAAAGACTATTTTTAAAAAGGTTTTTAAAAGCTATTTGAAAGCTTTGAAATATTTTTAAAGTTTTAAGCATGTGACGCTGATACTCTGTGCCTTATATTTCAGTAACAATACTGCTTTCTGTAACCTAGCCCCCTCCCCCCTCTATTTAACTGTACAGTTTTTTCTTTTGTATTATTTTTTAAATTTCATATCTTATTTATTAATAAATAAGAGAAAGATAGGCAGAGAAGGAGAAAGAGCCATACATCACTCTGGTGGTACATGTGCTGTCTGGTATTGAACTCCAGACCTCATGCTTGCAAGTCCAGTAACTTTATCCGTTGAGCCACCTCCCGGACCACTAAATTATTTTTTGCCTGATTATAATAAAACTATTTAAAAGACTAAAGTTTTTGCCGAATAAAAGAGTATTCAGTTAATGCATAATACATTCTTAACATTTAAACTGAAATATAATAAAATTAAGTTTTGCCTCAATACTGAGGGCTACCTTCTGTTTGTTTCCTTTATATTCTGCCTACTGTGGGGCCTCTTCTGTCAGATATTATTTATTTATTTTTGCCACCAGGGTTATCATTGCGACTTGGTGCCTCCACTACAAACCCACTGCTCCCGGTAGCCAATTTTTCTTTTCTTTTTTAAAAAAGTATCACTTATTTATTTATTATTGGATAGAGACAGAGAGAAATTGAAAGGGGAGGAGGAGATAGAGCGAGAGAGACAGAGAGACACCTGCAGCCCTGCTTCACAACTTGTGAAGCTTTCGCCCTGCAGGTGGGGACCTTGGGGCCTGAACTCGGGTCCTTGTGCACTGTAATATGTGCGCTTAACCAGCTGTGCCACTACCTGGTCCCACAGTCATTTTTTCTTTCTATTTTTATTTGATAAGTAACAGAGAAATTGGGGGGTTGGGAGGTCGAGAAAGATAAGACACTTGAAAACCTGCTTCACTGCTCATGAAGCCTTCCCGGTGCAGGTGGGGAGCGGGGGCCCTGAAACCTGGGTCCTTGCACATGGTGATGATATGTGCACTTAACTGGGTGCACCACCACCTGGCCCCTTAGTTATCCCATTATTTCTTAAATTTAATCCTACTGCAATTAATCCCTACACTTTTTAGCCTAATGACACATTCCAGCTAGTGCTGGATCATTCCTACACTTATTTATTTATTTCCATGACCACCAGGGGTATCACTGGGGCATGGTGTCAACACTAGGAATCCATTGTTCCTGGAGGCCATGGTTTTCCCTTTTCTTTCTTTTTTTTTCCCCTTCCCTCCTTCCCTCCTTCCCTTCTTCCCTTCTTCTCTCCCTTCCTCTTCTATTTGATAGAAGAAAATTAAGACTGGAGGGGAGGGGAGAGAGAAAGAAAAGATAAACACCTGCAGACTTATTTCACTATCTCCCTGCAAGTGGGCAAATCCTGGTCCTTTTATATGGTGATATATGTGTGTGTAAGCTGCCCCCCTTTCCCTACTTTTACATGGTGATATATGTGTGTGTAAGCTGCCCCCCTACATTTACATGGTGATATATGTGTGTGTAAGCTGCCCCCCTTTCCCTACTTTTACATGGTGATATATGTGTGTGTAAGCTGCCCCCCTTTCCCTACTTTTACATGGTGATATATGTGTGTGTAAGCTGCCCCCCTACATTTACATGGTGATATATGTGTGTGTAAGCTGCCCCCCTTTCCCTACTTTTACATGGTGATATATGTGTGTGTAAGCTGCCCCCCTTTCCCTACTTTTACATGGTGATATATGTGTGTGTAAGCTGCCCCCCCACTTTTACCTGGTGATATATGTGTGTGTAAGCTGCCCCCCTTTCCCTACTTTTACATGGTGATATATGTGTGTGTAAGCTGCCCCCCCACTTTTACATGGTGATATATGTGTGTGTAAGCTGCCCCCCCTACTTTTACATGGTAATATATGTGTGTGTAAGCTGCCCCCCTACTTTTACATGGTGATATATGTGTGTGTAAGCTGCCCCCCCACTTTTACATGGTGATATATGTGTGTGTAAGCTGACTCCCTACATTTACATGGTGATATATGTGTGTGTAAGCTGCCCCCCCACTTTTACATGGTGATATATGTGTGTGTAAGCTGCCCCCCTTTCCCTACTTTTACATGGTGATATATGTGTGTGTAAGCTGCCCCCCCACTTTTACCTGGTGATATATGTGTGTGTAAGCTGCCCCCCTTTCCCTACTTTTACATGGTGATATATGTGTGTGTAAGCTGCCCCCCCACTTTTACATGGTGATATATGTGTGTGTAAGCTGCCCCCCTTTCCCTACTTTTACATGGTGATATATATGTGTGTGTAAGCTGCCCCCCCACTTTTACATGGTGATATATGTGTGTGTAAGCTGCCCCCCCACTTTTAAATGGTGATCTATGTGTGTGTAAGTTGCCCCCCTTTCCCTACTTTTACATGGTGATATATGTGTGTGTAAGCTGCCCCCCTACTTTTACATGGTGATATATGTGTGTGTAAGCTGCCCCCTACTTTTAAATGGTGATATATGTGTGTGTAAGCTGCCCCCCCTACTTTTACATGGTGATATATGTGTGTGTAAGCTGCCCCCCCTACTTTTACATGGTGATATATGTGTGTGTAAGCTGCCCCCCCTACTTTTACATGGTGATATGTGTGTGTGTAAGCTGCCCCCCCACTTTTACATGGTGATATATGTGTGTGTAAGCTGCTGCCCCCTACTTTACATGGTGATATATGTGTGTGTAAGCTGCCCCCCTTTCCCTGCTTTTACATGGTGACATATGTGTGTGTAAGCTGCCCCCCTTTCCCTACTTTTACATGGTGATATATGTGTGTGTAAGCTGCCCCCCTTTCCCTGCTTTTACATGGTGATATATGTGTGTGTAAGCTGCCCCCCCTACTTTTACATGGTGATATATGTGTGTGTAAGCTGACTCCCTACATTTACATGGTGATATATGTGTGTGTAAGCTGCCCCCCTACTTTTACATGGTGATATATGTGTGTGTAAGCTGCCCCCCTACATTTACATGGTGATATATGTGTGTGTAAGCTGCCCCCCTTTCCCTACTTTTACATGGTGATATGTGTGTGTGTAAGCTGTCCCCCTACTTTTACATGGTGATATATGTGTGTGTAAGCTGACTCCCTACATTTACATGGTGATATATGTGTGTGTAAGCTGCCCCCCTACTTTTACATGGTGATATATGTGTGTGTAAGCTGCCCCCCTTTCCCTACTTTTACATGGTGATATATGTGTGTGTAAGCTGCCCCCCCACTTTTACATGGTTATATATGTGTGTGTAAGCTGCCCCCCCACTTTTACATGGTGATATATGTGTGTGTAAGCTGCCCCCCCACTTTTACCTGGTGATATATGTGTGTGTAAGCTGGCCCCCCACTTTTACATGGTGATATATGTGTGTGTAAGCTGCCCCCCCTACTTTTACATGGTGATATATGTGTGTGTAAGCTGCCCCCCTACTTTTACATGGTGATATATGTGTGTGTAAGCTGCCCCCCCACTTTTACATGGTGATATATGTGTGTGTAAGCTGCCCCCCCTACTTTTACATGGTGATAGATGTGTGTGTAAGCTGGCCCCCCCCACTTTTACATGGTGATATGTGTGTGTAAGCTGCCCCCCTTTCCCTGCTTTTACATGGTGATATATGTGTGTGTAAGCTGCCCCCCTTCCTACTTTTTATATGTCACTTAGCTTTTTTTTTTTTTTTTAATATTTATTTTCTTTATTTATTCCCTTTTGTTGCCCTTGTTGTTTTATTGTTGTAGTTATTATTGTTGTTGTCATTGTTGGATAGGACAGAGAGAAATGGAGAGAGGAGGGGAAGGCAGAGAGGAGGAGAGAAAGATAGACACCTGCAGACCTGCTTCACCGCCTGTGAAGCCACTCCCCTGCAGGTGGGGAGCCGGGGTTCGAACCGGGATCCTTATGCCGGTCCTTGTGCTTTGCGCCACCTGCGCTTAACCCGCTGCGCTACAGCCCGACTCCCGTTCTTTTTCTTTTTAAAAGTAATTCTTTTAATTTTAGTGGGCATATCTGCTAAATATCACCATCCTCTTTTTTAAATGAGATATATTGTGTAATTTTATTTTATTTAAAATTTTTTTTAATCATCTTTATTTATTGGATAGAGGCAGTCATAAATCCAGAGGGAAGGGGGAGATAGGAAGGGAGAGAGACAGAGAGACACCTGCAGCCCTGCTTCACCACTTGCAAAGCTTTCCCCCTGCGGGTGGGGACCAGGGGTTTGAACCTGGGTCCTTGTTCATGGCAATATATGCACTTAACCGGGTGCACCACCATGTGGCCCCATTATTTTATTATTTTTTTTGAACCAGCTTTCTCGAACTTTATCTCTCATCTCCTTTTGTAATTTGAACTTAATATGGTTAGAATATTCTGAAAGTATCTATATCCTTTTCTTTGCTTGCGTTTTTGTTTTGTTTAGTTTTTGCCTCCAGGGTTATCACTGGGCTCAGTGCCTGCACTACAAATCCACTACTCATGGAGGTCTTTTTTTTTCTTTTTCGTTGCCTTTGTTAATATTGTTGTTGATATTGTTGTTGTTGGATAGGACAAAGAGAAATTGAGAGTGAGGGGAAGACAGAGGGGGAGAGAAAGATAGACACCTGTAGACCTGCTTTACCACTTGTGAAGCAACCCCTCTGCAGGTGGGGAGCCAGAGGCTCAAACCGGGATCCTTACACTGGTCCTTGCACTTTGTACAATGTGCACTTAACCCTCTGTATTACAGCCCAGCCCCCAAGTTAGTGTTATTTTAAATTTATGTGTTTGTTTTTCAGAGCATTGAATGAAATGTGGAAATGTCAAAATCTGCTTCGACATCAAGTGAAGGATTTGCTCGATTTAATTAAACAGGCCAAAGTAAGTTAAATTTAATGAATTTTGCTTTCTAGGTTTTATACAACACTTTAAAACATTTATTTATTTACCAGAGCACTGCTAAGTTTAGCTTATTGTGGTGCTGGTAGAGATCAAACCTGAGACCTTTGGTGCCTCAAGCATAAAAAAAAAAAAAAAGCATAACCACTATGTTTCTCGATAGTCTATATAGCACATTTGTAAGTTACTCTACATGACCGCTTCTGTGTATTAAACAGCTATTTTCGTGTGAAAGTTCTCTGAGTCTAGAACATGGTTCAGGAGCCTTCTGTTTTGTTTTGTTTTGTTTTGTTTTGTTTTGTTTCTGCCAAGGACCATTTGATAATATTTATAACATCACTTATGGGCTTTCCAAAATTATCAACTTAAAAAAATTAGTGCTTAATGCAAGAATCTCTGGTTGCTTTGGCAAGGCTAGGCCAAATAAATTCTCAGGTAACATTACGATTTTTAAGAAACTTATTGCAAACAAGCTACATTTACTATGTAGGCAAAAAGTTATGTAGTATCTAGATTTAAGGTTTCTTGATAACATAAGAGCAAAATTGGCAAAACTGGGCAACATTGAAAGCATGAAAAATAGAATAAATGTATAATTTAAAAAATTTCATTATTAGGGGATTAATGGTTTACAGTCAACAGTAAAATACAATAGTTTGTACATGTGTAACATTTCTCAGTTTTCCATGTTTCTATTCAATCCCCACTAGATCCTCCTCTGCCACCATGTTCCAGGACCTACCCCTCCTCCCCAAGTCTTTTACTTTGGTGCAATACACCAAACCCAGTCCAAGTTCTGCTTTGTGCTTTCTTATTTTTCAACTTATTATTATTACTGATTTAATAATGGTTGACAAGATTGTGGGATAAGAGGGGTAATAGTTCATACAATTCCCACCACCAGAGTTCCATATCCCATCCCCTCCATTGGAAGCTTCCGTATTCTTTATCTTCTGGGAGTATGGGCCAGAGATCCTATAGGGTACAGAAGGTGGGAGGTCTGGCTTCTATAATTGCTTCTCCACTGGACATGGCTGTTGACAGGTGGATCCATACCCCCAGCCTTTTTCTATCTTTCCCTACTGGGGCAGGGCTCTGGGGAGGTGGGATTCCAGGACAGATTGGTGAGGTCATCTTCCCAGGGAAGGGAGGTTGGTGCCTGGTAGTATTTTTCGGCTTCTATAAGTGAGATGAATATGGGATGATCTCATGTTAGTTTTAAACTGAATCTAGGGAAAACTGAATTCAGCCCAGAATATACAGGTGTACACTTGGAGGTGAGTCGACCAAATTGTTTCATCTAAGGGGAGAAAAATTATTTTTTCTATATGTAGATTTAGCCATTTGTCCTTAAACAATAAACAAACAAAAGAAACCAATGCATTTTAGTACTGGTCATTTGAGTTATTTGTAGTGACTCCCCCTTTTCTCCCCCCTTCCTCTAAACCATAACTAATAAGGTATTTCACACCTCTTGTTTGCCTGGTTGAGTCTTATAACTAGATTGGCATTTTTGTTTCATAACTTCTCTTTTCTTGGTTTATTGACCAAAATTTCACCGTCTGTGGTTATTGATTATATTGAACCGGCTAGAATAAGTTTTCCATTATATAATGAATGACTAATAACTAATTTTAGTGATTTCTGCTATTTCAGTCCTTTCTCTACAGAGAGAAAATTGGAAAAATCTAAGTTAAGTTAGTTCCAGCCAATAAATAGGTTTTTCAGTGTGGCTTATAATGCTTTAAGTTAACAAGCTGTGGACAAAGAGCCCTTATTTGCCGCTTAGAACCATATTAACAATCTACTTTTTGTCAACATGTTAATTGAAAATATAAGGTTTTTATATGCACATACAAAACATTATTCTTGGTTGGAGGCATTATAAAATCATCTTTGTAGTATGCTAATAGTGTGGATCCCATGTTAAATAGCATTATGTACACTTGTAATCAAATGAAAGTTTTCTTTGATTCACTGTCCCTTTGTTCCTCTCACTGATAAAAACTTTGGAGAATTCATGACTTTCTTTTCTCAGTTCATTGAGAAGATTTGGTTTCTTCCTGCTTTGTGGGATTTTCGCTTTATATAATTAAGAGAGTTCTCACCAATGTTGGGTAGGTCAAAAAGAAAAATTAAATGAGGAAACTAGTTGCTCAGATTGTATCCCAGTAAGAAGAGAGTTAATAGTCTTTTATTCTAGACATAAAGCAAAAGTTATAAGAAAAAATACATAAAGCTATATTTAATTTTGTTTGTTTCTATTTCTGTTTTACCAGAGACTCTTAAATACTTCAACAAAGGAGTTTCCTTCCCCCTTATTTCCCTCATGCTTCTTCCCCTTCAGTAATTTTTTTTTTTTTTTTTTTTTTTTTGCCTCCAGGGTTATCGCTGGGGCTTGGTGCCTGTCCTACAAATTCACTGCTCCTGGAGGCCATTTTTCCCCCTTTTGTTGCCCTTGTTGTTCATTATTGTTGTTATTGTTATTGCTGTTGTTGTTGTTGGATAGGATAGAGAGAAATGGAGAGAGGAGGGGAAGACAGTGAGGGGGAGAGAAAGGTAGACACCTGCAGACCTGCTTCACTGCCTGTGAAGTGACCCTCCTGCAGATGGGGAGCCAGGGGCTTTAACCGAGATTCTAAAGCCAGTCAGTGAGTTTTGCACCATGTGTGCTTAACCTACTGCGCTACCGTCAGGCACCCCCCCCCCCAGTACTTTTTTTCATTGATTAAGTCTGATTGGAATAGTTTTTGTTCTTACTTTTTGTTCTCAGCAATGTGGCCCTTCTACTTCATGTAATTAAGTTGATTCTATGATTTCCATTATTATTGCATTTTTGTTGATGCTATTTAGTTTTTTATTTATTTTTATTATTGGATAGAAACAGAAACTTAGAGGGAAAGGGGGGAGAGGGAAAGAGACAGAGAGGCCCCTGCAGCCCTGCAGGTGGGGACCAGGGCTTTGAATCTGGGTCCTTGCACCACTGCAATGTGTGCGCTTAACCAGGTACGCCACTGTATGGCCCGATGCTATTTATTTTCATGTGTTTCAGCTTCTCAACACCCCAGCACTACCTCCTTTTTAAATCTTAAATTATCTTAAAAATATTTATTTTATTTTTACTTATTAACCAAGGGATAGATAATCAGAGCCCATCACTCCAGCACACGTGGGAGGGACATCATGCTCAAGAGTCCTGTGCTTGCTTTGTTTATTGTGCCGTCTCCCTGGCTGCCCCAGCACTGCCTCTTTTCCCCTGGATTAAACAACGCGACTCTTACCTTTTTCTAGATAGATACAGTGAAATGCTTTAATTTCCCCCCTTTTCACTTTCTCCCTCTCCCCTTCTCTTTCTCCCTTCCTTCCTC